>NW_020174423.1:3971349-4089327 GCF_003031525.2 Neophocaena asiaeorientalis asiaeorientalis | reverse complement strand
AAAAGTCAAAGAACTTGCTAGAAATTAGAGAGTATATATATATATATATACACACACACACACACACACGCACACACATATATATGTATATATAATTAAACCTAATAAAACTGATTTTTGTGAGCAGTGTTAAGAATACACTAAATAAATCTGAAATTTAAAGTCTGATACACAGAATAGCATTACTCTGATAGTCTATAATGTAATTGAAGAAAAATATCACAAATTAAGACATACAAATATCAGAAAGATTGTCTTTTTTATTTTCTAGAAATACTATGTAAACATTGAAACAAAGAGCAATTACAATGTTGACTATGAACCTAAGGAAAAAATAAATGCCTATATCTGTAAAAAAAAAAAAAAAAAGAGTAAAGGCGTATAAAAGAAATCCTTATTCCCCCAAAAGTTTCAAAGCAATTGCTTCAGAAAAGAAGAAGGATGCTTTCTCTATTAGCCAAACAATATAATTTAAGAGTAAAGAGTTATTTAAGATGATTTAACTTTTCTCAAACAAAGTAGAAAGTTAGGTGGTAATAAGGTTAGTGATCAGAATTCTGGGAAACTGCCAAATTCTGGCACATTCTGATCATCAAGCTATTACTACTGCAGGGAAGGGAGACAGTCTTGAGGAACTCTGATGCAGGCTTAAATTTTACATAAAGAGAAGCCATATAATTGCTATCAAATGCTTTAGAGCTCCAAGAAGCAGCTACCACACTTTGCTGTGTTTCCTTAAAAATATATTTATATACCCTATCGAATTTGGGTGGTATTTAGCTCCAAAAATACCAAAGTATCAAAAGATAATTAATGTTTGGTCTTACATATTTTATGTGTGGCCTCTAAACTTTCTCACTGCCCAAACATTCAGCTTAAATTTTTCCAATTATCACGGGATCCCCTTTTCAATTTGGCTCAGTATATACTTAGGACCTACTTCATACAAGGATGAACATAACACTATCTTACATCTGGGTTAAGAGACCAGGATCTGGAGTTCACTGCCTAGGTTCTAATCCTGGTTCTTCCAATTATTACTTACTTAGTCTCTATACCTTACTTTTATCATCTATAAACCGTAGATAATAGTAATAACACCTACTTCACAGAACTGTTTGAGGATTAAATATTAGTACACGCAAAACTTGTAAAACATAACCAGAAAAAGAAATAAAGTACTGGCATATGCTACCACGTGGATAAAAAAACATTATGCCAAGTGAAAGAAGCAAGACACCAAAGACCACATATTGCATGATTCCTCATATGAAATGTCCAGAATAGCTAAGTCCACGGAGATAGAATACAGACTGGTGGTTGCCGGGGTCTGGAGGGAATGAGGATAAAATGATTAACGACTACTGAGCTTTATTTTGCAGTGATGGAAGTACTTTAGAGCTAGGTAGAGGTGGTATTTACACAACACTGTGAAGGTACTAAATGCTGCTGAATTGTTCACTTTAGAATAGAGAATTTTATGTTACATGAATTCCTTCTCAATAAATTTAAATTAAATTAAAAAAGAAAGAAGTAATAAACTATTTATTGACTCCTTCAAAAAATATTCAGAACAATGGTAGGCATGTAGAAAAGGTTCAATAAATGTTAGCTATATAAATTATTATCCATACCACAAAAACTTGTAAGTACACAGGATAATATGTTATATTCCAAAAATTTTAATAATACACAAAAACTTAAGAGTTTTATCTTTACTTTTAAGTATTCATTTTATAATTTATTTCTTTTAAATTCATCATGAGATTATGTAATTCATCTACCAGGAACTCTTTTTCTCCAAAAAAAGATATTCATACAAAAAATACACATGAAAAATAGCAACTAAAAAATTACTTTGTATATTTACTGTTCCATGTTATCCAAGTTATAAGAGTAATTTTGACACACAGTACTTATGTGTTTAACTACCTGGGAAAAAAAAAGTAGCTAAATTATTAAGAAAATACACACAAAATGGCAACCAAAGACCTATTTTGTAAATTTAACCACACAAATTATAACTATTATACTGTTATACTCAGATGTTAAAATAATGTAATTTGTAAAATACCACTAAAAGATTTACACATGTATTTACACACTCAGTGGAAGGTTCAATTTGCAATGAATCAGAAAAATTCTTCACGATGGAAGACAAAATGGGAATCAAGAACTGGATCAGCCCAGGGAAAGCAAATAAAAAAGAACATAAAATCATAAGGCTCCATTTATGGCTATCAGAGATCACTAATTCATATTCCTGTTTTAGGGCAAAAAAGAAAGTATTCCATATCCCAAACTTGAAGCCTTTATCCTATAGCTTAGGGAAAATATGTCAATAAACGAAGAGATCACAGTCAGCTCCCAAACCATCAATTATAGCAGCCAAAAGACCAAGTCTGAAAACGCTTCACCTCAAATAAAAGGCTACTAGAAGAAACTAGGAGGCACTTCCTACTAATATCTCAAAAGAAAAACCATGAAATGCTCCAAAGGCAAGAGAATAGTTCATATTTTCCATTTCTTTGCCTCACATATTTGTTTTACCATTACAAGGCTTTTTGTTTTCTTTGTCATGCCTAATGTTTGTCTTATAAATTTCCATTAAATGTGTTACAAAAGGTTCCTGTTGAGAATAACTATATTTCAAATATACATTTAACAACAAAAAGAAATTGTCATTAATAATTTTAATATGAAATTAAATTTTTGAAATAAACTTTGAAATATTCTATATTGACATCAAGTCAAAGAATTGGGGCATGAAGCATGTAACCTTTACTGGATCAAAAGCAGAATTTAGGTTAAGCTTTTTAAAACAGCCAAATATTTAACAATGGAAGAAAAATACACATTATTGCTTTATGAATAAAAATACAAGGTTTGTGGGAAATAAAGCATTCTACTTTCTATATCACGCATCAACATTGTTAATAGAGTTACACTACATATGGTATGAGAAAAAACTTTACAACTATAAATATTTTTTAAATGTTATCTTTTCCTCTGAAGATCTTTAATAACTTCCTAAAATTATTTAAATGTGATTCACACTAAACAGAGATGTACTTTTCCCACATCTCAGTTCCATTGAATAAAAATATTATGCATTCTGTATGCCCTCCTATCTGTATGTCTCATATCTAGAGAGTTGGGTTAGCTGTGGCAAACAGTATGGTTTTATTAAATTAAACACTGAATTATTTACCATATGAACTAGCAATTAAAAGCAAGAACTCAGATATTTGTACATCCCTGCTCAAGGTTCATGGTGGCATTATATACAATAACCAAAAGGTGGAAACAAACCCAAGTAGCCATCAATGGATGAACAGATAAACAAAATGTTGCATATACACACAATGGAATACTATTCAGGCTTTAAAAAAGAATGAAATTTTGACACATGCTATAACATGGATGAACCTTGAAGATATGCCAAGTAAAAGAAGTCAGACACAAAAGGACAATATTATATGATTCCACTTATACGAGGTGCTTAGAACAGTCAAATTTATAGAAACAAAAAGAATGGTGGTTACTTAGGACTGGGGAGAGGGAGTAATGGAGAGCTACTGTTTAATGAGTACAGAGTTTCAGTCTGGGATGTTGAAAAAGTTCTAGGGGTGAATAGCAGTGATGGCTGCAGAACGATGTGAATGTATTTAATGCCACTTAAAAGTGGTTAAGATGGTAAATTTATGTTGTACATATTTGACCACAATAAAAAAAAAGGAAAAATCTTTAAAATAAAGTTCTGGAAATGGATGGTGGTGATGGTTGTACAACAACGTAAAGGTACAGCTGATCTTTGAACAACATGGGCTTGAACTGCACAGGTCCACTTATATGCAGATTTTTTCAATAACTACTATATGTGTCATCGACTTGTACACTTAAAAATGGTTAAAATGGTAAATTTTATGTTATGTATATTTTCCAACAATTGTTTTTTAAAAAGTTGGGTGAAGTCTTTCAGTAGTTTCACTCTTTAACTGATTATTTTTAGAGCAGGTCAGAATATAGTTGGCTAAGAGGTTTCTGAACACTTTGTAAGCAACTGAACCACCACTACAGCTAACCAGCGCTCCTAAACCAAGCACTGCCTAGCAAAAGCATTACTGCCCTTCAACCTACTGGCCCTGACTAAGCCTGGCAACCATACAGAATGCTTTATGTTGCTACTGCAGCAGTAAGCGATGGGATCTTAAAATACAGCACTTGATGGTCAAAGCATGAGCATGTTATAAACAGAATATACTTTAAATCCATTTTCCCCAAGGTTAATGACCACACCCTCACCCTCAATCACATTCCCTTCCTCTTTGACCAGGGCCTTGTGTTATTGTTTGTCATCTTTGGCCCCACTCCTTATATCTGTAACCCTCTCCCTGAGTCCTTCATCTCATTCTAAAGTCAGATTAAGTCCCCTCATCCTATTAAAATCTTTCCTCAACCCTGATGCCTTTAAACTATCTCCCGAACTTCTCTCCTCTTCTTGGTTGCCAAATACCTAAAATAGATTCTACTGGTGCTGCTTTCTACTCCCCTACTTCCCCTTCATTCCTTGATCCCTCAGGAATCGGCTTCTGCCCTACCACTCAATTAAATTACACTCCTGAAAGTGAACCATGACCTCCAATCTGATAATCTCTTCATACTACCCAATCTAAAGGCAAAAATGACAAACAGTGATAAAAAGTCATCAGTCACCTCCTTCTTAAAACTCTTCTCTCCCTTGCCTGAAACACCATGTTCTCCTAATTCTTCTCTTATTCTCTAGATTCTCTTTTACCTCCCTCCTCCAAACCCCCAAATATGGGTACTGTTATTCTGTCCTTCATCATTTTTTCCTTCTCAGAAGTTTTCTTCTTGAAATTTTGCAAAATATTTTATAAATGCAGAATACCATCGGCACAAGGGACACTAGAAGGACTCAGGTAGTTGGAGAACAACTACATTTATGTCAAAAGCTAATTAGCTGGCAAAAGAGGAATGCTTCCCTACTGCACATGCATATACCAGTGTTCAAGGTTAAGAAAACCACATTTGTATTTTTTGGCAGGTAAAATACATTTTAAATGAAAAAAACATTTAGAATGTTTTCCTTTTTAAATGACTGTACCGCTAGAAGGAAGTATCTAACAATCCGCTCATTATTAATTGCATGTTTTCTGATATGGTTAATTATTTAGGCTTGATGCAATCATTCAGCTGGTTAAGACTACTTACTTGATACAAAGTTAAAGATAGGATGTATAAGTTGCAATGTAAATATCAATTTCTTAAGGCTCAAAAATAATTTCCTCTAAAAGAGTGTTTAAAAATTTTCATATAGAAATAAAAATAAAATCCATACAGAATTGATGTTATACCTTAATTTAAAAGTTGTCAGAATATTTACAGTCTTTAAAAGTATAATTTATGATAATTAGTAGATAATAATTTATTAGTATTAAATATTAAAACCAAGACATTTTTACACACTTTAGGATTGTTGACTAGCAATGACTCCTTTTTGTAAAATTTTTTTTTTGAATGAAAGATTCTTTAAATTCTATAATGCTTTCACAAGCTTCACACACATGATTTCACATAATCCCATAATAACCCTTTTTCCCCTTACCCCTATAAGCAATGGCTTCTTTAAGTTGTTCCCTTTTGCCTTAAAAAAGGACACTACTCATTTTAAAGCTCTATCATAGAAGTAGAATATATAAAATTATTTCATTTAAGCAATTTTCTAAACATGTTAGGGCTCAAAACACTTAAGAATATGGGGAAGCTCCCAAGATACAGTGCTAAATGAAAAACGAAAATTACAAAACAACACAATCTCATGATTCCAATTCTGGTTAAAAACAGCATGTTCTCGTGGTCATGATATATATGCAAAGCAAACAGGAATACCATATACCAAGTGCCAACTGTGAATCTCTAGGCAGAACAAGTGCAAGTGATTTTTATTTTCTTGTTTATATTTTGCTTTCTTTCTTTCCTCCTTCCTTCCTTTCCACAATAAACATGCATTACATTTGTAGTTGGGCTTCCTGGAAGAATAAACTCTACATTCCATTCAATTTTCTGCCTTATATTTTGATAGTGGAAAAAAGACCATCTCCCAAAGTTGTACAGAATGGTTTTAAGCATTTTCAGTGTTCTCATGCACCTGATCCATCAACAAACCCTGTTAATCTACTTTTAAAAATATACCAGAAACCAACTACTTCTCACTATCTTCACTGCTTTTAACATCCTCATCCAATCATCTCTTGCATGGTTCATACAAGTCTCCTAAACTAGTTTATGTGATTCCACCCTTGTAACTCTCCAGGCTATTCATTCTCATGTCACTCCTCTACTCAGAAATCCTCAATGACTTCTCACCTATTCAGAATAAAAGCCTAAGTATTTACTATAACCTTCAAGTCTCTATGATCCGCACCTGGAGTTACCACACTCCCACTTCAGGACCACTGAACTTGCAGTTAGTTGCCTCTACCTGGTATATTCCGTACACACATATCTTCATTTTCTTTAAGTTTTTATTCAAGTGTCATCTCCTTAGTGAGGCCTTCACTAGCAATCCAGTACTGTACATCAACCACTCCACTCCGTCGCTGAAATTTCCTATCTCACTTCCCTGCATTATTTTTTCTACTGCAGGACTTATTACTAACATACTAGATGCTGTATTTACTTCTCTTCTTTATTATCTCTCTCCCTCATTAGAATACAAAAGCAATAAAGAGAATTTTTCATCTTTTTTTTTTTTTTGCTGCTGCATCCTCAGCACCTAGAACAGTCCCTAGCACATAGTAGGTGCTCAGTAAATATCTGCTAAATGAATGAATAAATGCATTCCTTTGTAAAGCCAAAGCTTCTAGGTCACGGTAATAGTTGACTGACCTAATGTCATGAAATGACTGCAACTCATTTATTCATATTCTGAAAATCAGTATCTAAAATGACGTTATAGAGGGCTAAGAGGTGAAGAACAGCTATGGTAAACAATAATGTAGCCATATTTTCTCAAGCCTAGAAAGAAGCATCCAGGATCTTCTCTTCAAAATTCAGCAATAGAATTATGACCTGATTTGTTATATCAAAGGTTCTCTGGGAGATCACATTGCTGTTATTGTTGATACTAAAAAGTAAGCAATATTGGCTAAAACCACACAGTTACTCTTCTAAGTTTTCCACTAGCATATTCAATTCCACTCTATAAGGCTGGATATAAAACTTTCCTTATATATAAACAAAAAACAAGCTGAATATCATACTTTTCTGCACCTGAGTATCTGTTATCTAAAAGATCTTGGGATATTTTATAAACATCAATCAATGCAGTGCAAAGAAAGCTAAGGCAGAATAGGCAATTAGATACTGTGAAAAACTGGAGGCAATCAGAAGAAATACAGTCCATGGTGGCAGTGACACAAGCTAAGCAGGAGGTATGGATAATCTGGGTAAGTGCCATGGAAAAATAAATATCATGATTGGACTGGAGGCAAATGGAAACAGTTCAAATTGGCTTCATACAGTACTCTGTGGAACATATGACGTCCATATGTCCATTACCAACAAACTGAAACATGGAAAATAACAAAAGCCAATGCTGTGATGGCTATAAGAACACACCCAATGCCAGTCTCTACCACACCACAGCAGCATAACTTACTACAGCTGCCAGGTAAGCTGGCTAAGAAGTCAGAAGCAATAAGAAAAGAAAAGGGGAAAGACCTAACTATAAACTGTTCTCTTTCTGTACAGAAGAAAAAGCCGGGATCTACACTAGAAAGTAAAATGTGGCCAAAGTCAAGGCTGAAAGTAAAGTGCATTTTTTTTCCTGTGGAGTTCCCAAAAGTATAAAATACTTTAGAATTAAAGAGATCAGCATTTTATCCAAAACTACAAATGACTTAAGATTCAAAGAACTAAATAAAATAAGAATGTGATAGGATGGAATAACATCCAAGAAAAAAGAAGTGTAAACGTGACCTTTCAAATTTGAAACACACAATAGAGAACTAAAACAAACTGACCAAAAGATGTGCTAGGAATCCATTATGTTGTATGTCAGTGCTAACAAGCCTACCAAATTTTCTTTTCATATTCTCTACCCTCCAAAGTGATTCATCTTCAAGATAAAATCATCATTGATATGAAAGAAGTAGCGCTTAGGCAAATATCATGAAGACCAATATATGCAGCAAAGCCAAAACTATAAAAAAAACTTACAAAAAGTAAACTAACATTTTAGAGCCTATCTGGTAGTCCTGACCTTTTCAACCAATCAAAACCAGATAGTCCCAGCCAGGTGAACTGCATAAAAATAAACTCGGCCCTAATTCAGAAATATATTGGTTGTCACTCACTGAAACTATATAGTAATAAAATCCAGCAGTTAAAAATACATAACTATTTTATAGTATCAATAAATATCAATGTCATTCCTGTTTCAACCTGACTTCCCATTCTACCCTCAAACCCCCAAACTTGAAACCAAGTACAATTTCTTGAGTAGCTGGAGTGTGGTTAAGGAAAGGAAGCTATGCTTGTTTGTAAGGAATCTGCCATTTCCTCCCTGCCAAAACACTTGTTTAAAAAGTCATGTAATATTTCTATTAAATTGTAAATGCAGCCGACAAGGAAATGGCCTACTGCAGTGTATTACCTTTGTGGCAGTGCCAACAGGCCTACAGCAAAATAGTGCACATGATAATTTCAACATGCATTCCCAAGTAACAAAATTGTGCTTTACATAAATACCACAGAACCTGAGCAAGATCCAGAAAAAGCAATGAAAATTTGCCCAAGCTTTCATGCTTGCCTATATCAATTGTATGTCATAACTAAAGCAAAATAGAAAAGCATCTACATATGTCCAAGAAGCTTGTGAAGTTAGATCATATAACCCTGGGAAAACTATTGCAACTTAAATCTGTGTATTTCTTGTTAACCACTGTAACAACTCACTAATAAAAATTAAGAAAAACTGTGGGTATCAAATGAACCAAAATGTACTAACTACATACAAGTCCTTAAAGACTATAATGCAACTTATTAACAGGAACATATGTTCAGTGTAAGCCACAATTGTTATGTTAAATTACTTCTTCCTTTGATATCACTCATTTGATTACAGAATTTAAGAGATCCACAAACCTTCCAATTAAAATGGTAACCTTCAGTTTATAAGTCACTTAACTGCAATGCTTATAAAGTCACCTCTGATCATTTATCCCTTACCTTTCATTATATAGCACAACTACATGTAATTATGCTATTTAAATGATCCCAGATGTAATGAAGATGATTCTATTTATGTAAAAGTTATACTGAAAACCAAGTAAAGATAAACAAATAATCTGTAATTAATATAGTCCTCTAGGACAGCTGAAAATTCTACTCTGCAAGAATTTAACTAAAATACATAGTTTTTGTTTAAGTCAGATGTGTCTGACTTACAAGTGTCTGACTATCTTCATTTTTAAAAATATGTCTGATCAGCCATGATTTCAAAAGTCAAGTTTGCTACAGACAGCATTTCCTCCAAAAACATCATGAATTAAGTGTTGTACACTTGAAATTACAGAGTCAACACCTGCCCTCAGATACCACCCAACCTCCTAACACAAACACACCTAGATATTTACGTCTTCTAAAATATATGTTAGCCTAAACAGTTTCTATGACAGGTTTAAAAACAAAACACAACAAAACTTACTATGATCAATATAGTAAGTCTATACAATTGCTTTTAAGACCCTCAACAGGGTTAATGATTATATCCCCATTAGCAAACTAAAACTACTGTCCAGAGGCCAACATTAAGTCTTTCTGATCTCCAGGATCTAAAGTGCCCCCCAAAATAATAAATAAATAAAATAATAAATAAATGTATATGTATATATATGTATGTATGAATTAAATCAATTTAAAACTGATATTTTATAGAGACACAGATGTAGAGAACAAATGTATGGACACCAAGGGGGGAAAGTGGAGTGGTGGTGTGATGAATTGGGAGATTGGGACTGACATATATACACTAATATGTATGAAATAGATAACTAATAAGAACCTGCTGTATAAAAAATAAATAAATAAAAAATAAATAAAATTGAAATTTTAAATAAATAAACTGCACTTAGTAAAAGTTTGAAAGTCAAGCCATGAGCAAGGATAGGGCTTTCAAGTTGTATTTAATTAGCATTTACTTTCATTTTTCAGCTTATTTCACTCTTATTCTAACCTACAAGTACAACATTATTATTGTATGAAAGAAGAATCTGAGCTTGCTAGATTTCAATATTACCACCACAAAGTGTCTTTGAGATAAGAAAGGTAATTGAGCACATATTCAACAAAAACATTTATTGGATGCTCTTATGTAAGTCACTCCACTAGGTTCAATTAGACACACAAAAATGAAACACACTTGCATTTAAAACTTAGATCTAAGAGAGGAAATAAGACAACATAATCATTACTATAATACAAAGTAAGTTTAAAAAAAAATAAAAGACAGAGAAAAGGTGAGAATTGAGAGAAAAAAAGATTTTTTTAAATCAGTGGAATGAGGAAATTCAGACAGTAATTAGACATACCTAAAACTAACCTTTCCAGAAGTAAAAGAGTATTAGGGGTTTGGGGGGAAATCATAGATGCCATATGCATATATAGTTACTGGTTCCAGATTAAAACACAGAACAGTGACATGCTATAATAAAGTAAATACTAAACAAAACCACATCCTAAATACACAATATAATAAGAAACTCTCTTGAGGGTCACCAATATTATTACTGAAAGCCATAGTTCTCAATCTTTGGGGGTCAAGAAACTCTTATTTTCATTGATGAAAACTGTGAACTCTCTCACCAACAAAATGCACATCTACACACAAACCAATATTTAACTGAAATTTTGGGGGTCCAATGACTCTGAATTCTCTGCTCCAGAAAAAATTCATTCTACTCTCTTGTGAATCACAGTTTCCATTACTGAGCAAGTATACAGTGAAAATGAAGTAGAAAACATCTGTATATCACAGTCTGACCTGAGGTTAGAAAAGAGAGTCTACATGTCTCTGTGTCCTCATGGGCTCATTATTTCCATACTGTTTCCAGTGGAGGCTGCAGAAGTCATCTCAGCAGCCATAAGTAAGGGCTTTAAAGCTTTCAGCAACCTCCCACAGCTGGCAATAAGCTCCCTTGGGTACTGCATAAGGTCCCAATACCGCCAAACCTACTCGATAGCCCCAAACAAAATAAGGTGATGATGAAGCAATTGCCTGATCCTTTCCATGGCCAAAAGCTCCCTAAGTGGATTGACATGTACACGCTGCTACATTTAAAAGGGATAACCAACAAGGACCTACTGTATAACACAGGGAACTCTGCTCAATGTCATGTGGCAGCCTGGATGGGAGGGGAGTCCGGGGAAGAATGGATACATGTATATCTATGGCTGAGTCGTTTTGCTGTGCACCTGAAACTCTCACAACATTGTTAATCGGCTATGCTCCAATATAAAATAAAACGTTAAAAAAAAAAACCTACTCTCTGCAAGAACTTGAACTATTTTAATATCTCAATTTGAGACTTGAAAACTTAATAATGCTACCTAATATTTCTGAAGTATTTACTATTTTACATGTATTGCTCACTTACATTGTCTTATATGATCTTCACAACAATTCCGTGAACTGGAAAATTAATTGAGAGCCCACTATAACTAACTGACAGATAACAGAATTGATTCAGGACTCACAAGTCTCAAACGCCAGGTCACACCACTATCATGTGGCAACAAGGAAAGCATTATGGCATTGGAAGAAATCACATTTCCAAAGATACAGTGATTCTTCCTCTTCAGATGCAAGTTACAAACCAATACTTGGTCATGAAATCAACTGAATGGATTTGGACCACTTTTTTTTTTTTAATGAAAAGATGAAATACAGTAGAAGAAGAGAAGACTGTGATAGAACAGAAATCAGAGTGGATCACAAACAGTGATTCATAGTATGAAATATATTTCACATGTAACCCATTATGAACATGCATAGGTAAGTACTGTTTTATGTATATTTTGTTTCAACTGTGTGCACACACATACATGCACACATGTGCATAATAGGTCACAATGTGAAATATATTTCATACTATGGATCAGAGTCAAAAAATTATGAAATGCAGTACAAGCAAGAACTACAATCCTGCAGCCTGTGGAACAATAACCACATTCACAGAAAGATAGACAAGATGAAAAGGCAGAGGGCTATGTACCAGATGAAGGAACAAGATAAAACCCCAGAAAAACAACTAAATGAAGAGGAGATAGGCAGCCTTCCAGAAAAAGAATTCAAAATAATGAGAGTGAAGATGATCCAGGACCCTGGAAAAAGAATGGAGGCAAAGATCGAGAAGATGCAAGAAATGTTTAACAAAGATGTAGAAGAATTAAAGAACAAACAAACAGAGAAAAACAATACAATGACTGAAATGAAAACTACACTAGAAGGAGAAAACAGCAGAATAAATGAGCCAGAAGAACGGATAAGTGACCTGGAAGACAGAATGGTAGAATTCACTGCTGCGGAACAGAATAAAGAAAAAACAATGAAAAGAAATGAAGACAGCCTAAGAGACCTCTGGGACAACGTTAAACGCAAAAACATTCGCATTATAGGGGTCCCAGAAGGAGAAGAGAGAGAGAAAGGACCCGAGAAAATATTTGTAGAGATTATAGTCGAAAACTTCCCTAACATGGGAAAGGAAATAGCTACCCAAGGCCCGGAAGTGCAGAGAGACCCATACAGGATAAACCCGAGGAGAAACACGTCGAGACACACAGTAACCAAACTTGCAAAAAATAAAGACAAAGAAAAATTACTGAAAGCAGCAAGGGAAAAAGGACAAATACCATACAAGGGAACTCCCATAAGGTTAACAGCTGATTTCTCAGCAGAAATTCTACAAGCCAGAAGGGAGTAGCATGATACACTTAAAATGATGAAAGGGAAGAACCTACAACCAAGATTACTCTACGCAGCAAGGATCTCATTCAGATTCGGTGGAGAAATCAAAAGCTTTACAGACAAGCAAAAGCTAAGAGAATTCAGCACTACCAAACCAGTTCTACAACAAATGCTAAAAGAACTTCTCTAAGTGGGAAACACAAGAGAAGAAAAGGACCTACAAAAACAAACTCAAAACAACTAAGAAAATAGTAATAGGAACATAGCTGTCGATTACCTTAAACGTGAATGGATTAAATGCTCCAACCAAAAGACACAGGCTCACTGAATGGATACAAAAACAAGACCCATATATATGCTGTCTACAGGAGACCCAGTTCAGACCTAGGGACACATACAAACTGAAAGTGAGGGGATGGAAAAATATATTCCATGTAAATGGAAATCAAAAGAAAGCTGGAGTAGCAATACTCATATCAGAAAAAACAGACTTTAAAATAAAGAATGTTACAAGAGACAAGGAAGGATACTACATAATGATCAAGGGATGAATCCAAGAAGAAGATATAACAATTATAAATATATATGCACCCAACATAGGAGCACCTCAATACATAAGGCAAATGCTAACAGCCATAAAAGGGGAAATTGACAGTAACACAGTCATAGTAGGGGACTTCAACATCCCACTTTCAACAATGGACAGATCATCCAAAATGAAACTAAATAAGGAGACACAAGCTTTAAATGATACATTAAACAAGATGGACTTAATTGATATTTATAGGACATTCCACCCCAAACCAGCAGATTACACTTTCTTCTCAAGTGTGCACAGAACATTCTCCAGGATAGTTCACGTCTTGGGTCACAAATCAAGCCTCAGTAAACTTAAGAAAACTGAAATCATATCAAGCATCTTTTCTGACCACAATGCAGTGAGATTAGAAATCAATTATGGGAAAAAAACGTAAAAAACACAGACACATGGAGGCTAAACAATACGTTACTAAATAATCAAGAATTGCTTAAGAAATCAAAGAGGAAATCAAAAAACACCTAGAGACAAATGACAATGAAAACATGATGATCCAAATGTTCTTTGAGAAGATAAACAAAATTGAAAAACCATTAGCCAAACTCATCAGGAAAAACAGGGAGAGGACTCAAATCAATAAAATGAGAAATGAAAAAGGAGAACTTACAACAGACACTGCAGAAATACAAAGCATCTGAAGATTATTTGTAGAGACGTGGATGAATCTAGAGACTGTCATACAGAGTGAAGTAAGTCAGAAAGAGAAAAACAAATATTGTATATTAACGCATATACGTGAAACCTAGAAAAATGGTACAGATGAACCAGTTTGCAGGACAGAAATGAGACACAGATGTAGAGAACAAACGTATGGACACCAAGTGGGGAAAGCAGTGGGGGGCGGGGGTGGGGGTGAGATGAATTGGGCGACTGGGATTGACATGTATACACTGATGTGTATAAAATGGATGACTAATAAGAACCTGCTGTATATAAAAAAAAATTCAATGTAATAATATCAATTAATTATTTTTTAAGTATGAAATGTAAATCATCTTTCAATCATTAATAAATCAATTTAAATTGTCTCCTGTGAGTGCTACCACACATATACAGAGAAATACTGCCTTTGTCAGTATCCCACATTAAAATCTTAAATAGATGGAGTCTAGTGTAACTTTTTTTTTTTTAAATCACTTCCTACAATATACAGAAACACATAAGACACAAAGAAAGCTAAGGAAGCTCTCAGTCCCAGAGTTGGTAGTAATAGGAGGAGTTGAAGAAAATGAGCCTTTCCAGTCTCCCAGGGAAAGAAGGGGTGAGAGGACACAGAACGTCACTAGGCCCCTGGTGGTGAGTCCCGTGCTGGGCCCATGCACAGCCTAGTTCTCTACCAAAGCGAAGTGCCGATTTTCTTTGCCATGGCCCTGGCCTTGCTCCCATGCTCATCCTCCAGTTTTCAGAAGTCGTGCAGTTCCCAGAACGGCCCCTTCCTTTAGTTCCCTAACATTTTCACTCAGGGGAGAAGGCTGCTTACCCTGTCGTGGTGTCAGAGTCCCAAGGGAGTTGTCACCCTGTAAGATGGTGAGAGAAGATCTCCCTAGCACCTTGCTGTTTGGTTTCTGTCTGCTGCGCTTAGAACCTGAAGATCAAGGAGTGTCGGGGTCTCTCAAGGGCTTGTCCAAGCGCTGGCTGGCTATAGGGGTCTCTGAGGGATGTCCTGTTTCCTCCTTGGAAAACACCTGCTTGGAAAGGAGTCTCAGTCTGATCCTCAAGGGAAAACTGGGTGCCCAGAGGCAAGTCCAGTTGAGAAGATGAAAGTGTCTCTAGGGGCAGAATAGGTTCTGAGGGAAGACTTAATCTGGGGTCTTCAGTCTCAAATACGTCACTCAGCTGTTTCACCAGTGGGCTTGGGGGCTTTCCGCTGGTCTTCATAGGTGTCCGTGCAATGCCAAGGGTAGGAGAACGGGGATCTGAGTCCTGGGCCTGCTTAGGATCCTCCAGCTGCTCTGCTGCTGGCAGGTTTGGCTGTGGAGAGCTCGCTACCTGGATGGGAGTGCACAGGACACCAGCAATGGGTGAACGTGGGTCTGAAACTTGAGCCAGAAGCTTGTTGTGCAGCGGGCTGCACTGGAATGACTGGGACACTCTTGGCTGAGCCCACCTCAACCAGGAGAAATAGGATGGGGCAGGGCTCAGCCCAGGCAAGGAGGGGATGCCGGGCCCCAATTCCACCTTTGGGTACAAAGCAGCTCAATCCTCCTACTATACTTCTTTATCTAAGCAATACTTAATGGAAATATGTCTCCAACACTACAATTCATATTCACATAATTAGTATGTCAGTGAGAAAATGATGATTGCTTCCTCAGTAGTTACCAAACTAATCATGTTTACAGAGGACTTGGCAACACCAATGGCAAGGTTTGAATATAAATTAACAGTGGGAATTTGCCTTCCGTGTGAAACCCATGGGGTGACCTCAGCAGACTCAACCAAGAGAAGCTGAGATCTGTTTATTCTGTTTTCCTTGCTTATTCATCTCTTTAAGAATAATAACTCTGACTAGACAGAAATATGTTGAAACTGTCACTGTAATAAACCTTAATCCTCAATTTTGGGGCTGGAATGCCTTGTACTCCCATATGTATTAGAACCACAGGGCAGAACAACTCTAACTTTCAAATAGAGTGAAAAACCACATGTCCTGGAAGTAATACTGAAATTCTCCAATGATCCAATTTGCCCACTCCTGTGGATCCTTGGCTATTTCTGATCTGAAAGTATAGTTAGTAGAATCAAGGTATCACTTAAAATAATCAGGCAGAAAAATATAGGGAACAGATAGGGAGGAAGAGAGGCAGTATGAAAAGAAAGAAAAGTAAAAGTATGAAAGGGAGGGCTTCCCTGGTGGCGCAGTGGTTGAGAGTCCGCCTGCCAATGCAGGGGATGCGGGTTTGTGCCCCGGTCCGGGAAGATCCCACATGCCGCGGAGCAGCTAGGCCCGTGAGCCATGGCCGCTGAGCCTGCACATCTGGAGCCTGTGCTCCGCAACGGGAGAGGCCACAACAGTGAGGGGCCCACGTACCGCAAAAAAAAAAAGTATGAAAGGGATTGTGTGAGCATTCATGTACACACACTGTTAGGCAACAGGGAACAGTCAAAGGAAGTAAAGGCAGCAGTGGGGAGAGGGGAAAAAGGGAAGATGAGGATAAGTTCAAAGGAGAAAAACAAGTAATGTATGTAATGCCAAAATAATAAAAAATCCTTTATAATTTGTAATATACATACATACCTATACTTGAATAAAAGTTGTTACAGTATACGGTCTTACGTTCTAAACAACTGAATATATATGCACACCCTCTACACACACACACACATACACACACACACACACACACACACAGAAAGCTAAATAATTCTATCATTAGAATGCTAGTTATCACTGGAATGGAAGTTCCAAGAGAACAGGAAACATACTTGCTCTGCTTACCACTACATCCTCAAAGTCTGACTGGGACATGATAAATGTACCCTAAATATGTGTAGAAGGAAATAAAGAAAAGGGGAACAGAAGTAAAAGAATATAAGAAGAAAATGCGAGGGTACTTGTCTTTAAAAATCAAACATCCATATTTAGGTGACACTGAGTTTCTCTAACACAAAATAACCAACGTAGGATAGCAGATATATTCTCCAACTGGTCCAAAGGTTGACTTCTTGCCTCCACATTAGAATATGCATTTCTCCTATTTTAACGTTAATACTAAATCAAAAATATTTTAATGATTAAATTTTGTATTACTGCTAAAATGGATATGTCCCGTCATAAAAATATACACAATTACATGGCAGGTAAGTTTCAAGAGTGTTATACTCATCACTGAAGGAATCATTAAAAATTATTTTTAAAAAATAATACCCCAAAAAATTTAAATGCCAATTTACAACTATTAAATATTTACACAAATTCTCCAGCACACATCTACTGCACGAAGCAAAGTAATTTAATAATTAAATACAAATAAGCAATTCTCTACTTGTAGACTAGCAAGTCTGAAATCCATTTTAACTCAAAGACCTCCCAATGGATTGATTACAAAGGAAGAATTATAAAGGCACTTAGACTGAGTATTAGAATTGGGGTACAAAAACTGACAGGGGATGGCTGGAAGAACAGTAAGCAGAGGCAGTAAAAAGTCAAAGGGCTAGGAGACTTCAGCCAGCAAATGTTGGCTGAAAGGCAGACCAAAACTAGAGAAAAGTCAATTAAAATGAGACCAGAAACTCAATAACAACAAAAACAACCCAATTTAAAAATGGGCAAATAACCTGAATAGACATTTCTCCAAGAAAGATATACAAATGGACAATAAGTACATGAAAAGATGCTCAACATCACTAGTTATTAGGGAAATGGAAATCAAAACCATGAGATAACACTTCACTTCCATTAGGATGGCTATTATCAAAAGACAGAAAATAAGTATTGGCAAGAATGTGGAGAAATTGGAATCCCTGTGCATTGCTGGTGAGAATGTAAAATAGCACAATGCTACAAAAAATAGTATGCAGGTTCCTCAAAAACGTAACCATAAAATTACCACATGATCCAGCAATCCCAGCTCTAGGTATATACCCACAGAATTGAAAGCAGACTCTCACAGAGATAAATGTCCATCCATGCTCATAGTAGCATTAGTCACAACAATCAAAAGGTGGAAGCAACCCAAGTGTTCACATACAGATGAAAGGTCAAACAAAATGTGGTACATACATACAGTGGAATATTATTCAACCTTAAAAAGAAGAATGAATTCCGATATAGGCTACAACAATGAATGAATCTTGAAAACATTATACTAAGTGAAAGAAGCCAGACATAAAAGAACAAATATTGTATGATTCTACTTATCTGAGATGCTTAGAATAGTCAAATCCATAGAGACAGAAAGTAGAACTGTGGTTATGAGGTGCTGGGGGGAGGAGATAATGAAGAGTTATTGTTTAATGTATACAGAGTTTTAGTTTGGGATGTTAAAAATTTCTGTAGTAGACAGTGTGATGTGAATGTACTTAATGCCACTGAATTGTATATTTAAAAATGGTTAGGGCTTCCCTGGTGGTGCAGTGGTTGAGAGTCCGCCTGCCGATGCAGGGGACACGGGTTCGTGCCTCGGTCTTGGAAGATTTCACGTGCCGCGGAACGGCTGGGCCCGTGAGCCATGGCCGCTGAGCCTGCGCATCCGGAGCCTGTACTCCACAACAGGAGAGGCCACAACAGGGAGAGGCCCATGTACCGCAAAAAAAAAAAAAAAAAGGTTAAAACGGTATATTTTATGTTATGTGTATTTTACCACAATAAAAAAAAATTGGGAAAAGAAAGACAAGGAGATACGTCCTGAAATTAGTCATTATTGATCTTAAATGATATACAATTTGAAAAAAGAGAACAGATTATAGAGGATATAGTGGGTTGAAAAGCAGCCCCCAAAAGATATGTCTACATCCTAATCCCCAGAACCTTTGAATGGGACCTCATTTGAAATAAAAAAAAAATCTTTGCAGGAAGAGATCATCCTGGATTATTGGAGTGGGCCCTAAATCCAATGTCGAGTGTCCTTTTGAGAGAAAGGCAGAGGGAAATTTGAGACAGACAGAAGAGGAAAATACACAGACACATAGAGGAGAAGGTTAATGTGAAGATACAGGCAGAGACTGAAGTGATGCAGCTACAATCCAAGGAATGCCAAGGATTTCTGGCAGCCAGCCACCAAAAGCTGGAAGAGGCAAAAAATGGAGTCTCCTTTAGAGCCTCTGGAAGGAGTGCTGCCTTGTCAACACCTTCATTTCAAATTTCTGGCCTCCAGAATTGTAAGAGAATAAATTTCTATTGTTTTAAGCCACCAAATTTGCAGTAATTTGTTATGACAGCCCTAGGAAATTACCATAGGGGGTAAAAAGATAAAATGAAAAGTAAGAAAGTAGACTTCATGAGCACGGAACATGTCATTCAAGCCAAAATTTAACTATGTAAAGCGGGAGAAAAAGGGGATCCTGGGCTTCACCCCTAAGTCGTGATTTCTAGCCATATGATGTCGGAGGGCGAGGTGCTGAAGTCCCCCATCAGGTCAGGGCAGGAGTATGGCTGGCGCATGCTCCTGGCCAGTGTCTCTGGGATCTGGAATAGCACCCCGACAGCGACACCGAGACATCAGACCACAAAGAAAGGCTGCACCCTGCTATATTAAGCTTTACAAGAGAAGTCGTCATCCAAGACATTCCCATCAAGACATTTTAATTCTGTGAATTAACACTCCCATATCCCGTTGTCCACTCCCAGACAAAATGAAGATACCTGTCCTCTGCCCCCCATGTTAAATGCTTGTGAGTGATCTTCCAATAGGCAGTGGCATGACACACACACTAAGGTGGGCCAGGTGTCTACCCAGTCACATACAGTCACATACAGTAGGAACTGGGAGATGGAAGATGTGTAAGTATGCCGTGTATGGGTATTACTTAACTGGCACCCCTAACCAAGCCAAGTCTTCCAGAATTTCTCAAGTTGATTTTACTATTAATTGGGTAGGAAGGAGGTCCTGGATTCTTTTTTATTTTTTTAATTAAAAAAATGGTTGACTCAGTTTTCAATTCTTAGACATGGATATATATTTTCTTTTGTATGTCTTTTTTTTTTTTTTAAAGAAATCATGTTGGATTAGGAGTATACTTGGTTGTAAAAGAGTAGTGTCATGTAATTTGCGATGAGGGAAGCTACTCTGAGTGTGTTTTACTTTTTAAATCCTTTACTACCTGCTACAGAGACTACCACATGGTCAAACTTAGTATGTGGAACTATCTGGCTAGAAAAAATGAGATTCATACTGGAGGAAGCAGAACAGTAATAATCTAAGTCCTGGGTTAAATCCCAGCTCTGGCACTTTGCTAGGCTGTCCTGGATAGTTTAGCTAACCTCACTAACTCAAACTCAAACACATCTAGCTTTGAGGATCACCCTAAAAACATTCTAACTAAAAGTACAAAAGATATTTACTAATTAGAAAAGAAATGAGAATTTGTGTTGTTGATTTTATGCTGACCTTGTTATATTTCATTTTAGTATTTTCAAACAAACAATTCATGCTATTTCTATGTTTCACTTTAGCAAGAGGAATTTGTATGTACAAGGAAGATGACACATACTCTATTATATACAATTATATTCCTCAAAGAATTATCTTTAAGTGGCAGGCAGAGTTTTAAATATTTCAGTATCGTACACTATTACCTACACTTGAAATTCAATCCACAATAGCACTGTAATATCAGATATAATTCTAATTTATTCTTCTTCAAATATTCTAAAATGTTGCATTCTTTTTCCTCCCATCCGTTTACTTCACACATTTCTCCAATCACCCTGAAACCATCTTCTCTTCTCTTCTTCACACACACACATACTCTCTCTCTCTCTCCCCCACCTCTTTTCTCCCTTCATTCCTATATCCTTTCTTCTTGAATTGAATACAGCCACTAGAGGGCAATAAGTTTACAAAGATAAATGTACTTATCTATAATGAATTGAGATTCACATACTAATAAATTTTAAAACTATCATCATCACAAACCATAAAGCATTGACAATTAGACTTGAATATGCAAGGTATGCATTTAAAACTCTAAAATTTATCCTAGAAAACAAGTTCATAGAAGCATATAATAATGTTCAAAAAAGGAATTCCATTTTCTCACTAAGCACTAAAAAAATATGCTTAATTCACCTACACATAGCAATATTAGAAATCAGGATTTTTTTTTTTAACATTAGCCAGACCAGAGAAGGAAAAACGGAGAAACAAAAACACAAAAAGGTACAATATGCAGGGTGGGTAGAAAAGAAGCGATTTCTTCCAAGCCTCCCACTACTCCATTCAGAATACGATGAACTGAATAATGTAGTGGGGTTTACCAACCCTTTCTTCTATTAAAATTATGGGGAAATTTAACAGGTATACTTTTGGGGGAGAACAGCGACCGTAGAGAGAAATACAGACTTCGCTTCTTTTCCCCCAAATAAGGTTACGAGGCAGGAAATAAGTTAACAAACAGTCACTAACCCTGACGGATAATTTTACTATTTTTTGCACAGAACCCAAATTCAAATGAACTTTTTTACTCTATATTTATTTACACTGACATTACAAAACGTCAACACTTTTAACACTGACATTTTCTTACCCTCATTGGATGTATATCAGCATAAGGAGGTTTTCCTTCCGCCATTTCTATAGAAGTAATGCCAAGGGACCAGATGTCAGCCACACAGTTATAGCCTATTTCTTGAATTACCTCAGGAGCCATCCAAAATGGAGTTCCTATCACAGTATTGCGTTTTGCCATTGTATCCTGCAAAAGCATTACACAGACATAAATATTACTACAAAAACACTAAGGAAATGTATTTGCCAACATATTCTTTAAACTACATATCTGAAAGCCTCAAATACTACAGGTTATATCTGAAACTATTTTCCTAAAATTTCAACTAGTTGTGACATGACATACTTAGAAACTTTGAATTCTGAAATAACCAAGAGTCCACAAGTAACTTATCTCCACTACCTTCATTAAAGACAGTCATTAAAGATAGTACTATAACAATAAAAGCTACAGAAATGAACAAATGTAGCTTTCCTTTCTGAATATTTAAGCATTTTGATGACAATGTATATTTTCATATTCATTCAATGTCTCTTAAATTGTAAATAAAAGTAATAAATAATATGTAAATAATGGCTCCTTCTCCCTGATAATAATGAAGTTACGCATTTCTTTCCATAACCCCCAAAATATATTATCAAAGTTTAGTCATACTCAAACCTGGACATATAAACCAAAAGTGTTTCCAAAAGTATTACACTTACTGTTAACTGACCAGCAACTCCAAAATCCGCCAATTTTGCATGTCCTTCTGTATTGAGGAGAATATTTCCAGCTTTTATATCTCTGTGTATTTTTCTCATAAAGTGTAAATATTCTAGTCCTTTCAAAGTAGATTTAAGAATAGTTGCAATTTCATCTTCTGTTAACTGGAAAGAAATATTTTAAAAACTCAATTGAAATGCCATGTTAGATAAACACTTACAAGAGAGCACTGTTAACAAGCACTTCTTTCTAAAGACCATTAGCCTCTAGGAAAAGGCTAAAAGGTAAAGTACTGAGAACTTCTGATGAAAGAAAATGTCATCATTCAATTTCTCCTTTCTTTAAAATTATCAATGTCATTCCTAACATATAACATATCTCAAGAAACAACATGACCCTAAGAAATCACTATTCCCTATATCATCTAACACTGAGGTGGCAATATTGCAGCTATCTGTCCTGAAAAAGTAAATTCAGACACCATTCCCTGTGGTGCCTCCAATTACTGATGAAAATGGAAACCAACAGTGTTACATAAAAGAGAGGAAAGGAGAAAGGGTGGATTGCCAAGAGTCTCCTGCATGAAGTGTTCACACCAATACCACTCCTCCTCCTTCCAGCCAGCTCATTCCTAATCCACCCAGGTCCTAGATTTCTGACCCTAATAATGAGAACTCAAAAATAGAAATGTCAGAGAAAGACTAGGAAAATGGGAACACGAACAAAGGCTGTCAGGGGAAGGAAAAGGGAGGAGGGAGGAGAAAAGAAGGCCAAGGAGGAGAGAGGAGGGAAAAAAGATTCTTAGTAGTTGTCGCAGTAGAGGCAGTGCTATCTGTACCAGGCATTGTGCTAAGAGTTTTGCATGCATTATCTCATTTATCCTTATAACAACCCTATAAGGTAAATACTATTATTATCACCATTTGACAAATGAAGTTATTACACATGTTCAGTAACTTCCTTCTGGAACCAAGATGTGAGTCCTCTTTGATCATAATCTATGTTTTTAACCACCATGCCTCTCTTGACAAACCTTATTCAAGTGCAACCTGTGAAAGTCCCTATTTTTATCAAAAATATCCTCTTAGTTTTTAAATACATCAAGTAATATCAATAGCTCAGGATAATAAAACCTACTTCACACTATAAGCATAACCACAATAAGCATAACCCAAAGAAATAAGTTGAGAGAAAGGAAAGAATCTCAATTTATACAGAGATAGAGGACATTGCTCTATATGAGAGAGAGAGAAAGGGAAAAAAAAAGAAACTCAGAAAGAATTCAAATACCCCCTACACAGTGGGATAACAGGAAGATACAGTAAAAATTGAATATATAAAAATATGAAGACTATGTAAAAATAACTACTGGAAGAAGCTTGCTTCCACCACCACCAATCCTGCAGTGGTTCATGTCAAGAAATAACTTGGGTGAACAACTGGATATTCACATGTAAAAAAAACTGAAGTTGGACTCCTACCTCACACCATATACAAAAATTTACTCAAAATGGATCAACAACCTAAATATGAGTTAAAACCACAAAAGTCTTAGAAGAAAACATAAGGGTAAAACTCCACGACCTTGGGTTGGGCAATGTATCATTAGATACAGCATGAAAAGCACGAGCAACAAGAGAAAAATACAGATAAAACTGAATTTTATCAAAATTAAAAACTTTTGTGCATTAAAGGCCATTATGAAGAAAGTGAAAAGACAACCCACAGAATGGGAGAAAGTATTTGCAAAGCATGTATCTGATAAGAGTCTGGAATCCAGAATATATAAAGAACTCTTCTAACTCAACCAAGAAAAGGCAAACAATCCCAATGGCAAAAGACTTGAATAGACATTTCTCCAAAGAAGATATACAAATGGTCACACATAAAAAGACAGATGTTCAACATCATCATCATTGGTCATTAGGGAATGCAAATCAAAGCCACAATAAGGTACCACTTTATACCCACTAGGATGGCTATAATAAAATTTTAAAAAATAGAAAGTAACAAGTGCTGGCAAGAATGTGAAAAAATTGACATTCTCATGCATTTCTGGTGCAACCATTGTGGAAAACAATATTTAAGTTCCTTGGAAAGTTTTTTTAAGAAAGTTAACCACAGAATTACCATATGACCCAGCAATCCCATTCCTAGGTAAATACTCAAAAGAACTGAAAACTGGTACTCAAACAAATACGTACATGAATGTTCATAGTACTACTCACAACGGCCAAAATGTTGAAACAACCCAAATATCTATGAACAGATTAATGGATAAACAAATTATGGTATACACATACAATGGAATGGAATATTATTCAGTCATGAAAAGGACTAAAGTATGGACATGTGGATGGACCTCAAAAACATTAAGCTGGGCACAAAAGGGCACATATTGTATGAGTCCATTTATATGAAATATTTAGAATAGGTAAATCCATAGAGAAAGAAAGCAAACTGGTACTTGCCAGGAGCTAGGGGAAGAGGGGGAATGGGGAGAAACTGCTTAATGAATAGGGGTTGATGAAAATATTTTGGAACTAGACAGAGGTAGTAATTACACAACATTGTGAATGCACTAATGCCAAGGAATTTTTCACTTTAAAATGGTAAATCTGTTATATGAATTTCACCTCAATTTAAAAAAAAAAACCCTTATCATGTTAAAATTTCTAAGCAAATTGCCAGGTGGTTTACCTTTAAATACAACACCAATATATATTGTCATAAAGTATTGTACAGATCATGCAAAGCTTTGTAGGTCATGGGTAAAGAGTCTGGATTATTTGAAAATTCTAATACTTCCAGGAACTGATTCTCTGCCTCAGACCAGATGGCCTGACTTCATGGTCCACAGACAGCAAGCGGTATGTTCTGAAGCTGCACTATCCAATACAGTAGCTCCCCAGCATTTGAAACATAGCTAACCCAAACTGAGATATGCTATAAATGCAAAATATACACCAAATTTCAAGGCCTAGTACCAAAAGAGAATGTAAGGTCTCTCATTAATAACTTACATACTGCTTACACTTTTACATGATATGTACATATTAATTATATTATTTTATTTAAAATCTGTTAATGTTTAATATAAGCTATTGATATTAATAAAATATTAGATGTTATAACATTAATATTACATATTAATATATTCAATACATTATTAAAATTAACTTCACCTATTACTTTTTTTTTAATATGGATGCTAGAAAGTTTAGAATTACATATGTGGCTCGTGTTATGTTTGTACTGAACAGCAGTGCACTAAGAAAAGGGTCCACAAGAGCAGAGATCTTTGGTTCACCAAGGTATCCACAATGCTTGGAACCATGCCTGGCATACAGTTAGCACTCAATAAATAATTAATGAATGGGTACAGACTTGTAGTTACTAAAAGAAAAGAGATATTAACAACTGATGTTCCCAGTTTTTTTAATTAGTGGTTTGCAGCCACGGTGGGGGAGTGGAGGCAGGAGTGCTGCTGAGGGCTACCACACCACACCGCTGCAGAGGTATGCAAGGTGGTGGTGCTGTCATATGGGCCTGGGTTCTCTCCCCTCTCCCTATTCCACATTCCTGGATAAAGATTAAAGAGCTCGGGGTGTTACAAAAGCAGTACCAGTCCAAGAAACTGTGTCGTGTTTAGTTACTTCAATGCTGACCTTTTCAGTTACCTAGACCTCAATTTTTATCCTCTTAGCATTTCACTATTTCCAACCAATAAGTAACTAATCCTTCATTAACTCCTTGATTTGTTGTCTCTGCTCCTGTACCCTACATTTCAGAGCTGCATTAGAGAAAGTTCAGAATTAAATTGACTTACTATACTTCAAAGTCTCAGGATCTACCTGATGTCATTGCTGTAAAGCACTGAATGCTAGAAGACTTCAAAAGTTCATTCCAACTCTATGATTTTATAACAAATTAACAAAAGATCTTCATAGTCGGGCTTCCCTGGTGGTGCAGTGGTTGAGAGTCCGCCTGCCGATGCAGGGGGACACGGGTTCGTGCCCCGGTCCGGGAGGATCCCACATGCCGCAGAGCGGCTGGGCCCGTGGGCCATGGCCGCTGAGCCTGCGCATCCGGAGCCTGTGCTCCGCAACGGGAGAGGTCACAGCAGTGAGAGTCCCGCGTACCGCAAAAAAGATCTTCAGAGTCTTTTCTTAACAAAAGACTATAATAAATAATAAATTCACACTAATTTGGACATCCATTTTTATTCTTTCAACAAGTATCTACTTCACTGGCTCTCTCGTGTAAATCCTGTTAAAAGTGCTGGGTATACCGTGGTGAAGAAACTAACTGTCCTAGTTTTTACAAAGCTTACAAGAATACCTAAGGCCACAGCCTGTATTTGGTCCTGAATTATTAAAGGTAGAGAGGACTGATCTGAAGCAAACGTGTAAAGTTTCTAAAGCCTCTCTCCCATTATGCTTTTCTCCTCCTACTTCAGGGGGTCATTTCATATCTTCCCCTAATCAAAAAACATGATGCAATATCCAGTCATTCCTACCAGTACATGGATAAGTCTTAATTTAAAATTATTTGTGTACAGTATTATTTTAACAATCCATCTGAATATTAAGGCTCAAATGTACCTGCACTTTAAGTCTTTTCACTTCAACTACAAAATGAAAGGTTCCTATCCCTCAATAAAATCATTTTAAACAATAATAAACAAGTAAACAAGTATTTTCTAGAACACAGAAATATAATGTTGACTTAAATTTTTATATTACTTTAACGTTATAGAGTATTTTATGTGCATTTCACACAATTAAATAAACACTTTATCGTCCCTTTCTATAAATGAGGAAACAAATTCAGAGAAATTGAGTGGTCTGTCAAACACAACTACTTAAGGGGCAAGCCCACGCGTCTTCTGACTCTATAGTAGTGGGATAGTCTATACTCTATAGACTATCACATCACTGCCAGATGTCACAAACATGAATATATGAACTAGTCTCAATATAAGAAAACAGGGAGTTGCGAGGCTTGTTCCAAAGGTGATATTCAAAATATGTATCTGACAAAGAGTAAAAGCAATGTGTAATCAGAACAGTCATGAGCCATAAAGCCAACCAGTCAGAACAGCTACAGTGGTTAACAACAGTAAGAATAGATACCAGCCAGAAACAGTCAAACTGAACAGCAGCCCTGTGTATCAGGCAGAATGCCTACTGCATCTTAGCATTCAAATCTAAATTATTTTAAATGGTGTGCCGGCCAAACAAAACAAGTATACCTGTAAATGAACTCAGCAAGTAAGCAGACTCACCTAGCCTGAAAAGTAACCTTAACTGAAGACATCAGAGGTAGCTTTCTGAGTATTTTATTGAAAACAGATGCTTAATCCCACCAAAAAGAACACATAGATGAATTATTTAAACATTTTAAAAAACAGTTAAATAAAAGTAAACAAAAATCAAAGTAAGTATCAAATCAGTAGGCAAGAAGAGTTTCTAATCAATAAAAGCAAAGAATTATGAGAATTTATTAGATCTGTCTACATAAAAACTGCAAGCTTAGAAAACAGAAAAATATTCACAGCAAATACAGTAAGATACTTAGTATACAGAATTACTTAGAACATAAAGAGCTCACAAGAAAAACAATAAAATCTCAATAAATAAATAGGCAAGGAAATGAATATGCAATTCACAAAACTTATAATAGGGCTAGTTAACACACATGAAAAATATTAAACTGCACTAATTATCAAAGAAAAGCAAATCAAAATAACGAAGTATCAATTATAAAATTATCCCATACGGGTCACAATGTTGCTGAGAATAACATGTGTGGCATGTATAAGAGTATAAGCCATGTGTAACAGTGATCTAAGAAAGTATATTTTCCAAAAAGCCCTAGAAAACATTCACTCTCTGAAAAAACATTTATTAAGCACCTGCTCTATATTGAATTTAAAACATCTCTAACTTTTAACCTCATGGAGTTCCAACCTAGCATGAAAGACAGACTTATAAACTACTATAAAAAGCACTTTCAAAGTGAAATGGAACCAGAGTAGAGAGCGATTAATTAGGGAAGGAAAAGAGGAACTGGCATTAAAATTAGGCTTTGAATAAGAAAAGTAGTTCCCTGTCCAACGAAAGGAAAGACCATCAGTAGAGTAACTCAAATACTTAACTGAAGAATAGAAATATGATAGCTATGAAGTGGCACTCAGATATCAAGTGAGGCCCATTTTCCTTCCTTCCACTAAGATGAGAAAAATGGTAAAAAGTGATGGGTCAAACAAACACATGAATGGATGCTCACCATCACTAATCATTAGAGAAATGCAAATCAAAACTACAGTGAGGTATAACCTCACACCAGTCAGAATGGCCATCATCAAAAAATCTACAAACAATAAATGCTGGAGAGGGTGTGGAGAAAAGGGAACCCTCTTGCACTGTTGGTGGGAATGTAAACTGATACAGCCACTATGGAGAACAGTATGGAGATTCCTTAAAAAACTAAAAATAGAACTACCATACAACCCAGCAATCCCAGTACTGGGCATACACCATGAGAAAACCGTAATTCAAAAAGAGTCATGTACCACAGTGCTCATTGCAGCTCTATTTACAATAGCCACATGGAACCAACCTAAGTGTCCATCGACAGATGAATGGATAAAGATGTGGCACATATATACAATGGAATATTACTCAGCCACAAAAAGAAACAAAATTGAGTTATTTGTAGTGAGGTGGATGGATCTAGAGTCTATCACACAGAGTGAAGTTAGTCAGAAAGAGAAAAACAAATACCGTATGCTAACACATATATTTGGAAGCTAAAAAATATATATATGGTTCTGAAGAACCTAGGGGCAGGACAGGAATAAAAACGCAGACAGAGAGAATGGACTTGAGGACATGGGGAGGGGGAAGGGTAAGCTGGGACGAAATAAGAGAGTGGCATGGACATATATATACTACCAAATGTAAAACAGATAGCTAGTGGGAAGCAGCCTCATAGCACAGGGAGATCAGCTCGGTGCTTTGTGTCCACCTGGAGGGTGGGAGGGAGATGCAAGAGGGAGGAGATATGGGGATATATGTATGTGTATAGCTGATTCACTTTGTTATACAGCAGAAAATAACACAGCATTGTAAAGCAATTACACTCCAATAAAGATGTTTAAAAAAAAAAGACTATAGGAACAAAAAGCAGATCCGTGGTGACCAGAGATTAAGTGTGGAGAGAGGGGTGACTATAAACACACAGCAGGACTGGGTGTTGGGGGGTGTGGGGCTGTCTGTTCTATATCTTGATTTTGGTGGTACTCACAAGACTTTATACACTTGTCAAAAGTCTTAGAACTGTACACCCCAAAATGTGAAGTTTTCGGTACATAAATTTAAAAAGAAAGTGCACTGAATCTTATTAAATTGGCTTCGATAAGAAATGGAGTTTGGAGAAAGAAAAAAAAAAAGTGATGGGCCAAATTTCAGCCTTGTAAGTGTCAAAATGCAGGTAAATCTTAGCAAATTTGGAGCAAAAAATGTTTACTTGGTCTCTTTTAAATATCAATGGTAGCAAATGAACTTTGGAAAAGAACAATATCTATATCAACATTTAAACCATTCTACACGTATTTTGTGTCACTAATGGAGACTAGGAAAGGAAGGAGTGCAGGCCTTCCTAGATGTAGGCCTTGATCTAGATGTTTATTTCATATCCTTTGGACACATACGGACTATTTGGGGTGGAGGGGGAAAGGAGTTAGTCAACAGTCATTTTCCTAAACAGAGTTTTGTTTTCAAACAATCTTTAAATGTTTTTAACAAATTTCATTTGCATACAAACACAACCAGTTACCAAATAGATTTCTTTTTGGCAACAGAGAGAAGTACTTCTTCCCATTACTATAAAAATTTTAAGTAGTATCTTTATTTCTATAATTATGACTTTTCATCAGATAGATTTCAAACTCGTGAGTTTTATATTGAAAATATTTAGGGAGAAAAGAAAAACACGAAAGAGAGGATCTGCTTTATACAGAAAGAGGTAACACAGATTTTAGTTCTAAGATGGAAAATGCTTAGATCCATTCTCAAACCACAGCTAACACTTCTTTTAGTAGTATCTGTCAAGAATCCATTCCATGGGCTTCCCTGGTGGCGCAGTGGTTGAGAGTCTGCCTGCCGACGCAGGGGACATGGGTTTGTGCCCCGGTCCGGAAAGATCCCACATGCTGCGGAGCAGCTGGGCCCGTGAGCCACGGCCGCTGAGCCTGTGCGTCCAGAGCCTGTGCTCCGCAACGGGAGAGGCCACAACAGTGAGAGGCCCGTGTACCGCAAAAAAAAAGAATCTATTCCAATGAAAAACTTCATCAACAGAGTACTTCATTTGTGGATTTTATTAGGTTATCGTCAATACAATACAGATTTAATTTTATTTGTCACTATACAAATGCAGCAATGTCATTTTAAAATCATTTGAATCGTATTTTAGAGCCTAGTTTAAAAAAAAAAAAGAAAAAGGAGGACGGGAGAGTGATACTACACCATGAATGAAATATTCAGTAATCAGAGATGGAAATAAGACTTTATAGCTGAGCTAATACATTAAAAGACGGAAGTCTACATCTGGTTTCAATACTGGTATGAATTCATTGGCAAATTTAAAAAGAATCCCATTGTACAAAAACAAAAAGATGGTTTTAATAGGCTTTAGTCCTCTGGTTACTTTTGTTTCTAGAGTCATATGATTAGTACAATAATATGATACATTTAATATGTCACTGTGTATATGGTTTTGATAAAAATGCACCCACCAAGGAGTCTCAAGAGCACATGCACAAGCTGTTTTAAAATACACGTACTGCCTTAATGTTTTTACTTTAGTAAAAACAAATTCAAGGGAGGCTTTGTAAGTTCATACAAAATTAAGAATTTTAACTTTCTAAAAATGAATCTTTGACAATCTTAGCTAAATCCTGCCTGTTTGACATAATTATTTATGCATATAAAATAATACATTAATTCTATATTTAGTACTTACTATCTATTAAGGAAACAATCCAAAAAATGAGACATAGTTCCCCTTTTCAAATGCCATAGAGAGACAGATAACTATAGAAACTTTATTATCAAATTTTAAGTTTTAACTTGCACAGTGACTTTTCATGAAGTTTTGAAAACCATTTGAGCAAAACTCACCAGTGTAATCCTCACATGGTCTTTTAAGGCCTGGATCAAATCTCACCTCTTTCAAGAAATCACCCTTTATTCCCCAAGTAAGGATTTATCTGTCCAGTGATGATAATGATAATATCAACAACTCACACTTACTGAGTTTTTACTATACCAGCCACATTACAGGTATCATTTCATTTAATATCCAAACACAAAAACAGACGGTAGGCACCAACAAAATTTACTGAGAGCCTGTTATACTGTCCTTGCCTTCGTGGTGCTTGTAATTTAGTGGGGAAGGAAGGGAACAGGAACAAATAATTACAATATTAAAAAATGCCTGCCACAACAAGATTAGGTATGGGAGCACTCCAGGACAGCAGGTGATTAATCAGAACCAGTACTATTTTTTTTTTTTTTTTTTGCGGTACGCGAACCTCTCACTGTTGTGGCCTCTCCCGTTGCAGAGCACAGGCTCCGGACACGCAGGCTCAGCGGCCACAGCTCACGGGCCCAGCCGCTCCGCGGCATGTGGGATCTTCCCAGACTGGGACACGAACCCGTGTCCCCTGCATCGGCAGGCGGACTCTCAACCACTGCGCCACCAGGGAAGCCCAGAACCAGTACTCTTAAAATAAAATCCAAACCATATATTTTAACCCTCAAGGTCTTGAACGATACAGTTCTTGCAGCCTTGACAATCTCACCACACCACTCTCCCCATCCAAGGAAGCCTTCATAGAGGAGGTGACTTTTGAGCTGACTCTTGAAGAATGAACAAAGTTTGTCAGGAGACAAAAGAGGGAATGGAATACTAGGTATGTGTAAAGGGAATGGGCACACAAATAAACGAAATCCAGTACCAGTTCTTTGTGTCTGACTGTAACATGTATAGGAAAACAGTGCAGAATGCAAAGGTAGGTTAGGGTCAGTTCTGCTTTACGTGCCTACACATTTTTAAATGGAAAGATGGTATGACTGTACCTCAACTTTTAAGAAGGAAACTGTGACAGTAGACTCTCAGCCAAAGACTAAAAGTAGGTAAGCGAGTGTGGAGAATGTAATAATAAAATCATTTACAGCAGTAGTAGTAGCAGCAGCAGCAGCCACTGCAGTAGTAGCTAACAGGTATGTAAACTTGCTTAAAATCCCAATGGATTTTTTAGTCAAAATTTCTAATTTTGAGATGAAGCGATGTCAAAGCATGCAGTTAAGCAGGAAGGCACTGAAAGCAAAATCCAAAATTCTTTCTTTCATAATTCAAACTGAAACTGCCTAAGCACTAAAAAATAACATAGGGCTTAGGTAGCACCCTCTCAACCAAAACAAGACAAAACAAAAAAAAGGAAGGAATTGTCATTAAAAATGAACATGCCCTCTAACCCAGTAATTCCATTTTTCAGGTATCCAATGGCCGTCACAACACAGGTATACCAATAAATACCTATGAAAGTTTCCTGCAGCTTTGATTAGAACAACAACAAAAATCGGTGAGTTGGAACTCATTTTATCCAAAGTACTGGAAAAAATACATTCTGTTATATACACACAGACCTATATGTAGTGGTATGGGAAGATCTCTGAGATACATCAGAAGTTTAAAAAAAAAAAAAAGGCAAGGTATAGAACACCACATATGCAGTATAAATCCCTTGTTTAAAACAAAATATGCATACATATGTGCCGAAAGAAACCACAAGAAACTAACTGACATCTCCTCCAGGAAGTAAAACTAAGGGGTGAGTAAGGAGACGCTAAGTTCCTCTTCTGTACTATTTGGAAGTTTTACAATGTGCTCATATTACTTTTTTTCCCCTTAATTTATATAATTAAAATGGGAGGAGTTTACACATTCTAAAAGTTTAAAGAATTATGCAATACTGTTTTAAAAGATCTCCATCTAAAACTGTTAAAATTAGAGATTTGCTACCTAAGGAGCTGAATTTCCATTTTCTGGAAAATTAACTTACATACATTTCTTGACTTCCTAAGATTAAATAATATTTCACTGTATAAGACAACAATCTTTTAATATGTTTTTCTAATACTAGAGAATATCCACTATTTCAACAAATATCATAAAATTCTTAAATCACTAATAATTAAAAACTAAATCCCATCTTTTTAAGTTTTGCCTTAATAGTAATAAAATACAATTTACATTTGTATAGAACTTTATAGGTTACAAAATGCTCTGACACTCATCATCTTTGTTCCTCACAAGAAAACACTGAAGTAGATAAGGCAAGTAATATGATATTAGATCCATTTTAGGATTAGGCATCTGAAGTTTAAAGGAGTTACACAACGTACCCAGAGTCACAGAGCTAACACATAACAACCCAGGAACTGATGTTTAGTTTTCTGATTCCACATCCACGAGTCCTTCCACTAAACCACATCATTCCAAATAACCACTGTCACAGTGCGCTATGGGTCAGGCTTATGACAGGGAGGGAGGGCTCATCGTAGATCTGGCAGTGACGGGCAGTCTGCCAGGAGAGGAATGTACAATATAAAAATAAAGTGCACGAAGGTGGGCCTGACTTATGAAAGGGAAATAGAACTGGGAGAAATGCCAAGAAATGTAGCAACTAAGGTGAAGACTGGGCAGCTTACCAATAAGGGAAGCCAAGGAAATACTTTTGTAAGTTTAATTTACTTAGTTAAGGTAGAAGAGAAAGTCTATTGGAGGGACTATTTTGCAATGTGGAAAGATCATAAAGAAAAGTGTTTATAATCCAATCAAAAGATTTAGAAAAGATGTAATGGAGCGTGATGCGTATGATGTATTTAATCAGAGATTAAGATGGGGCACATGATTGCTATGAAAAATTCTAAGGGTCTAATCCTACAGTGCATGGTCATGTTAATGCTGTGGCTTGGAACTTTAAGAGGCATGTGTGAAATACACTTAGAACTGAATCTCACTGTATGGGAGACACCAAATAAGGAGCAGGAATTACTTTCCACACAAAAGGACTCACTCTCCAAAGATTCTAGTATAGTACTGAACAGCAGTACCTGTTCAGGTTGAGAAAATCCTTATAAGAGAAGGGGCCATGGACACCACAACTAAAAACAGGGTTAGGCTACCATTGTCTAAATGAAACCATGGATCTGTAATCCTGAAAAGCAGACTTTCCAGAATTCTTACAGCAAACACTTACTGCTGACACAGAGGAGCAGGCTCTTACTGTATCTTACTGTGACAAAAGGGAGAAAAGGTTGAGGACCCCACAGTTTTAACTGCCACTGTCAACAGATACCTCTTCTAACACTGAACATTCATTTTGGGAGTTATTTTAGAGGGTTTTGTATGCACGCGTGTGCGTGTGTTTTATTCTTGATATATCTTGTTTTGATTTTAGGTTTGGTAAATACATAGATATACCTGTTATTTTGGGCCATTCGAACACCCATTCACCCTTCTCCTGCTAACGTACCCTCATTTCCCTTTAGGGGATCACTACTTCCCCATCCTTAGGCCACGAATTCTAGCAGTCAGCTCCATCCTAGCTCCAGGTTAGACACACGTCCTAGAGCTAATCCAGTTACCCCATCACATTCCAATGGCCACAGAAAAAGGTACATGACCCATTCAGAAGCAGTGAGGTACAACACTGCTGGGTTTCAACTAGAAAGGTATAATCCAGGTAGCTGCTAGCAGCCATCTTGTCACTATAAGTAAGAAGAGTCTGAGAGTGGAGTCAATACAGAAGTATCAGGACAAAGAGACGAATCCAAGTAATTCCTTTAACCTTGAATCAAACCATGCATGAAACTAGCTCTGCAAAGATTTTTTGTTATGTGAGCAAATAAATTCCCTTCTTGGCTCAAGCCAGTTTAGGATGAGTTTTCTGTAATTTATAACCAAGAGTTGAAACTGATGTAGTAAATTTCAAGTAGATACCAAAAAGCAGGGAGGTTCCTGGAAAAGAGGTCTGTATAAAGCACAAACTGGTGACCAACTCTAGAACTGCTAGAGGTTATTCCAAATATTTAACAGCATGAGATCTCTGAAGCTGATTTCTATTTTCTGCCCCCAAACAAAAGGGTTACAATAATAAGGGGTGGGAAAAGCAGAATAAACATGTCTTTTAAAAGGAACATGAATGCTTTTTTAAAGTCTTTTTGCCTTCCTTTTCCTAGTACCACCTGCCCCGGCCAATAAATGTTTACTCCATTATATTAAAACTGCATTTAGATATCTAATTTTACAGAACTCCTCAAATGTTTTAGCATTCATTAGTTTCTATGACATACATGATACAATCAACACACGATGGTGACGAAAACCCCTTGCTAAAAATCAATGGTTTAGAGAAACTGGAGGAGTTAAGTAGCAATTTCTGAAATACCTAAATCTCAAAAGTAATACTTAAGCTTACATGCAAGGCTTTATCTGAACATCCATCAAGCTTCAGACTCCAACTGCTTTACAATCAAAATTTCTCTCCCTCTTACTCCTTCTTTCTTGGGAAAAACAATACATACATTTAATGGGGCCCTTAGGTATTCAACATGAGGAAAACACTGGAAAAAATAACAGAGCAACTCAGTAACTCCCTTCCACCCCTCACCACTCTATCTCATCCCACCCAAAAACAGGAAGGTTGAGGATATAAAATAGTCAAGGTTTTAAACAATAAAAAATTTATGGGACTCTTCTAGAAAAACAAAAATCTGCTCAACACAAAGTACACACATTAGAAAACATAACTAGAATATTTTAGCCATTATTATATACCAAAGGGCAGAGAAGGGTTTTCTTTCATGAAATCTGGATTGCAGATGTCTGGCAAAAAAAAAAAATTAATAATCTATCACAAAGTCCGACAACTAGTGATTCAAAATGAAAGCTTTCACTACTTACACCATATGTAAATATACATATACACAAGCTGCTTATAATCCCTTGATCTGAAGAGAAAGAGAACTGATACTCTACTGTGAAAATGGTCAGTGGGCAGACATTTTAAAATCCTTTCCCACATGAAAAGATTCCTGAAAAAGAGATCAGAAGACAACAGAAAAGCACTCAATATATGTGGAGTTATAAAGCCCGTATGAACTAGTATCTATTACACAAAGAGGGAACATGCAACAAGGTGATTAGGAAAGTCAAACATGAATTAGTCCAATAACACAGAGGCAAATATAAACCCTAAAAAGCACTTTATGGAATAGAAATCCACACATATCAAAAAGATGTCTATTATTAACGATTAAATAATATCAAACTTTGAAGCTCCAAATAAATCTTAAATCAGTAAGAAACTGGTACGCCTTCACTAAGGGAAAAAAAAACCTGTCTGAAGTAGTACATAATTAACATCAAGGCAGAATATATATTTTTAAAATACAACAAATCAAACATTTACCAAAAAGACTATTATGTACAAGGCATTAATTCTAACGGCACTAAAATAAAATATCCTAGTATATTCTGAAGAGCACTGCCTGATTCTATTAAAGAAACTCTCACTGTACCTAAAAATGTAAGCTCTATCTCACAGAGCTTACATACCTCCCTCATTAACAATGATAATTCAAGGTACCAATGGTGAATGTTAGGATTCTGTCCTTGGTTCCATAGTCCTCTGTATTATTCCACCCAAACACATTATCTGATAATGTACACAATGCAAAGACACTCCCATCTATGTAAGTGAGAAGATAGGACGATGATGACAATAACAATGCAAATACGTATAGGACTTCTTTTGTACCAGGTGCTGTTCCTAGCACTTTACATATGTACAATCTTCAGAACAACTCAATGAAGTAGGGTAGTCTTCTTATCCCATTTAGCAAATGAAGAACACGAGTCACAGAAAAGTTAAGAAACTTGCCCAAGTTCACCCAACTAGTATGTAGCAGAGCCAGAATTCAAGACATTCTGGGCTCCAGACTCTATGTTTTTAACTTCTACAGTTCAATTCTAGCAGTCAGCTATAATTTCAACCCTTTCTTTCCCTCTAATCTACTTTACCACTCTATGATTCAGTTTCTCATCTGGAAAATGGGTCAATAATTGTTCTTACCTCACATAGTTGTTCAGTCCTTACACGAGGATTAAATGCAATAATCTATATAATGTGCTTGGCACATACCAGTACTACAGTAATAGCTATTACAATATCTACCAAACGTCTGTCACTGGAGTTGAGAATCACTGCTATAAAACTAACAAAAAAAAAAAACTAACAATCGGTAAGAATTTACCAAGAATGGTCTCAATGTGTCCTTCACAGTTCTAAAGTGATACCTGAATAAACCTGACTTTCCCAATTATTTCCATTATAAAATAACAAGCTCACCACAAGCCTTCAGGTAAATAAATATACATAACTTAGGAACTGCTCTCTTCAGTCTGGAACTTCCTCTCCATTATTTTGTATTCCCTCAATGCCCCCTCCCCTGCTCCCCACCCAATCACAGAATATATCAATATTTCATCCTGGGAAAAGCAGACAATAATTTCTCGTATATAACAAACTGGACATTTATTGTGTTTTAAGACACAAACTTTAAGTTAGTATTTTAATGTCGTTTCCACCTGCACAGCTGGGTACCCTGAAAGGTTTCAACCAGAATGCTATTCTCAGAGTCTGCCTTCACCAAAGAGCTACAAAACTATGGAGACTCAAAGAACAGTAGCAATTCTCTAGTCCTGGGTCTAGTGCTCATCAACATTTAAGTTTGCTCCTAATTTTCTGTTGTGACAACACTCTGAAACATTTCTCACTAACCAATTGTGCTAGGGTTTCTGTAAGGTACAGACAGAAGAGGAGAATAAGGTACAGATGGAAAAGGAGAATCATTGGATGGATCCTAGGGTGCTTATACATTCAACTTTACAACAGATTATCAAACTGTACTCCTCAAAGTAGCTGTGCTAATTTAAACACCTAAGAGTATAAAAGTATGTATAGGGAGGTAGGTGGGATGGGAAAGAGGAGATATCATTGATTCAGGTTCAAAAACTAACCTGAATTTGTAGTTAATTTGTTTAATTTGTCTTTCCTCCTTCTAAAATACAACTAAACTGATAGAAAAACATTTTTTAATAAAAGAATCAGGGCTTCCCTGATGGCGCAGTGGCTAAGAATCCGCCTGCCAATGCAGGGGACATGGGTTCGAGCCCTGGTCCGGAAAGATCCCACATGCTGAGGAGCAACTAAGCCCGTGCGCCACAACTACTGAGCCTGCGCTCTAGAGCCTGCGAGCCACAACTACTGAGCCCGTGTGACACAACTACTGAAGCCCGCACGCCTAGAGACCATGCTCTGCAACAAGAGAAGCCACCGCAATGAGAAGCCCGTGCGCCGCAACAGAGAGTAGCCCCCGCTCACCGCAACTAGAGAAAGCCCGTGTGCAGCAACAAAGACCCAATGCAGCCAAAAATAAATAAAAATAAATTAATTTAAAAAAAAAAAAGAATCAGCACAGGAGAGTATAATAAATTTGGAAGTATTTCTATGAAGAGTCACAGTCAAGAGCAGGCAAAGAAGGGGTCTGCAACACAAGGCGTGATTACCAAGTAAACATCAAAGGGGCTCCAAGTTAGAATCATTGTGTAGGGAGGGCAGGAGCGAGAAGCGGAATGGAAAAGGTAGGTTAGCTTTCCCATGGAAGCTGAAAAGAAGAAAACAGAACAACACGTGGCTCCTCATCCCTACTCTATACATACAGATTACATGCAGTCTGGCATTTATCCCCAGGCCCCAAAAAAGGCAGGGGAGGGGAATGGCTAACAAACTGAATGAACCACCTCTGTGGGCACTTGCCCCTAAAGCCAGCTCCCAGCCAGTTCATCCTAACATTATACCTGCCAGGCAAAAAGCATCGTCCCAATGCTTCTGATGAGAGCTAGTCAGCCTTTCTGGTGGTCAGCCTGCCATGGGCAACATCAGGATCAAGCAACTGAAACAACAACTCCAGTGGAAATAAAGATGATTCAGAAAACAGAAAATAACTTTTTCAAAACTTATTTTTCTTAGAGTGATTAGAAAAGATTTTGCATCCATGCCTCAAGCATCAAGATGTTATGAAAAAGGAATAATCAAAAACATAAGAGTTCTTGTAAATTAAAATATAACTGCTGAAATAAAAAGTTCAGTTAGAAGAGTCAGAAAATAAAGTAGAAAAAAACTCACCCCCTACCCCACCGCCAAAGAGGAGACAGAAAATCTAGGAGGGAAAAAAAGAATAAAATTCAGATTTCACCATCCAATGAACACAACAGAGGGGGAAACTATTGAAGAAATTTTTCCAAAGCTGAAGAAGACACAAGTGTTTATTTGAAAGGAACTACTGAGTGCTGAGCATAACTAATAAAAAGGACTCACACTCAGGCACATCCTCGTGAAATATCTTGTTCCTTATGCAACATCAGAAACATGAGAATACAGAAAAAAGTCTAAGAAGGACTGGGGCAGGGGGAGACCTACAAATAAATAAGTCTCTGATAGGCATTAGCTATGTATAACATTAGCAATACTGGCTGCTAGAAGAAAATGGAGGGAAGCTACCACATCTCTGAGAGAAACTTACTTTCAATGTAAATTCTACATAGGCTACTATCAACCAGGTATGAAAACAAAATAAAGGCATTTTCAGATATGCAAGGATTCAAATAGTTGACCTCTTAACTCTTACACCTTGAAGAAGATAGTTTAGGAAGAATATGAAACAAGACTGAAAAACCAAGGAAACAGGAAATATACAAGAAAATGGTGGCACTAACCCAGGAGTCCAGTGAAAAGAAATTCCAAGGATGCAGCTCTACAGCAGACCTAAAAAGCAATGAGTCCACATTAGAACAAGAAATCAGGAAGCTCCAAAGAATGTCTTCTCAAAGAAGAATCACATAAATTCCAGGAAATAGATAAAATGAGTAAGAAGTTAGAAGACATTAGTGAAGTGATAAAGATGGCATATGCTGCTTCTTTCAACATGAAAAAAACAAAGGAAAACCAAAAAATTATGGTGCTAAGATCATGATCCTAACATAGATCCATCAAACTAATATATGACAATGATTTTGAGCAATTAAGTGTGAGAAAAGTAAATCCATTTAAACCAGATACTGGGAACATTTTCCTTCAGGTGATCTAGGAGTATGACACTGGACTTTTAAAGACGGAAATATAATTTTAGCATATCATTGTTTTCCCTCCCAAGATGTCCTTTGCCCTCTCTTCTCTGAGTCATTCATTCATTCATTCATTCATGCATACAACAAATATTTACCCAGCATCCTGCATGTCAGGCACTGACCAAGGAGCAGAGATAGATCAGTGAACAAAGAAGACAAAACCATGCTCTTGTGGAGCCTGATTCTAATGACAGATGACTCCTCCTCTTCCAAGATCATGCTAAAGGCTCTCTCTCCTATGAAGCTTTCACTGAACTTCCATGTTAGGCTAAGTGCTTCTCCTTTACTGCCCCTAAAGAACTCTAACTCTTTAGAGAATCAAATTTAGCTTTGTACGTATGTATTACCTCAACTAGTCTGCAAACAATGCAACAACAGCAACATTTATTAGAGTTATTTGTACCTCAAATGCATAGCACCAGGCCTAGATTAATAAATGTGTTTTGAACCTTTCTGTTCAACCAAAATGTAAATAAAACTGCCAAGTAAAATGTAAAGCACTGTACAAATGTTACTTATTATTTAACAGATGAGGAAGCTGAAGTCACCAGATTATAAAACTAGTTTGTGGAAGAGCCAAAACTAAAATCCACAGTGCTAGGCTGAATTAAAATAAATGGTCAAATCAGAAAATGGGCCAAAGTGGGAGAGACAAACCTTAGGCGTTTTCTTAGAACATTTCCAAATACACAATAAACGTCTAAGACATGGATTCTATTTCTTCCATATGTCAAGGCACAGCTTAAGAATTATGTAAAGATCATTTTGAAAGCCTGTAATCAAAAATATAATCTATCTTTAAAAAGCTTCAATTTCACAGAGTTGTCTATTTTTACTTTGCAGTATATACTTGAAATGCATAAGTGTTTAGAAGTTAAATGGCATTTAACATAAAATATATTGGTTTTTAAAATATGTCCTCACAAGGAAACCTTCAAGCACACTTTTTATGGCCTTTCTTTGGTATATGTGGTCATATCTGTTCAATAACCCACAACATTAATACTGAATAGTAGTAGACATGCAAATTACAATTTATCTACAAAAATATAACACTGAATAGATGAGTAGGATTGTTTATATTCACAGAATAAGCAGCCAAGGAATTGATCCTGTTTCAGTTCAACAAACATTTATCAAAGGTTGCTAGATGCCAGTAGCTATTCCAGGCACTTGTAATATTTCCAAGATGAATATATAAAAATTTCTGCCCTTGAGTGGCTTATAGTAGGGGAAAGCAACTGCAATTACTCTTCTCCTAAAGACTAAAAGCTAACTAATAATTAAATGTGATTTCCAAGTACAGGATACCACAGTAAGGTTATCTACACATAGGTTTCACCAAGCTCAAAAGATGGTTTTAAATACTGTAAAAAAAAAAAAAAAAAATACATGATACCAGGACATGAGCTGTGTTTGTGGGTTTGATCACAGAAATCAGGCATTTAACTCACATATACTTACTTATAGATCTTTCAATACTTATAAACTGAAAGATTCAATGAATACTAACCAAATAGTGATTTTTACTCTAAATGCAACCAGAAGACTCAGAGAAACTTTTATCACCCACTGGAATATAGGAAGGTTTCACCTTCATCCTACCCCTAGTACTACTACCATTAATTACCACAATTACCATTCATTATCAGCTCAACTGCCAACAATCCAATCCCAACCCTTTGCTACTCAGGCTCAGTTCCAATCACTGGGAGTTCTAGTTAACCCCCAAACTTAATTCTATGCCTTTATCTTTTCCTAGGTATTTCCCAAAGAAAAAGTGTAGGTCAGGGCATAAAACCGCTGAAAGAGATATTTTGAAATTCCTTAATATCTATGCTGACAATCAGATAACTGGCTTCTTGACTTTTAAAATGAAATGTGAAGTACTCATAAAACTATTAGGAAACTGTCAAGCAAACCTGCAAACTGGTAAGAAAAAGACCACCACCACCAACAACAACAAAAGGCAAAGGATAAGCACAAAAAGGAAATAAAAGAGCCAGTACACATATGACAAGATGCTCAGTCTACCTAGCAGTCAAAGTATGTAAGATAATAATAACAGTAAAAATTAGAATAATAATGGCAGCTAGAATTTATTGTGCTCTTCATGTAAGAGTGAATATGCAATAAAGACTTACCTAATTCATTAATCAACCAATTACCAAATAGATAAGAAACTACCTGGGAAAACAGGGAAAGTTTCAAAGAGGAGGTGATATTTGATCTGGTCCTTCATGGATACAAATTCACTAGGCAAAGACTGGTGGGTACGGGAAACACTCAAAGGTGGGGGAGCAGTTGAGGCAAAAGCATATACCAAAACACCAAAATACAAATCTTAGTCAGATTTTCTTCCCTGTGCCTTTAATTTTCAAAGAAATACCTGATCAAAAAACAGATAGCAATCGAACTGAAAATCCAGAAGAGTTCATCCATGAAATTTCTTTCAAAGACAAGAATAATTCTACAAAAAGTGTGTTACTTAGGTGGTTTTCCAAGAGTCATTCCTCCTAAAACAAATAAAAAATCTAAAAGAAATTGCCAACTTACAATTCTTTATCCAGCAAATGTATCGTTCAAAAATGAAGTGAGATAACATTTTCATACCAAAAAAAAAAAAAAGAGAGAGATCTTAACACCATCATACCCATATATAAGGAAACACTAAAGAACACTGTTCAGGCAACTGAGAAAGGCAGAAAAGAGTAAAGAGCAATAAAAAGTATAAATATAAACACTGACAATATAAAATAATAATAAGAATGCCTTGTGCTGTTTAAAATGTATATAGAATTAAAAGAAACAACAAAGCATGTAACAAAAGAGCATATAAAACCGAAAAAAAAGTTCCCATACTCTTAGAAAAAGATTGATTGTTAGTGACCATGAAAACAATTAACTGCTGGAGTGAGTGTTAATAGATCAAGGACAACTGTTTCACTGGTCACATTTTTGAAAGCTAGCCAATCAGGAACAGCCACGCCTCTGAAATTCAAACAATCAAGATTATCACTCCATTGACCATTCCTATAAAATGATCAAATATTTACAATCTCCAGTGCTTAAAAAAAAAAAAAAAGAGGATGATACATATCCCCGTATACTGCCAACCTTCATTAACAACAGTACTCTTTTTAAATAATACATAAATGAAGGAAAAGTAGCATAGAATATTCTTGAGCTTTAACAGGAGCTGTTATCAAGGCAACACCCAGAGATAATACACCCACAGCTCCTGAGCCATCTCGTGCAGCTCTGGGTTCTTCTTGTATCTGGGAATCAGACCCTTCCATGCCTCCCCAAGCCCAAGGGAAACCGTCTGTGAGAATAACAATTAGACTATTCCAAATGTATGATCCCCAAACATGTTAGGTGGATTCTGTCTTCTAAAAAAGAATGCAAATGGGATAAAATATTTCCTTTGATAACTGGTGAAGGAGATTCCTGAGGATAATTATCCCACCCATATCTAGCTTTTAGAACTGCAGTATACCTTCACGGTTTGTATTTATTAGCAACAAGAAATAAAGTACTTGGATCATATTCTTCCTCTGTACTCAAAATGGTAACATTAGCATTTAAATAAAGAAAACAGATTTTCCATTTCACTCAGTTTTACTTCATATTCCTACCTGGTAATTTTAAATACCAAATACACTGAGTTTAGCCCTGGAACAGTTTTAAAACACTTCTCTAACTGAAGTATAATTATCTTCAATTAAAGCATTGTTCTGCCACTCAGGAGTCATCTGATTTACATAAATGTCAGTTAAGCACCATACAAATTCTAAAATATATAATTGGAATGTCACAAATCACTTAATCCATTTTGTCAAAACAGGGATTATTTTAACTTCTATCTCACTTCCTTTAAAAGAAATCCTATTTACTTTATTTTCTCTAACAGAAAAAAAAAAAAATTAGCAGGATAAACTTACAACGTACTTCCCCAATCAAACTTTAAAATGATTCTGGTTAACCACGAATTGACTCAAGTAGTTAAGTATTTTTCTGAATGTATTTTACTGAAACATGTCTGACTACATGTAATAAAGACATATAGTAATTGGGATACTGTTTCATGGAATTACAAATTATTTCACTGATTTATTATTCTTAGTCATTCACAGATTTTAAAAAGGTCACTTTGTCCTCATAAATTATGCAAGGAAACTAGGTGCATTGCTAGCCTAAACAATTTTGTAAACAGCTCTTTTACTGAGGGTTAAAAACATAGCCATAAAAAGTTATTATTAAAAAACAAATTTCACAAAGCTGAATTTACCAGGAAAAAAAAATTATAATCTAGCTCTACTACTTTCAAACACCCTGACAATATTTGGGAAAATAAGACAAAAATTGTTTTTCAGTTATTTTTAAGATTCAGAAACATAAAACTTCAACTGTTTACCAATCATAGGTTATAATACAAAAAACAAGATAAAGAAATACTATGAACTTTAAATAAAATTCTAGCTGTAACTTACTGAACTCATGTTAATAAAGAACATGCACACTGATTCCAAATGAAGAAGAGGAGTGCCATGGTAGTTTCTCAGTGACTAACCAAAAATTATCCTAATAAATAAATTAAACCATCATGACTCCCGTATTTGCCATATGACAAATGGCAAATTTGTGACTTTGACTGATTCTCACACCTCATACTAGATCCCTTTACACAGAAAAACCTTTTCTTTTCTCACACTAATATTTTTCTTGTAACAAAACACTACCTAGTCAGATTCTAAACTATGAATCTTTACAAATGAGATTAGCAAAACAACTTAAAAATACTTACTGTTTTGTTTCGTAATCTAATTATATCCGAGACAGAGCCAGCTCCACAGTACTCCATAACAATCCAGAGGTCCGTGTTCTTAAAGTAACTGCCATAGTACTTTACAACATATGGGCTAAAGAAAAATACATAGACAATTAAACTCAGTTAATTCCCAAAGAAAATTATTTCTTAATCCCAATTCAAAATATTTTCAACATTTCATAATGTTCCAATAAGTAAACTTAATGAGTAAACTACTATTGTACATGGAATTGTATCTATGTAGGGTTCACCAACTGTGTATAATTAGGCTTTAATTCACGGATGAAATTTTAACAGGATTACAAACCAGAGGAGGTCCAAATGTTTTGAGTGATTCCCAAGAAAATAAAGCTTTGTTTTGGCAAAGGACATACTCTTTAACATAAGGAACAAATGAAAATATTTTCCTTTAACTAAAGCATTTTAAATATAAATCTTCTAGGGACTTCCCTGTCGAGCCACAATAACTGAGTCCACGTACCACAACTACTGAAGCCCACACGCCTAGAGCCTGTGCTCTGCAACAAGAGAAGCCACTGCAATGAGAAGCCCACGCACTGCAACGAAGAGCAGCCCCCGCTCTCTACAACTAGAGAAAAGCCCGCGCGCAGCAATGAAGACCCAATGCAGCCAAAAATAAATAAATAAATAAACTTATTTAAATATATATATATAAAAATCTTCTAAAGGATTTTGCATTCAGTCAAATATTAACACTCAACTTTACATTTCAATACTTTATATTTCAATGATGCCAAAAAAAATTTTTTTTAATTCTCTTGTATTTTGGCCTTTAAAATCCTAGAGAAAAATAATTATAAATTTTTTGCTTTAAATTCAGATAATTATAATTATTGACAATTTAAAATACTTCTGAGCTGAGGTTTCATGTGTTTCAGAGCAGAATAAACTATGTTGATAGCCAAGTTGTTTTTAGGAAAACTTAGAATGGGGCAAATGACCATTACAATTGATATTTATTAAGGGTATGCTATATATAGTGATGTGTAAAATATCTTGCTCAACTCAAAAAGACAGAATATCCACATTCACAGAATACATAAAAAGATGAAAAATACAAGGAAGCATAAAGTAGTACATAGTTTAAATACTACAAGAGCTCATAGGTAGAAGTGACCATGGCAGAGTCAACCTAGAGAACTTCGCAGAATCGGTGGAATTTGAATTACGGAAAAAAGGTTAAAACTTCAAGATATGGGTGTAGAAGAGAGATAAGAAGATTTGGAAAAGAGAAAGACCATGAGCAAAGGCAAGGGAAAAACCAAGAATGGCATGTTTATCGTGAAAAGTGCCATCAGTGTAAGATAAATAAGACATAGGAATCAAACAAGCAAAAAAGAACAATGAAAAATGGAAAGTACTATAAAAGACCACATAAAGAGACTACCAAAAGAAGAGATTAAGAGAAGATGGTTGGGGAAAGACTTCTCAGTAAAGCCTTTGCAATCTTAACTAAGTCTTAAAGGCAAGGGTAGAGCAGATTGGTTAGAGCTTAAGGGCTTAAACTAAAACAGGTAGCTACAAGGCTAGAATTCAATCCTGTTTTATCCCTGCTGCTCCTCTTGCACAGACTTGCTTCGGTCTCCTTGTCATAGTTTTCTCCCCCATTCTAATCTATGCTCCATATAGCTGACGAGTAACTTTCCTTTAAAACAAAAGTAAAGTAGGTTAATCATATTGCTCTCCTGATTAAAAAAAAGAAAAAAAAAGCTCCAATGGCTCTCCACTACCAAAGGAAAAAAAGACAGAACTGCTTCATATCACATACATGACTTTTCAAAGTCTACCTCTCTACCCACATCTCTCGTTACTCCCCATCTCACACCTTAAATTTGCAGACAACACTCAACTTTGCTAGGTGTTGGGAATGGAAAGTATTATTAAGAGTTCATAAATATTCACTAAACCATTTAAAAGTGTTTGTTTACAAATGAATCTCATCTATAGAGCCAAAACTTCAACTTACGGGAAACATAAAAAAGCTTTCTTTACATACACTTCTTTGGGTTATGAGTGCCTGTGTAGAAACCTTTATAGGAAGTACTGCTCTTATACCTGGCTGTGCATCAGAATCACCTGTGGCCCAGACCACACACCTTGGAGTTTCTAACTCAGCAGATGTTTTAAAACCTTTATAGGTGACTTTGATATACACCCACAGCTAAGATTCGCTCCAGAAGACAGATGACATATCCTTCAGGAAACTTCTTTAAATATTAATTTTCTTATTCAAAATTTTCAAAGGTGTTAAATTAGCAATGAGTTGAAGGTTATGTTCACTGAAAAGCACATAGAAAACATGTATTTTACCTTACAATCTACACTAAGTAATCAACAATTCTAAGGGTAGGACTGGCAGCTCCTATGAAAATTAGAGATTCTAATCTGGGCAGCTACATAAAAGGGCAGCTCTAGCTCTCTTTAGGGGGTGAGTCAAGGCAACACCTTTGGAAAAAGGTAAAATTCTCTTCAAAAAATATTTTGTAGCCCATTCTAATACACAATCAAGTAAACGTATCAAAGTCCAACAATTCTATATCATTAAAAATGGCCTCAATAATTTTAACCCAGAAAAATATTTAAGCAGATAGACCTAAACAGCCATCTTAAGGACACACACCCGAATACAGTTTCTATCAATCACTCAACATTCATTCACTGACCCTCTACTCAAACCAAGCATTAGACCAGACAAACCAGACAGACACAATTCTGACTCTCCTTTAGCACATACCAGCAAGATACACAGGTATTAGAGAAGTAAATCCACAAGTAAATATAATTAATAACTGTGGTAAGAAAAGAAGGAGGAGTGCTATGAGATAAACTGGCTGAGACTTTATTTTGCATTCATCATTTCTGCAAATAAAATTGTTCCTAGTTCATATGGAAGAATGGAATAGCACACATATTCCATGGTAGCCCCTGACTTGGGAAGCACTGGCGTATATGAAAAAACTTGGAATGTAGACATGGGTGAGCTTTAACAACAAAGTATCCCCCCTCCATTGGTGGCTGTGGATTACAAATTACATTTGGAAAAGAAATGCTTAAACCTCAAAGTTTATATGTAATAATGGCCTACTACTGGTCATCCTCTGATATCGTCTGCATCAATACTTTAAAGCACTTATAACATCTTATAATTGCTTTGTCATTGACTTTTATCTGCCTCCCCTAGAAGAAAAGAAGCTCCGTGAGGATAGGTGCCAATCTGCCTTGCTCTCCATTTTATCCTCAGTACCTCCCTTCTTGTATGCAAAAACAAAAGGAATGAATAAGTAAACAAATTAACAGTCACAGAAAAATTAACAAAAGGGACCTAATTCAGGCCTCCCCAAAGGAATAACATTTAAACTAAAGTCAAAGGTCGGCTAGAAGTTAACCAGTTATAAAGAGCATTCAGGTACCAAGAACTGTCTGTACAAAGGCCCTGAGGAGAGAAAAAGAGCAAATCATTTTCAAGGGATCAGTATGCCTAGAATAAAGTGAGTGAAAAATGAGGTAGAACGCAATGTAGTTGCAGATGGAGGCAGGAGCTGATAACGAAGGGCCTCAAAAACAAGGTAAGGAGATTGGGCTTCAACAGATATTCAAGAGAAGAATTTTAAGCAGAGGAATGACATGATCTAATTTATACTTTTAAGATTCCTCTGGCTACTGCTTCAAAGCTGGATTGTAGGAAAGCAAATATGGACACGGGTAGACCAGTTAGAAGGTTCTGTTGGTCTGTGTATGCAAGAGATTGTATTAAGTGTATCTTTTTATTTTCTGTATTTGTGCTGCTTTGACATCTGTGACCTACTGACAAAGTCTCCACTGTTCCACTCTCAGGGTTAGCTAATTCCTAGAGATAGCATCTGTGAGCGTACCTTTCACATGCAAACAAGCCAATCGGGAGTTTCGTACTCTCAACTACCTCCAGGGCCACCATTTCCCAGCCTTAATCACCCCAGGGCCGTATACCAGACAACCAAGGACAGCTCCAGATCACAAAGAAATTATTTAATCTAGCCAATCCTAAACCTGTTTACTCAATTTCACCCATTCCTTCCCACAGAAACCACAATAATGGCTCTTGCCCACATTTCCCCCTCTCCCTCTGCCTCCTAACTGACCCTGGTGCTTCCCTGTGTGGGTCCCCCTCTCTCACCCGCACCCTTCTCAGATCTGGAAGTATAACAAGCTATCTCCTGATATGCTGGTCTCATCATACCTGAATAATAATAAAACCTACATTTTAAAAAGCAGATCATGGCTTGGAGTAGAAAACAAATTCAAGAGATATTTTCAAGGTACACTCAACACAATTTGATTATGATATAAACTGACAAGTTAGAAGACAAGTAAGCAAGTCTTCTACTGTGTTTTATCCACTGTGTCTCCCTTCAACTGCACACTGAATATAAATTTAAGACTGGCAAATTAAAGATTACAATCTAAAGCCAACACTTTGAAAAATTACAAACACAGAAACAAATAAGCAGGGAGTTCAAGACCTGGGACTTCTAAGTCAGTCTGTTTCCACTGACACAGACGTTGTTCATTCATAATTCATTCCTGTATCATATAAAAGTAATCAACAAACATTCACTGAACAACATACATAGCCTAGTGGCAGATGCTAGGGAGAAAAATTCGTAGACTTTAGCGACAAAGAATAAAAGGCAGTCCAGACAATGGGGAACCCATGAAGGAGTTTATGCAAGAAAATAATACAATCAAATAGCCTTTAAAGAGGATTATCCAGTGCAGGATTGTGAGGGGCCAAAAGGTGACAGTGTTCATACTAGCGGGCAAGTTAGCTAACCGTACAATGATTTAGATACACTAACATCTATTTTTTTAACTACACATTGATTATTAAAGGCTGGAGAGGAAGCAGGGAGAGCTTGCTTCAAAACACTAGCTCAGTGTTACTTTTAATTTTAAGCAACACAAAGTTTTAGTTCAGCCATAAGGCCTAGGAATCTTGACTAAGCCACCATATGGACTTACAGGACATATGAGAATCCAGCAATTCTATGTATTCTTGGCACAGTTAAATAGTTAAATATGACTCTGAAAATTCCAGTGGGTGGAGGGACATGGAAGACGCAAGTCAAATTACAGCATACACCAGGAAGCAAAGGTGAAACACGATGCCTCAGTAACTGGGGCAAAACTCAGGAGGCACAGTCTACTCCCTTCCCCTGTGCCATTCCCCTACCTTTCATTCTCCTGTCCCATTCATTCCCTTTCCCCTATTTAACACCTTCAGCCCAATAAAACTACATAGCATGTTCCTCTTTTTTCTTTTTTTTTTTTTTGGCTTCCTCTCATCTCATGCCTAATGTATCATACCCTTGCCATTCCTCTGTCTCCATTTCATATCCCCTCTAAACCCTTATTCTAACGGTCTTCCTCTAGTATCACAACTCAAAATAGTAGTATAAAAAGAGAAGTGAGGAAAAAACAGAGAAACCAGAGGGAAAAAAATAGAAAAGGCACTACAAACTTCCTTATGTATTTGTACCTTATATAGACACTACTGTGGTACAAGTTATTTGGACTGAATCATTGTTTAAGCTTCTTATAGAGATTCAAATGTTAATTTTTCCTGTCTAAAAGTTAATTAACATTTTTATGTTAACTTGAATTTCATCTTAATTGAAGAAAATCGTGTATTGCTAAAGGTATCTTTTAATAGACTTTGATTTTTTATGGCAGGTTTAGGTTCACAGCAAAATTGAGTGAAAGGTACAGAGCTTTCTCATATGCCCCCTGCGCCCACACGTGCACAGCCTGTCTGTTACCCACATCCCCACCAGACTGGGATGTTTGTTACAAGTGATGGATCTACACTGACACAACACTGTCACCCAATCCATACTTTACATTAGGATCCACTCTTGGTGTACATTCTTTGGGTTTCAACTGTATACACCATTACAGTATCATACAGAGTAATTTCACTGCTCTACCTATTCATCCCCCTCCCACCTTCCTAACCCCAGGCAACCACTGATCTTTTGATTGTCTCTATCATTTTGCCTTTTCCAGGATGTCATATGGTTGAAATCATACAGTATATGCAGCCTTTCCAGATCGTCCTCTTTCACTAGTAATATCTGTTTAAGTTTCCTCTATGTATTTTCATAGCTTGATAACTCATTTCTTTTTAGTGCTGAATAATATTCCATTGTCTAGATGTACCACAGTTTATGCATCCACCTACTGAAGGACATCTTGGCTGGTTCTAAGGTTTTGGTAATTATGAATAAAGCTGATATAAACATCCATGTGCAGGTATTTGTGTGGACGTAAGTTTTTAACTCCTTTGGGTAAATATCAAGGAGCCAGATTGCTGGATCATATGGTTAAAAGTATGTTTAGTTTTGGAAAAAAACTGTCAAAAACTGACTTCTCCACTGGCAATATTATTATGCATTCCCACCAGCAATGAATGGAAGTTCCTGTTGCTCCACATCCTCACCAGCATTTGGTGTTATCAGTGTTCCAGATTTTGGGCATTCTAATAGGTGTGTAGTGGTTATCTCATTGTTTTAATTTGCATTTCTCTGATGACATATGATGTGAAGCATCTTTTCATATGCTTATTTGCCATCTGTATATCTTCTCTCGTGAGGTGTCTGTTAAGGTTTTTGGCCCATTTTTTAATTGGGTTATCTGTATTCTTGTTGAGTTTTTTAAATTCTTCGTATATTTTGGATAACACTCCTTTATCAGATAAGTCTTTTGCAAATATTTTCTAAGGTGTATTTTTTAATGTTGCCATTATAAGCATGTGATAATTAAAATACTAAAGAAATGGCTATTTTTCATTACATACGTTTCATTAACATCCTTCTACCATCTTAATAGTGTTCTAAACTTAATAGGGGTAATACAGTGTTTTCACAAAGGCAACGTAAATATTCTCCTATGAAAACTGAATTGTTTCCAATATAATTCTAAATCACAGCAATTTATTTCTTGGCCCACCCAAAAACAAATACATAGAGATGAACTGATAAAAACTGCCAAAGTTAATCACAAATCCTTCAGTATGGTGAGTTTCAATTTTATTTACTTATTTTTTTCATCAGAAACAGTGTTCAGATGGAATCTCACCCAGAAACATCAGCAAACAGAACACATGGGACAGGAGCTGCTCTGGTAGAAAGAAGCCTCTGAGCAAACAAGCTAGAAATGCGCTATTCCTACCACATGGACCGCCTCTCCTCTTTGCCTAGTAAATCTAAGTCATCCTTTAGAACTCAGCTTGGGTATGATCTCCCTGAGGAAGCTTTCCCTGAATCCCCAATAGTGAGGCGTTACATACGTCTTGCAATCCATACAGTTCCCCATATTTACCCCATCAGAGGTCTTATCACACTATACTGAACCAGCCTGTCCATTCATCTGTCTTGCCCATCTGACTGAAAGTCCTTCCAAAGTCTGGCTCATTCATTGTTATATCTCTTATGTGCAGCACGTAAGGGCTACCAGCAGGAGTAGGTACTCAATATATTAGTTGAATAAATTTATTTACATAATATATATATTTAATTTATATTATATATATATATATAAATAAAATAAATTAGGTGAATAATTGTGTGCCCTGATGCATGCATTAACATGCATTGGTTTAGATATGAGAAATTCCTTCTCTAGAGTGTCAGTACTAGGAATGTAGAAGCTGTGTCAGTTGTGGTTCCCTTATATCCACATGACCTGGCACATAGTATTCAAAAGTAATGCTGACCAGCTCTTGCCTCCATCTCTAGCACTGCCTTGAGAATGAGTACTTTACTTTGAACTGTTGGAGTCATTGTATAGACATTGCTTTCTTCAGCACTGGCCCTGGAGTCAACAAATGTGGGTCCTCACAGTATCCTAGTCATTAACTAGCTATGATCTAGGACAATTCATGTAAAATCTCTACGTCTCATTTTCTGTACCCATAAAATAGTTCTTAATTATGCTTTAGCACCAGAAGTCTTTTCTCAAATAAAATTTTAGAATGAGCTCCAACATAGAAAAAAAGATAAAAGCAAGGGCTAAGTTTCTCACTCTGCTCAATTCTTCACTGTTGGAGGAAAATACCCCTAGAAGCACCTCCTTAGAGCAGAGTACATTTGAAAAACTCTAAACTAAAGTACACCTACAGTTGGGACTTCCCTGGTGGTCCAGTGGTTAACAGTCCATGCGTCCACTGCAGGGGGCACGGGTTCGGTCCCTGGTCAGGGAAGATCCCACATGCCGCAGGGTGCGGCCAAAAAATAAAAAATTAATTAAAAAATTAAAAAAAAATAAAGTACACCTACAGAAGTCTAGTCTACAACCAATATTCTCTGATTTAAACATTCAACAAATACTTACTGAATGCCTACTCTGTGCCAAGCACTGGACTAGGCACAGAAGAGTCAACAATAAACAATGCAGATGGGCTCCCTCAAATATTTACGCCAAAATGCAGTATTGAACACATTTAGTACTCACTAAAATGAACAAAAAAAATTAAAACACCCTCTTGTCTCTTTTTAGAGTGTAGAAAGCAAGACAATTTGCCAATTGCCCAAATAGCTGCATAGACTTAAGAAAATATATCAATTTCAGAAATACAAATTTCATTTTCTCTAACCAAAATTCCACTGTTTTATGTGGGAATTTTTCAATTTGTACTGTTCTCTTCCAAATCATTTTTATGCCAGTTCTCATTAACACATCTGCATTGACACAAGTAAGTAGTAGCTAAAAATGTAATGCTTGTTCCTGCCATTTCCCAGTTTTTCACTTACCTTATCTTTTAGCACTTTTAGGATCTTTTAACCAACCAATTTTGTTTTTTGATCCTTCACTATTTCCTAAGTTCAGTATGAATATAAAAGTGAAATCTAGAAGACAGGTTCCATTTTTTTAATCAATATTTGTTTTACCATTTCATTCAACAAATATTTGAGAAGCACTTACTATGTACAAGGCATTCTGCTACAAAGTGGTACAAAATTTCTAGAATTTATTCACGTTTTCTACCCCTTTAATTCACTACTTTTCTTTCCCCTTAGTAGTTTCAAGTACATAACAAGAACAACGATCAGATTTCCCTAGGGTCCCCTCAACCGACAATGCTCTTTCACATACTCCTTATCCATACCATATTTATTCACATTCGTTTAACAAAAAGTACAGTGCTGGGCATTGTGATGTACGCTAAGAAATATGATTCCTTCTCTCATGAGTGAAGAAAGGATAAAGATAGTGAAGACATTTCAGGAGACGCTACAAGAATTAGTGTCATCAGAGGTATCAGAAAAAGAAACAGATGAATTCTCAGTTTTGTTGTTGAAAGACTAAGTACATGATGATGCTATTAACAAAACAGGAATTTGAAAGGCTTGTCTGCAACAATTAAAAATTTGGTTTTAGAATGTTAAATGTAAAGTTGCTTCTGGATATTCCAGTTGAGTCATCCAGGCAGGAATTAGTAATACCTGTCAATACTTGAGTAGACACTATGTTGCAGGATCCAAGGGCACTTAGTAAGTCATAATCCCAAACTCAAAGAATTTAAGAGTCAAGTGACAGAGAATACAAATAAACAGGTGCTTAAAAGAGAAACTCAGGTAAGAGAGAAGCCTGGAAGCATAAGCACTGGCCAGATCATGAAGGCCCTTGAATGCCATCCTTAGGAGACAGGATCTAGCTAAGCAATGGGGAGCCACTTAAGGGTTTTAAACAGAGAATGGCTTGATTAGGTTTGCATTTTAGAAATAACACTCTAGCTTCAGGGAAAAAAATGGGTTGGAGTAGGCCTAAACGAAAGACAAAGTGAACACACAGGAAGCTGTTGCAGAAATCTGAGGAAGAACTGATGGGTACCAAGATGCACAAAGGTTAGGAGATGTATAACGGGTAGTATCTGAGACACTGTGCCCTTCCTAGAACACACTCAATTAAAACCTCTAAAGCACAACATTAGTACCTAACTATTTTTAACCAGTAGAATAAAATAATAATAGCAACATGCAAATATTAAGCACCTGAAGAGCCCAGCACTACACTATGCTCAATCTTCCCTTACCTACATCAAACTATGGGAACCACATTCTTATCAAGTTACAAATCAATAGAGGTCTGGAAAAACTCTGCAATTATATATTTTGACCTGGGAGCTGAGGAATGTATTATTTCTTCTATAACCACTTGAATTTCCAGTTATATAGCCTTCATGGAAAATATGTAATATAATCTAAATATACAGCACCACAATAAAGAAGAGCAAAACTGAACAGACCCAAGCAACAAAGTTCCTCTAGGACAATTCAGTCACTTCATTAGCCAAAGAGCTTACAGTATATGTATCTTACATACTGTTGGAAAAGGAAGTTTTCCATAGATCTCTTACTAATAGGGCCCTGATTTGATTAGGGATGACAATGTGTCCAGACTCCCCTACGTTCGCCAGCTCTAAGTCACCGTGTGACTCAATTCTAATGAATAAAATATAAACTGAGGGTTTCTGGGAAAGCCCTTTCCCACTTCTCTTCTTCCTCCTATCTGGAATGTAGACAAAATGCTGGAGCTGGAGCAGTTCTCTTGCAACCATGAGATAATTAGCATGAGAACAAAGACCACATGCTAAGGATGGCACAGTGTAAGAAAAAGCCTATCACAGTTGTTACTTTGTTGCTGCTGTATTAAGCCTATCTCTAGACCTTTTATAAAGGGAGAATAATAAATCCCTCTTTGATTAAATAACTACAGGCCTAACACAGTCCTAATTTATACACTCTGCATCCCTTATAAAGGCCAGGCTACTTACTAGGGTATATAAGATACTTCATTATCAGCTCCATTTACCTATCCAAACTCATTTCATATCACTCTGTCTCTTACTTTCCACTGCAGTAATTCTAAACCTTGTCAGAACAGCACATGACAGTGAACTGTTTTTCACCTTTCTACCTTTAATTCTCTTTACAGTCTCTCATCCCTCTATTTCCTCACCAAATTTACTCTTCCTCTGCATTCCAGACTTCCTGACTCCTGGCTGAGGTAGGTGCCCTGCCTCTTGTTCTCAGATCTCCTCCTGTACCAGTCAGTATAATGACTGTGCTGACTACAGCTATTTGCTTAAGTATCTGTCTTCCCAACTAGATTACCAGCCCCTCAAGAAGAAAAACAATGTCTTAGTTCCCTTGATATTCCTAGATCCTGGCACAGTACCTGGCCCACTAGGGATGCTCAGTATGTCTGTTAAATAAATTAGAGTTACATAAGACATGACTGCTTTTAATTAGTAAAAACAATTAAATCAAAAGGATGGTTAAATGACTTTTCCTTAATATCAAAAACTAATTCTCACCCATAAATTTTCCCTGAAAATGAAAAAAGGGCTTGAGTATTTTCTTTCACCACATGTGCTTTATAATATCATTTGTGCTTTAGAGCTGAAAGTCCTAAAGACAACCCTACAAAGCTATTCTCATCTTCCTTGAAACATTAGTCTCCCTTCCGATGGGAAGGCAGAAGAGAAAACTGAACAAATGACCAAAGAACACATTTTATCATACATTATTAGCAAAACTTATCAAAATGAAGGTAAAGAAATAAAATCTCTACATACCTGTCACATTGCTGCATTATGGAAATTTCTTTGATTATTTCCTGAAGATCTGACTCAACAGGTACTTGTTTAATTGCCACAACTTGACCAGATTCCTTATGTATTGCTTTAAACACACTTCCATAAGACCTAAAAGAAACCAAGACATTTCTTTATTTTTCCCCTTTCAAACATCATAACTATTAGAGAAAAATGGTCTATTATGAGTTTTTACATGTAGTCTTTTTTATTTTATTTTTCTTAAATTTTTATTGGACTATAGTTGATTTACAATGTTGTGTTAGTTTCAGGTGTACAGCAAAGTAAATCAGTTATATATATACATACATACACTCTTTTTTAGATTCTTTTCCCATATAAGCCATTACAGAGTACTGAGTAGAGTTCCCCGTGCTATACAGTAGGTCCTTATTAGTTATCTATTTTATATATAGTATCAATGTAGTGTTTTCTAATTTAAAATACTACTTAATGGTGACAAATCAAAGTAAACAAATTAAAAAAGTGAATTATATCTTAGCTTTTTTTTTTTTTTTTTTTTCTGCGGTACGCGGGCCTCTCACTGTTGTGGCCTCTCCCACTGCGGAGCACAGGCTCCAGATGTGCAGGCTCAGCGGCCATGGCTCACGGGCCCAGCCGCTCCACGGCATGTGGGATCTTCCCGGACCGGGGCACGAACCCATGTCCCCTGCATCGGCAGGCGGACTCTCAACCACTGCGCCACCAGGGAAGCCCTATATCTTAGCTTTAATGTTTCAATTATAGACTTAAAATTCACTAAAATCATCAAATTAATAGAAAAAGATTTGCTGATTTTCTTATGAATGAAAGAAATAGACTTACGGTTTGTCAACTCAAACAAATGCAGCATTAAGAAGATACATAAGTAGAAGTTAAAAGAATGAAATACAGAATAAAAACAGCCAAAGTCTCATGTTAGAAAAAAAGGCTGATCTCATCTTCAACAAAATCATCCCCAAAATATCAAAGTACAATGTCTGTTCAGACTGCTTAAGACCAACTGAAATCTTCAGCTGGAGACCACACAACACCAAAGTTAGAGAAGCAGGAAATCTGGTCCCCGCCAAGTCACAGATCCAAGGTCTCTCAGATGCTCCTTTCACTATCTTCTTTTCCTCAAGAGCAAGACCACACACACACAAATAAAATGAGTAACAGGATCTAATGGCCACTTGCTCAAAAACTGTCTCTGCTACAACTCTTGAAACATTGCCAATAAATATTTATGTGTCTTAAAAAGCAAGAACAATGAGAGAGGGAAGCCATTTGTATTTTGAGATGAATTAGAAGATAAGGTAAAAATTGCTATCACTTAACTAAATTCTTATTGTAAGTCAGGTACTATGCTTGATGTTTTACAAGCATTATCAAATTCAACCCTCTCAATTGTGAGGTAAAATACTATTACAGCCATTTTAAAAGATGAGGAAATAGAGACTCAGATACCAGTGACCAGCAAGGCCAGAATTCAAACATATTCTGACTCCAAAGATCATGTTTTCCTTACTACATTATTTCTACAGAAGAGAAAGAAGAGCAAGCCGTTAGAGATATGGGATGTTTCCTAATATTAGGAAGCTATGCAGAATCATTTCAAATATACAATCTTTTAAAATAAGTGAAAAATGAGTGACAAAGCAGTTACTTTAACAAAATGAATTGCATTCTATCCTCTGTTTCTTTGGGCTTTCTGAAGTAATTTAATTTAGTTTGATACCCAAAGCGACCTTTGGGTTTGTGTGTGTGTGTGTGTGTGTGTGTGCGTGTGCAAGTGTGTGTATAGTCCTAATTTACACACACACATAACACACACACACAGGTAAACCTCACTTTTCAAAAGTTCACCTTACGCCCCTTTGCTTTTACAAAACACCTGGATTAGTACCTGTTTCGCTAACCAGAAGAAATTCGAAGAAGATTTACCCTTTTACAAAAAAAGGTGAAAAACAAAACCAGCATTCAACATGTGTTTTTGCAGGAGCCATCACAGAAGGAGAAAGTACCATGAACAGCAAGAGTGGCACCGCCAAGCTCATTCCCTGGAAACTACACTCAGCATCACACTGCCTGAGCTTTGAACTGTGTCTGTGAGCATCTGTGCTTTATCTCAATTTATTCTGTGTATCCATTAGCAAGACGTGTCATAAGGTAACTGCTTGTTTGCTTTACAACATTGCAACTTACGAAAGGTTTCATAGGAACGCTCTACTTTCAGAGAGCGGGGGAAATCTGCATCTCCCCTTAGAAGCCATATCTCTGTGTGTGTGTGTATGTATGTGTGTGTATATACGTGGGTGTATACATATATTTTTTTCCCTCAAAAGCTAATCTAGAATTCATTGCTAGATTATATATTGTCAGTTAAGCAACGCCATCAGTCCCTTCTAAGGTCTTCTTGTCACTACAAAGGAGGAAAACTGGGAACCACATCTCCCTATTTCCCGTCCCTGAATGGATCCCAGTTAAGAGTTTGACAATGCATGAAATCTAAATGGCAAAAAGTTGAGGAGAAACTATCATTCTCCAAATTTAGCTGTAGCAGACGCATTTAGCAGATATAAGATACACAGGGGCTTCCTGCCGAGCTCTGTGATCATCAAGATGCTGCTGCTGCAGACTAAGATCGTTGGTGGGAGCTTCTCAAAGATTCTTAAGGATTCCAGCAGATCCCAAGTGAGCTTTCTAAGAAACACCACTTGAGTACTCCAGGCTGAGATCTTCAGCACTGGCTTCTCTGACCTTCAGTGACAAAGTCCATAACCTTTGCATCCCTGGCCCTTCCGCAAGTCATTTGAGCCCTAAATTTCATAATAAACTCTTTAAACCCAGAGTACACAGAGTAGCCTTTCTTTTCCTAACCATGTCCTGCTACCAATAGTTTTGGGGAAGGAAATGGTTCTAAGGGAAGGAATCTTAAAGATGGGAATCTTGGATTCGTTTTTTCTTAGATTTGAATACAGTGATGGCTTCAAAACAAGTGACAAACAGCACATTGATAGCCTATGGTATTTAGGGGCAAAACAATTATTTATTACTATCCTTAGTTGCCTGGAGTCTAGGCAAAGCTTTAGAAGACCATGTATCAACTGAATGTCACAGTGAAAATAAGGGTACAAAGACTGCAGAATGGAATGGCTGCTCCTGCCTACACTGGAAAAGTCATAAAGCAATTATAACAAGCTCAGGGCTTAAATTGCCAGCCCAAGACTGAGAGACCCAGAAAACTTCTGAATGCTCCAAAAGAAAGTTGTAATTCTTATATGCCCAGGACTGAGACTTCTGAAACCCAAACTCAAAGTCTAATCTTGCTGGAAGCTGAATTACATTGCAAACTGAATTCACAACATCACCAGGACTACTACGCTAAAGTTAGGTTTTTAACTGTAAAGAAATGTACCCAGAGAATTGGTATTGGGATATCAACGTAGATTGTTATTAATCTGAATACCTGAAACCCCAACCCCTACCAAGTCTCCCTTGTCAGCAAAAGCAACCCTGTCCCCTAGTCTGAGAAAATTAACCTCACGATGCCTGAAGACTCTATAAGACCTTACTTGAGGGAACTGCCTTTCAGGGAAATGCAGATCCTTTCCCAGACCACCTCTCATTGTTCCAGACCTATAATTACACTCAAATTCCCACAGACACCAGAGGAATGAATACAAAATCTGACTCAAGAGTACCTACTAGTCACACCAAAAGAGGTGTATGATTTTGTCAGTTTTTATTAGCAGAACCCTAAAGAATATGTGTGGCAAGAAATTCTAAGATTTCCAGGGAGAAAGAAATTTACTTCTAACAAACAGTTGAGAGTGTCCCTAACAGTCTGCTCAGCTAGTTAACTAAAACCCAGCCTCAACAATGGCCCACATTAAGTGAGATGCCAGGGATCCTCATTACACATCAGAGGAAGGAGATCAAAGGCTCAAGTAGATGGAATACTAGAATAGATATCTCACCATGAGACCTGCTGGCCCACCCTCTAAGTATGCTCACTGAGAGAGTCCAGAGAATACTCCCTTTACTGGTGTCACTGAAAGCTGTATAGTGCAGGTCAGAGGTAACAGAGATGCCAACACTGAAATAAGTTCCCTAAATTTAATGGATGTTGGGATCCATTAAGAAGTGAAGTGGCAATGTCTTTCCATCTGAGAAAAGGTGGGCATGGTAATCATAATGGGTAGCAAAGTAAGGCTGAACTACAGTTTTCTTTTTTCATACATCTAGATTTTTTTTTTTTTTTTTGGCAGTACGCGGGCCCCTCACTGTTGTGGCCTCTCCCGCTGCGGAGCATGGGCTCCGGATGTGCAAGCTCAGCGGCCATGGCTCATGGGCCCAGCCACTCCGCGGCATGTGGGATCCTCCCGGACTGAGGCACGAACCCGCATCCCCTGCATCAGCAGGCGGACTCCCAACCACTGCGCCACCAGGGAAGCCCCATACATCTAGATTTTGATTAAAGTTATGCTGGCTTCATAAAAATAACTGCAATTCTTTGTCCCTTAATGACTGGATAAAACTTAGCTGGTACTTTTTTTTTTTTTTAGTAAAATGAACATAGCATAAAATTCACCATTTGAAACATTTTAAAGTGTACAATTCAACGGCATTTATTGCATTCACAATGTTGTGTAATCCTTACCACCTCTACCTAGTTCCAAATCATTTGGAATCTGCTTTCTGTCTCTATGGGTTTGTCCATTCTGGATACCTCATATAAATGGAATCATATGTGACTTTTTGTATCTGGCTTCTTTCACTGAATATATGATTCAAGGTTCATCCATACTGAGGTATGTATTAGCACTTCATTCTTTTTAATAGCTATATAATATTCCATTGTACAGATATATCACAGTTTGTTTATCCATTCATCAAGTGATGGACATCCCCACATTTGGCTATTGTGAATACTGCTGCTATGCGCTAGTATCTTTTTTTTTTTCTTTAAAACATCTTTATTGGACTGTAATTGCTTTACAATGATGTGTTTGTTTCTGCTATATAACAAAGTGAATCAGCTATATGTGTACACATATCATGAGCTGGTATCTTTTTAATTAATAGATATTTAACTGCCTTTCCATCTTTTCTATGGTAATTGATATATCTAAGTTTAAACTTCTTTGGGAGTCAATTCACACAATTCATATTTTGTTATGGAATCATCTACTTCTAGATTTTCCAATGAGTTTTCATAGAGCAGCATTTAGTAGTCTTTTAATTCTTCAAATTGTTTCTTTATCATTGCTTGTATCTTCTTTCTTATTCCAAATCTTCAATTATTTTTGCTCTTTTTTCTTTAGTCAAAGTCAGAACTAGGTTTAACTACTTTAATGACCTGTTCAAAGAAGTATATTTTATATACATGTATTATTTCTAATATTTTTACTTTCTATTTCATCAATTTCAGCTTTTTAGTTCATGAATTCTCTATTTCTAGTTTCTTCTGCTACATTTTATTATTTTTCTCAGTTCTTTAAATAAGCACTAAGTTATTTTATTTATTTATTTACTTACTTACTTACTTTTTGGTCTTTCTTCTTTAGTAGTAAAGAAATTTAAAACTAAATATGGTCACCTAATTACAGCTTTGCTGGATTCCATAAATATTAGTATGATTTGTTCTCTATTTCACTGTTTTCTAGATAATTTGCAATTTCCTCTTCATAGGTTACCTCAGATTATCTTTCTTAATTTCCAATAAGTGTGGGTTTTATCACATTGTAATTATTTAGTTCTAATTTTAGTAGACCATAATTAGAAATGTAACCTGGAAAATCCCTTTTTTTAGAATTTGTTGGGGTTTTTTTGTTAGTTTTTTTTAATCAGTGGTCCATGAATATACCAAAAAATGGGGGTGGGGGGAGGCAAGAATAGTTATATCAATGTAAGTATAAATACATTCCATATATATGGGGGGTGTGTGTGTGTGTGTGTGTGTGTATATATATATATATATACACACACATATACATAATCAAGCTTGTTGATTATAATACTTAATCCCTTTAAGTCCTTTCTCTTTTTTCCTTATTCTGTCCAATTCAGAAAAAGATATATTAAAATCTCTCACATGAATATATTTTTATTAGATTCCCTAATGTTTCTAATAGCTTTGCTTCAGAAATTTAACTGTCACAGCAACTGACACATATATGTTTCATTATAAGCTGTCTTTTATATCATTACCTAATATCCCTCTTTATTCTTCATTTGAATATTAACCCCTCTTTACTCACTTAAGATCTTTTAACTTTAATTTACCTGATATAAATATTGCCACTCCTGCTTTCTGTTTTTTGGTGTGATTAGTTCTTATCTGATATCTCTAATAGGAAATACCACTATATATCTACCCTTTGTATTACATGGGCATCTTATAAACAGCATATAGCTAGGTTTTGCATTTTAATTAGCCCTAATAATTTGTCTATGAGAGAATTGACATTTAGTGAAAAATGTATTTCACTTTATTCCTTCCAACTTACATTTAGCTTACTACTTTATATTTTTGTTTTCTCTATTTCTTTTTCCCTATTCTTGCTAATCTAAGCTGTTTTAATTGTGTTTTGTGCCTTTTATTATCCTGGAAGTTCTCCTGTACTTTCAGCTTTTCACTATGGAGTATGATGTTAGCTTGGGCTTGTCATATACGGCCCTTCACTATGTTCAGGTACATTCCCTCTATACTCTTACTACTCAATTCAATCAAATATACTCTAGTGAAAGACTAATCTTACACGGTATTTTATAACTGTTCTGTCATTATCTAAATGCTACTTTCATGTTTTTGTACTTACCCTTCTCCCAGTTTCTCTAGTACATCAAAAACTTCTTCAGGCTGCTTAGTCAAACTGTCTTCACTCAGCTTTTTTAGCTTACTGATGAGAAAAAGAACAGAAAAAATATTTTCCTTAACATCTTTCATAAACTTTTTAATTTTACTTTTAAGAGGCAATATACTCAAATGGTTCAAAAATCAATCAATATAAAAAAGTATACAGTATATAGTCTCCTTCCAACCCCTGTTCTTAATCTTCCCAGAAACACCTCAAAGAATAAGCACTTTTATTTGCTTCTTGTGAAACCTTTATACAGATATGAATATATATTTTTATTTCTCCCCCTTTTAACATACAATATAGCATTTTATACACAATGTTTTTTATCCACACTGTTATATTTTTTTTTTGTTTTAGTTTTTTTGGTGGTACGCGGGCCTCTCACTGTTGTGGCCTTTCCCATTGCGGAGCACAGGCTCCGGACGCGCAGGCTCACTGGCCACGGCTCATGGGCCCAGCCGCTCTGCAGCACGTGGGATCTTCCTGGACCGGGGCACAAACCCGTGTCCCCTGCATCGGCAGGCAGACTCTCAACCACTGCGCCACCAGGGAAGCCCGCACTGTTATATATTTTGATGTTTTTACTTGACAACATAAAATCCATGTTGGAGATCTCTACAACATAAATACATAGAAAGCATCCTCATTCTTTTCTTTTTTACATCTACAACCTGTTCTGTTGCAAAGATGTAGTATCTCTTACTCTCCGATCCTTTACTTATGGATATCTAGGTTCCCTTTTGCTAATATAAACAACACTGCAATAAATAAGCTTATACATAAGTCAACTCACACATGTGCCAGCATATCTTTAAGATAAATTCCCAGAAGTGAAACTGCGAGGTCAAGGGAATATATAAACACACACAAATACAGAAGTATATATATTGATAAATAAGCACATATACTGTAAGTATAACCATATGTCATAATATAAATTTAATAACATAAGATCACTATTATAATAACTATATAGTAATTATTAAAATTTTGATTGATTATATTATGGTATATTTTATCTACTATAATTGTATGTGATATTAATATATATGTATATTAATAGATATTAACAAACTGCCCACCAGGGGGCTTATACAAATTTAATCTCCTACCAGTAATGTATGAGAGAGCATCTTTTCCCACAATTCCACCTACATAGTATTGAACCAAATATTTCAGCCAATACATTAGGTGAAAACTTGTAACTCAGAGAAGATTTATTTTGCATTTCTCTTACTATGAGTGAAGTTGAGCATCTTTTAATATAATATAAAACAAATCATCTATTCATGTTCTTTGCTCACTTTTCTCCTGGGTTTTTGGTCCTTTTCTTATCTGTATATAAGGAAAACTGGCTTTCGTTTAGGTTGTACATATTTTCATTTGTATTGACTTCACTTACGAGTTTTTAGTTTTATGGTCTACTTGACTATTTGCCATAGAGAAATGTCTTTTTATTTTGTTTTTTTTAAAGTTATCCATAGTATGGCATGTGCAGAAATATCTAGAAGCAAGAAATGAGAGGCATTATACATGGTATGTCTGAAAGACCAAAAATAATTCGCTATGAATAAAGTACCAAAAATAATTCAGAAAGAATAAAGTAAAAGTGGCCAGGATGTATTAAAAAGGGTCAGGTTAAAAAGAGTCTTGTAAACCATGTTAGGAGCTCTATTTTAAAAAGATCACTTCCCCTGTAATCCAGAGGAAGGACATGCAGTAAGCAACAGTAGAAAAGGGAAACCAGTAGGGGATTATTCAAAATATGTATGCAGAGAATATAGTAGTGGCAGTAAGAATGGAGAGAGGATAAGCTAATCAAGATATTAAAGAGGCACAGTCAACAGAAAGTGGTTTTGATTAAATATGGGATGATGCAAGAGAGGAGTTGAGCATGTCTCTTAATAAGTCTTTGGCTTAAGCTAATGACTAGATGGCAATGTTATTTACTAAGCTAAAGAACACCAGAAAAAAGTCTGGAGGGGAATAAGATGGGTTTAACTCCTCTCATCCAAATGCAGATTTCTAGCAACCAACTGTATATATGAATACCAGCAGAGATCTGAGTTGGCAATGTCATTTTTGGTGTCACCAGCACACAGATGAAGCCTGAAGACATGAGAAGGGATAAAATCATCAGGAAAATGTCTAAGAAGACGTAAGGGTCAAGAAGAGATCCCAGGAAAACATCAATATTTAGGAAATGAGGTCATGAAGGACAAGAAAGTAGTACTTGACCATTTTCAAATGCTACTGAAAGTTCAAATAACTTAAAGATTTAAAAGTGTCCATTACAGGATTTCCACTTCTGACCGCAAGGAAGTAAGAGGATCCAGAATTATCTGGCTGCTGTAAACAAATAAAAGACTCAGAAAAATATAGGAAGCAACTATTTTCAGACATGAGATATCAGATATTTCAGGACGGAGATCCATGAGAAAAGGGAAAGAAATAAGCCCTACTATCACCCAAGCTTTAGATCTGTAGGTTATGTCCAAAATGTAGCACAGGGAGAAGGGAACCCAACAGAGCCCAGCAACTTTGCTGAGTTAAAGAAACAAAGATGGGAGTTTGGGGAGGCAAGGCAAATAAAATGTGCATTACAGAATACCTGTGAGAAAAGAGCTATACAGAGAAACAGGTCCATCAATCTACCTAGGAGCTCCCTTGACTATTTAGCTGAATGCCAACCTGTACATGCTTACAAAAACACTCTACAAAACCCAACAAAATCAATTTCCTAAGAGAAAAAAATGACCAGGGAGTTTTAAAAAGAACAACTCCCAGAGGTCACACAAGGCTGAGAATCTTTCCCACCGTCAACAGTTAAGTGAACTCGTAGAATACAAAGGACATTCAGTAGACATCCCAGAACAGCCTTGTTTTAGAAAAGAGGCTGCATTACCAAAACATAAACGCTACTTTACTTTAGACTCTCCCAAAAGGAGCTTAAAAACAGGCTTCAAAAGCACTGAGCCAATCTACAAGATAACAACTGCCTACCAGAATAAGTCTATATAGGCATACCTCGTTTTATCATGCTTTGAAAATACTAAGTTTTTTACAAAAGGAAGGTTTGTGGCAACACTGCACAGAGCAAGACTATTGGTGCCATTTTTCCAACAGCATTTGCTCACTTTGTGTCTCTGTGTCACATTTTGGTAATTCTCAAATTTTCAAACTTTTTCATTATTATTATATTTTTATGGTAATCTGTAATCAATGATCTTTGATGTTACCATTGTAATGTGTTTTGGGGTGCCATGAACCATGCCCATATAAGACAATGAACTTAATAAATGTTTTCTGTTCTAACTGCTCCACCAATTGGCCATTCCCCATTTCTCTCCCTTTCCTCAGGCCTCCCTATGCCCTGAGACAAAACAATACTGAAATTAGGCCAATGAATAACGGTACAACAACTTTAAGTGTCCAAGTGAAAAAAGAGTCACATATCTCTCACTTTAAATCAAAAGCTAGAATTGGTTAAGCTTAGTGAAGAAGGCATGTCGAAAGCTGAGAAAGGCCATAAGCCAGGCCTCCTGTGCCAAACAGTTACCCTTTTGAATGCTAAGGAAAAGTTCTTGAAGAAAAGTAAAGGTGCTACTCCAGTGAACACACAAATGATAAGAAAGCAAAACAGCCTTATTGCTGATAGAAAGTTTTAGTGGTCTCAATAGATCAAGCCAGCCACAACATTACCTTAAACCAAAGCTTAATCCAGATCAAAGCCCTAATTCTCTTCAATGCTATAAAGACAGAAAAAGGTAAGGAAGTGGCAAAAGAAAAGCCTGAAGCTAGCAGAGGGTGGTTCATGGATTTTAAGGAAAGAAACCATCTCTATAACGTGAAAGTGAAAGGTGAAGCAGAAAGTGCTCAGGTAGAAGCTGCAGCAAGTTATACAGAAGATTCAGCTAAGATAGTTAATGAAGATGCCTACACTAAACAACAGATTTTCAATGTAGATGAAACAGCCTTGTATTGGAAGAATATACCATCTACAAGTTTCATAGCTAAAGAGGAAAAGTCAATGTCTGGTTTCAGAGGACAATGCAGCTGGTGACTCTAAGTTGAAGCCAATGCTCAACTTAGGGTCCTTAAGAACTATGCTACATCCACTCTGCCTGTGCTCTATAAGTGGAATAATAAAGACTGGATGACAATACATCTGTTTACAACATGGTTTACTGAATATTTTAAGCCCACTGTTGAGAACTGCTGCTCAGAAAAAAAGATTCCTTTCAAAACAGTACTGCTCATTGACAATGCACTTGGTCACCCAAGAGCTCTTATGAAGACGTACAAAGAGAGTAATGTTGTTTTCATGCCTGCTAACTCAACGTCCATTCTGCAGGCCACAAATAAAGGAGCAATTTCAACTTTCATTCAAGTCTTATTATTTTAAAAATGTTATTTCATAAGGCTACAGCTGCCATAGATAGTGACTCCTCTGATGGCTCTGGGCAAAGTAAACTGAAAACCTTTTGGAAAGGATTTACTAATCACAAGAACATTCATGATTCAAGGGAAAAGGTCAAAATATCAACATCAATAAGGGTTTGGAAGAAGATGAATCCAATTCTCATGGATGACTTTGAGGGGTTCAAAACTTCAGTGGAGGAAAATACTGCAGACGTGGTAGAAACAGCAAGAGAACTAGAATTAAAAGTCGAACCTGAAGATGTGGCTGAATTGCTGTAATCTCATGATAAAACATTAGCAGATGAGGAGTTGCTCCTCATGGATGAGCAAAGAAAATAGTTTCTTGAGATAGAATCTACTCCTGATGACAATGCTATCAAGACTGTGAAAATGACAGCAAAGGATGTTAAATATGACATAAACTTAGTTGATGAAACAGCAGGGTTTAAAAGGACTGACTCCACCTTTGAAAGAGGTTATACCGTGGATAAAATGCTATCAAGCAGCACTGCATGCTACAGAGAAATCATTCAGGAAAGAAAGAGTAACTGAAGTGGCAAACTTCACTGTTCTCTTATTTTAAGAAATTGCAACAGCAATGCCAACTTTCAGCAACCATCACCCTCATCAGTCAGCAGACATCAACACTGGGGCAAGACCTTCCAGGAGCAAAACAGATACATCTAGCTGAAGGCTCAGATGATGGTTAGCACTTTTTAGAAATAAAGTATTTTTCAATTAAGGTATATTACATTGTATTTTAGACAATACTACCGCGCACTTAATAGACAACAGCATAGCTTAAACACAACTTTTTTGTGCACTGGAAAACCAAAAAATTCGTGTGATTCACTTTGTTGCAATGTTTGCTTTATTGCAGTTGTCTGGAACTGGACCTGCAGTATCTCTGAAGTATGCCTGCAACTCCTTAAACAAACAAAACTCAGCCTTAACAATGTAAAAATTTATAATGCCAAGAATTCAATCAAAAGAAGCAAGAAGAACTAAAAACCCACAGACTGTGAGAAAAACCACATTCACAGAAAGATAGACAAGATGAAAACGCACAGGGTGATGTACCAGATAAAGGAACAAGACAAACCCCAGAAAAACAACTAAATGAAGTGGAGATAGGAAACCTTAAGAAAAACAATTCAGAATAATGATAATGAAGATGACCCAAGACCTCGGAAAAAGAATGAAGGAAAAGACTGAGAAGATGCAAGAAATGTTTAACAAAGAACGAGAAGAATTAAGGAACACACAGAAGAATTAAAGAACAAACAAACAGAGAAGAACAATACAATAACTGAAATGAAAAATGCACTAGAAGAAATCAAAAGCAGAATAACTGAGGCAAAAGAACAGATAAGTGACCTGGAAGACAGAATGGTAGAACTCACTGCCATGGAACAGAATAAAGAAAAAACAAAGGAAAGAAATGAAAACAGCCTAAGAGACTGCTGGGGCAAAATTAAATGCAACAACATTCGCATTATAGGGGTCCCAGAAGGAGAAGAGAGAGAGAAAGGACCTGACAAAATATTTGAAGAGATTATAGTAGAAAACTTCCCTAACATGCGAAAGGAAATAGCCGACCAAGTGCAGGAAGCTCACAGAAATGCCAGGCAGGATAAACCCAAGGAGGAACATGCTGAGACACATATTAAAAACATTGACAAAAATTAAAAACAAAGAAAAATTATTGAAAGCAACAAGGGAAAAATGACAAATAGCATACAAGGGAAGACCCATAAGGGTAACAGCTGATTTCTCAGCAGAAGCTCTACAAACCCGAGGAAGTGGCATGAGATATTTAAAGTGATGAAAGAGAAAAACCGACAACCAAGATTACCCTACCCGGCAAGGATCTCATTCAGATTCAACGGAGAAATCAAAAGCTTTACAGACAAGCAAAAGCTAGGAGAACTCAGCACCACCAAACCAGCTCTACAAAAAAAGCTAAAGGAACTTCTCTAAGTGGGAAACACGAGAGAAGAAAAGAACCTATAAAAACAAACCCATAACAATTAAGAAAATGGTAATAGGAACATACATATCAATAATTACCTTAAATGTGAATGGATTAAATGCTCCAACCAAAAGACAAAGGTTTGCTGAATGGATACAAAAACAAGACCCATATATATGCTGTCTACAAGAGACCCACTTCACACCTAGGGACACATACAGACTGAAAGTGATGGGAAGGAAAAAGATATTCCATGCAAATGGAAATCAAAAATAAGCTGGAGAAGCAATACTCATATCAGATAAAATAGACTTTAAAATAAAGAATGTTACAAGACACAAGGAAGGACACTACATAACGATCAAGGGATCCATCCAAGAGTAAGATATAACAATTATAAAAATATATGCACCAACATAGGAGCACCTCAATACATAAGCCAACTGCTAACAGTTATAAAAGTGGAAATTGACAGTAACACAATAATAGTGGGGGACTGTAACACCTCACTTAAACCCATGGACAGATAATCCAAACAAAAAATTAATAAGGAAACACAAGCTTTAAATGACACAATACACCACATAGACTTAATTGTTATTTATAGGACATTCCATCCAAAATCAGCAGATGACACTTTCTTCTCAAGTGCACATGGAACATTCTCCAAGACAGATCACATCTTGGGTCAAAAATAAAGCCACAGTAAATGTAAGAAAACCAAAATCCTATCAAGCATCTTTCCTGACCACAACACTATGAGATTAGAAATAAATTACAGGGAAAAAAACGTAAAAAATACAAACACATGGAGGCTAAACAATACGTTACTAAATAATCAAGAGATAACTGAAGAAATCAAAGAAGAAATCAAAAAATACCTAGAGACAAATGACAATGAAAACATGATAATCCAAAACCTACGAGATGCGGCAAAAGCAGTTCTAAGAGGGAAGTGTATAGCAATACAAGCCTACATCAAGAAACAAGAAAAATCTCAAATAAATAATCTAACCTTACACCTAAAGCAACTAGAGAAAGAAGAACCAAAAAAAACCCAAAGTTAGTAGATATCAAAGAAGAAATCAAAAAATACCTAGAGACAAATGACAATGAAAACATGATAATCCAAAACCTACGAGATGCGGCAAAAGCAGTTCTAAGAGGGAAGTGTATAGCAATACAAGCCTACATCAAGAAACAAGAAAAATCTCAAATAAATAATCTAACCTTACACCTAAAGCAACTAGAGAAAGAAGAACAAAAAAAAACCCAAAGTTAGTAGAAGTAAAGAAATCATAATTATCAGAGCAGAAATAAATGAAATAGAAACAAAGAAAACAATAGCAAAGATCAATAACACTAAAAGCTGGTTCTTTGACAAGATAAACAAAATTGATAAACCATTAGCCAGACTCATCAAGAAAAGGAAGGAGAGGACTCAAATCAACAAAATGAGAAAAGAAAAAGGAGAAGTTACAACAGGCACCGCAGAAATACAAAGCATCCTAAGAGACTACTACAAGCAACTCTATGCCAGTAAAATGGACAACCTGGAAGAAATGGACAAATGCTTAGAAAAGTATATCTTTCCAAGACTGAACCAGCAAGAAAAAGAAAATATGAACAGACCAATCACAAGTAATGAAATTGAAACTGTGATTAAAAATCTTCCAACAAACAAAAGCAAGGACCAGATGGCTTCACGGGTGATTTCTTTCAAACATTCAGAGAAGAGCTAACACCCATCCTTCTCAAACTCTTCCAAAAAATTTCAGAGGAAGGAACACTAGCAAACTCATTCTATGAGGCCACCATCACCCTGATACCAAAACCAGACAAAGATACTACGAAAAAAGAAATTACCAACAAATATCACTAATGAACATACATGCAAAAATCCTCAACAAAATACTAGCAAACAGAAACCAATAACACATTAAAAGGATCATACACCATGATTAAGTGGGATTTACCTCACGGATGCAAGGATTCTTAAATATATGCAAATCAATCAATGTGATACACCATATTAACAAACTGAAGAAGGAAAACCATATCATCATCTCAATAGATGCAGAAAAAGCTTGCGACAAAATTCAACACCCATTTACGATAAAAGTTCTCCAGAAAGTGGGCAGAGGGGGAACCCACCTCAACATAATGAAGGTCATATAAGACAAACCCACAGCAAACATCAGTCTCAACTGTGAAAAACTGAAAGCATTTCCTCTAAGATCAGGAACAAGACAAGGATGTCCACTCTCACCACTATTACTGAACATAGTTTTGGAAGTCCTAGCCATGGCAATCAGAGAAGAAAAAGAAATAAAAGGAATACAAACTGGAAAAGAACAAGTAAAACTGTCACTGTTTGCAGATGACATAATACACAGAGAATCCTAAATATGCTACCAGAAAACTGCTAGAGCTAATCAATGAATTTGGTAAAGTTGCAGGATACAAAATTAATGCACAGAAATCTCTTGCATTCCTACACACAAATTATGAAAAATCTGAAAGAAAAATTGAGGAAACACGTAGTGGCTGGGGGGGATGGTGGTGTGATGATTTGGGAGATTGGGATTGACATATACTAATATGTATAAAATGGGTAAGTAATAAGATCCTGCTCTATAAATAAATAAATAAAATTCAAAAATTCAGAAAAGAAAAAGAAAATTGGTGCCCGTAACCTTGCTCCATGCAAGGTTGCCGCAAACCTTCAATTTGTTAAAAAAAGAAAAAAAATGCAGTATGTGTGAAACACAATAAAATGCAGTATGCCTGTAATGTCTTCCATTAGGTGCTGTTTTCTTAGGAAACTAATGACCTCCATTAGGTGCTATTTTCTTAGGAAACTAATGACCTATACAGGGAGGAATTGGGAGAACTTACCAGGAAGAGATTGCATCTTTAAAGAGAGCCCTTGCACAGCATCTACTTTGTATCCAGACAACACTCCAGACAATGATTCTAAGCCATTTACACTCATGAACTCACTTAACCCTCCCAACAACTCTACACAGTAGAGACTATTATTACCATTAAGTGTTTTCATGTAATAATTCGAGAAATAATTAATAATGATAGTTTGGGAAGTTGATCCTCACAGTGGTTAAGTAATTTGCCCTAACCCAGTTAGTTAGTGATGAGGCTCAATTCCAACCCAGACCTTCTGACTTCATAGCCCGTTCTTGTAATCACTACTCTTTTCAGAGCTTGTGGGAAAGTCATCTTCCTGTGATGTGGATGTGCTCCTTCAGGAAGGAGAGCTGTGTGGACCAGACCAGATTTGTAACAGGAAGAGACTGGGGCTGGTTTGAGCAGAAAATGTATTTCTTAAAAGAATCTGCAACAAAGTATTTTTCAAATGCATCACATACAGAAAATGGCTGTAAAAGGGAGTAATTCTTATACTATTAAAGAAACAGAAAGACATAAGGTATTTTTAGGAATTGTAGAATCTTCAATAAAGGCCAGCTATTGGATGATGTTAAAGAAGTGTTTTTAATTTTCTTAAAAGTGAAAAGGGAATTATGGACTTAAGAGAATGTGCTTCCTCTTAAGGGACACGTGCTTAAGTATTTAGAGATGAAGGGTCATGATGTGGGCAACATAGTTTCAGATGGTTCAACAAATCTGTTTATATGTGTGGAGACAGAATTTGCACACACAAAAATGGAAAATATCGAAACACTGGTGACTGTGAAGAAAGAAAAAAAGAATTCAATAAAAAATTATGGATATATGAGAAATTGGGAACTGTGACTCACAAAGAGGAGAAAAATTAGTCAATTAAAACAGACACAGAAATGGCAAAAACAGTGGAATTAACAAAAAACAATCTTATAAAGAGCAAATATAAATAAGTCCCATGTACTTAGAGATGTAATGGAAATGGATAGGAAAAAAGAGCTAAACAAAAATTTTACAGATGAAACAAAGTACTGAAATGAAATTTTCACTGGATACAATCTGAACAGATTAGACAGTACAGCAAAAGGGTAACATGAAGAAAAAAATGTTTAAAGAAAAAAAGGAGAAAAGAAAGAGCCTGAGCCCCACATGGAAATGAAGAATAGGTATAGATAAATATATATAAACAGAGAGAAAGAGAAAAAAGGGGGTGGGGGAGAAACTGGCCAAACATTTTCCAAATTTATAAAAACAATAAACTACAAATGCAAGTAACTCAGCAAATCTAAAAAGATAAATACACACAAACACACACACAGACAAACCACATGTATTGTAATCAAATTGCCACCAATAAGAAGTACAGGAGTAGGAATAAGAGAATACTAAAAGCAGTCACAGAAAAAAGACAAAAAAAAAACAAAAATTAAAAAAGACAAAAAAAAAAACAAAAAAGAAAAAAGACATATTACTTAAATAAGAACAAAAACAAGGGGATTCCCTGGGGCGCAGTGGTTAAGAATCCACCTGCCAATGCAGGGGACACAGGTTTGAGCCCTGGTCTGGGAAGATCTGACATGCTGCGGAGCAACTAAGCACAAGGGCCACAACTATTTACTCTAGGGCCCATGAGCCACAACTACTGAGCCGGCGTGCTGCAACTACCGAAGCCCATGCACCTAGAGCCCGTGATACACAACAAGAGAAGCCACTGCAATGAGAAGCCCGAGCACTGCAATGAAGTGTAGCCCCCGCCCGCCACAACTAGAGAAAGCCGTCGCACAGGAATGAAGACCCAATGCAGCCAAAAATAAATAAAATAAATAAATTTATTTAAAATAAGAAAAAAAATAAGGATGACTGTAGTATTCTTGCCAGACAGTAAATGAGCCAAAAGACAGCAACTCCTTAAAAGTGATGATAGAAAACAATAATCAACATAAAATTCTATATTTAATGGAAATATCCCTCAAAAAGTGAAGGAAAAATAAAAAATTTTCAAACAAAAAAGGGTGAGAGAATTCATTATGAGTGGACTTTCACAACAATAAATGGTTAAAGACAGTTCTTCAGGGTACAAGAAAATGATGTCAAAAGGAAACATAAACCTATACAAAAGAATAAAGAACAGCAGCTAGTAAAAATACAGGTAAATCCAAAAAAGAAAATTCAACAACAGCAGAATGTACATTCTTCTCAAATGCACACAGAACAGGAACACTCTCCAAAAGAGACTGCATGTTAGGCCATAAAACATATCTTTAAAATTTCAGAAGACTGTAATCATACAAAGTATCTTCTCCAAACAGAATGGAATGAAAAACGAAATCAAAAACAGTAGGGCAACAGGAAGATCCAGAAATACGTGAATGTTAACATATTCTTAAACAAACAAGGGATCAAAGAAGAAATCACAAGGGAATTAAGAAAATATCTGGAGAGAAATGAAAACAAAAATACAACATACCAAGACACAAGGGATGCAGCAAAAGCAGCATTAAGAGGGCAATTTATAGCAGTAAGCCCTTAGATTTAAAAAGAAGATCTCAGCTTCAAGATGGCAGAGGAGTAAAACGTGGAGATCACCTTCCTCCCTACAAGTACATCAAAAATACATCTACATGTGGAACAGCTCCTACAGAATACCTACTGAACACTGACAGAAAAACCTCAGACTTCAAAAAAGGCAAGAAACTCCCCACGTACCTGCGTACGGCAAAAGAAAAAAGAAAAACCAGAGCCAAAAGAATAGGGACGGGACCTGCACCTCTGGGAGGGAGCTGTGAAGGAGAAAAAGTTTTCACACACTAAGAAGGCCCCCACTGGTGGAGACAGTGGGTGGGCAGGGGGAGAAGCTTTGGAGCCATGGAGGAGAGCGCAGCAACAGAGATGCAGAGGGCAAAGTGGAGAGATTTCTGCACAGAGGATCGCTGCCAACCAGCATTCACCAGCCTGAGAGGCTTCTCTGCTAACGTGCTGAGGTGCGTGGGGGCTGGAAGCTGAGGCTTGGGCTTCGGAGTTCAGATCCCAGGGAAAGGACTGGGGTTGGCTGCGTGAACACAGCCTGAAGGGAGCTAGTGCGCCACGGCTAGTGGGAGGGAGTCCGGGAAAAGGTCTGGAGCTGCCAAAGAGGCAAGAGACTTTTTCTTGCTTCTTTGTTTCCTGGTGCGCAAGGAGAGGGGATTAAGAGCACCGCTTAAAGGAACTCCAGAGACAGGCACGAGCCACGGCTATCAGCACGGACCCCAGAGACGGGCATGAGATACTAAGCCTGCTGCTGCAGCCATTAAAAAGCCTGTGTGCAAGCACAGGTCACTGTCCACACCTCCCCTCCTGGGAGCCTGCGCAGTCCACCACTGCCACAGTCCTGTGATGCAGGGACAACTTCCCTGGGAGAACACGTGGTGCGCCTCAGGCTGCTGTAATGTTGCACTGGCCTCTGCAACCGCCGCAGGCTCGCCCTGCATTCCGTACCCTTCCCTCCCCAAGGCCTGAGTGACCCAGAGCCCATTAATCAGCTGCTACTTTAACCCTGCCCTGTCTGGGCAGGGAACAGAAGCCCTCAGGCGACCTACACACAGAGGCGGGGACAAATCCAAAGCTCATCCCCAGGAGCTCTGAGAACAAAGAAGAGAAAGGGAAATCTCTCTATACAGCCTCAGGAGCAGCAGATAAAATCTTCACAATCAAACTGATGTACCCTGCATCTGCGGAATGCCTGAACAGACAACAAATCATCCCAAAATTGAGGCAGTGGACTTTGGGAACAACTGTAGACTTGGGGTTTGCTTTCTGCATCTAATTTATTTCTGGTTTTATGTTTATCTTAGTTTAGTACTTAGAACTTACTATCATTGGTATATTTATTGATTTTGCTGTTCTCTTTGTTTTTTTTTTAAATACATATATATATTACTTTCCTTTTTCTCTATTTGTGAGTGTATACCTGTATGCTTCTTTGGGTGATTTTGTCTATATAGCTTTGCTTTCACCATTTGTCGTAGGGTTCTGTGTGTCTTTTTTTTTTTAATATAGTTTTTAGTGCTTGTTATCATTGGTCTATTTGTTTTTTGGTTTGGTTGCTCTCTTTTTTTTTCTATTACTTTTTTATCTTTTTATTTTAATAATATTTTTAATTTTTATTTCAATAACTTTTACCTTATTTTATTTTACTATGTAGTATTTTATTTTATTTTTCTTTCTTTATATTCTCCCTGTTCTTCTGAGCTGTGTGGCTGACGGGGTCTTGGTGCTACGGCTGGCTGTCATGTCTGAGCCTCTGAGGTGGGAGAGCTGAGTTCAGGACAATGGTCCACCAGAGACCTCCTGGCCCCATGTAATATCAAATGGTGAAAGCTCTCCCAGACGTCTCCATCTCAATGCTAAGACCCAGCTTAACTCAACGACCAGCAAGCTACAGTGGTGAACACCCTATGCCAAACAACTACCAAGACAGGAACACAACACCACTCGTAAGCAGAGAGGCTGCCTAAAATCATAATAAGGTCACAGACACCCAAAAACACACCACCAGACGCAGTCCTGCCCACCAGAAAGACAAGATGCAGCCTCAACGCCCAGAACACAGGCACCAGTCCCCTCAACCAGGAAGCCTACACAACCCACTGAGCCAACCTTACCCACTGGGGACAGACAACAAAAACAATGGGAACTACGAACGTGCAGCCTGCGAAAAGGATACCCCAAACACAGTAAGGTTAAGCAAAATCAGAAGACAGAGAAATACAAAGCAGATGAAGAAGCAAGGTAAAAGAACCCCAGACCAAACAAATGAAGAGGAAACAGGCAGTCTACCCGAAAAAGAATTCAGAATAATAATAGTAAAGATGATACAAAATCTTAGAAATAGAATGGAGGAAGTACAAGAAACATTTACAAAGGACCTAGAAGAACTAAAGAGCAAACAAACAATGATGAACAACATAATAATGAAATTTAAAATTCTCTAGAAGGAATCAATAGGAGAATAACTAAGGCAGAAAAACAGGTAAGTGACCGGGAAGATAAAATAGTGGAAATAACTACCGCAGAGCAAAAGAAACAAAAAAGAATGAAAAGAATTGAGGACAGTCTCAGACACCTCTGGGACAACATTAAATGCACCAACATTCGAATTATAAGGGACCTATAAGAAGAGAAAAAAAAAGAGACTGAGAAAATATTTGAAGAGATTACAGTGGAAAAATTCCCTAATGTAGGAAAGGAAATAAGTCCAGGAAGCACAGAGAGTCCAATACAGGATAAATCCAAGGAGAAACACGCCAAGGCACATACTAATCAAACTATAAAAAATTAAATACAAAGAAAAAATATTAAAAGCATCAAGGGAAAAGCAACAAATAACATACAACGGAATCCCCATAAGGTTAACAGCTGATCTTTCAGCAGAAACCCTGCAAGCCAGAAGGGAGTGGCAGGACATATTTAAAGTGATGAAAGTGAAAAACCTACAACCAAGATTACTCTACCCAGCAAGGATCTCATTCAGATTCCACGGAGAAATTAAAACCTTTACAGACAAGCAAAAGCTAAGAGAACTCAGCACCACCAAACCAGCTATACAACAAATGCTAAAGGAACTTCTCTAGGCAGGAAATGCAAGGAAAGGAAGGACCTACAATAACAAACACATAACAATTAAGAAAATGGTAATAAAAACATACATATTGATAATTACCTTAAACATAAATGGATTAAATGCTCCAACCAAAAGACAAAGGCTTGCTGAAGGGATACAAAAACAAGACCCATATATATGCTGTCTACAAGAAACCCACTTCAGACCTAGGGAGAAATACAGAATGAAAGTAAGGAGATGGAAAACAGTATTCCAAGCAAATGGAAATCAAAAGAAAGCTGGAGTAGCAATTCTCATATCAGACAATATAAACTTTAAAATAAAGACTATCACAAGAGACAAAGAAGGACACTACATAATGATCAAGGGATCATTCCAAGAAGATATAACAATTGTAAATATTTACGCACTGAACATCAGAACAGCTCAATACATAAGGCAAATGCTAACACCCATAAAACACCCATAAAAGGGGAAATCAACAGTAACACAATAATAGTAGGGGACTTAGCACCCCATTTTCACCAATGGACAGCTCATGCAAAATGAAAATAAATAAGAAAACACAAGCTTTAAATGATACATTAAACAAGATGGACTGAATTGATATTTATAGAACATTCCATCCAAATACAACAGAATACACTTTCTTCTCAAGTAATCATGTAACATTTTTCAGGATAGATCATATCTTGGGGTAAAAATCAAGCCTTGGTAAATTTAAGAAAATTGAAATCATGCCAAATCTTTTCCAACCACAACACTATGAGACTAGATATCGATTAAAGGAAAAAATCTGTAGAAAATACAAATACAAGGAGGCTAAACAATACACTACTAAATAACCAAGAGATCACTGAAAAATTTAAAGAGGAAATCCAAAAATACCTAAAAACAAATTACAATGAAAATACGACGAGCCAAAACCTATGGGATGCAGCAAACGCAGTTCTAAGAAGGAAGTTTATAGCAATACAATCCTACCTCAAGAAACATCTCAAATAAACAATGTAACTTTACAGGTAAAACAATTAGAAAAAAAAAGAACAAAAAATACTTAACTTATTAGCAGAAAAAAAGAAATCATAAAGATCAGGTCAAAAATAACTGAAAAAGGGTACAGCAAAAATAAAATAAAATAACTGGAAAAGGAATGAAGGCAAAAACAGCTAAGATAAATAAAACTAAAAGCTGGTTCCTTGAGAAGATAAACAAAATTGATAAAGCACTAGCCAGACTCATAGAGAAAAAAAGGGAGAAGACTCAAATCAATAAAATTAGAAATGAGAAAGGAGAAATAACAACTGACACTGCAGAAATACAAAGGATCATGAGAGATCACTACAAGCAACTATATACCAATAAAATGGACAACCTGGAAGAAATGGACAAATTCTTAGAAACCACGACCTCCCAAGACTGAACGAGGAAGTAATAGAAAATATAAACAGATCAGTCACAAGCACTGAAATTGAAAAACTACAGACCAATATCACTGATGAACATAGATGCAAAAATCCTCAACAAAATACTATCAAATAGAATCCAACAGCACATTAAAAGGATCATACACCATGATCAAGTGGGGCTTATCCCACGAATGCAAGGATTCTTCAATATATGCAAATCAATGTGATACACCATATTAACAAATTGGAGGAAAAACCATATGATCATCTCAATAGATGAAAAACAAGCTTTCAACAAAATTCAGCACCCATTTATGATACAAACCCTCCACAGTGTATGCAAAGAAGGAACTTACATCAACATAATAAAGGCCATACATGACAAACCTAAAGCCAACATCGTTTTCAGTGATGAAAAACTGAAACCATTTCCACTAAGATCAGGGACAAGAAAAGGTTGCCCACTCTGACCACTATTACTCAACATAGTTTTGGAATTTTTAGCCACAGCAATCAGAGAAGAAAAAGAAATAAAAGGAATCCAAAACGGACAAAAATAAAAGCGTCTCTGTTTGCAGTTGACATGATACTATACATAGAGAATCGTAAAGATGCTACCAGAAAACTGCTAGAGCTAATCAATGAATTTGGTAAAGCAGCTGGATATAAAATTAATGCACAGAAATCTCTTGCATTCCTATACACTAATGAGGAAAAATCTGAAAAAGAAATTAAGGAAACACTCCCATTTAACACAGCAACAGAAAGAATAAAATACCTAGGAATAAACCTACCTAAGGAGACAAAAGATCTGTATGCAGAAAACTATAAGACACTGATGAAATAAATTAAAGATGATACAAAAAGATGGAAAGATATACCATGCTTCTGGATTGGAAGAATCAACATTGTGGAAATAAATATACTACCCAAAGAAACCTACAGATTTAAGGCAATCCCTACCAAACTACCAATGGCATTTTTCACAGAACTAGAACAAAAAATTTCACAATTTGTATGGAAACACAGAAGACCCCAAATAGCCAAAACAATCTTGAGAAAGAAAAACGCAGCTGGAGGATTCAGCCTCCCTGACTTCAGACTATACTACAAAGCTACAATAATCAAGACAGTACGGTACTGGCACAAGAACAGAAATACAGCTCAATGGAACAGAATAGAAAGCCCAGAGATAAACCCACACACATATGGTCTCCTTATTTTTGATAAAGGGAACAAGTATATACAATGGAAAAAAGACAGCCTCTTCAATAAGTGGTGCTGGGAAAACTGGACAACTAAATGTAAAAGAATGAAATTAGAACACTCCCTAACACCATACACAAAAATAAACTCAAATGGATGAAAGACCTTAAGGTAAGGCCAGATACTATAAAACTCTTAGAGGAAAACATAGGCAGAACACTCTATGACATAAATCACAGCAAGATCCTTTTTGACCCACCACCTAAAGAAATGGAAATAAAAACAAAAATAAACAAATTGGACCTAATGAAACTTAAAAGCTTTTGCACAGCAAAGGAAACCATAATACGAAAAGACAACCCTCATAATGGAAGAAAATATTTGCAAACGAAGCAACTGAGAAAGGATTTATCTCCAAAATATACAGGCAGCTCATGCAGCTCAATATCAAAAAACAAACAACCCAATCCAAAAATGGGCAGAAGACCTAAATAGACATTTTTCCAAAGAAGATATACAGATTGCCAACAAACACATGAAAGATGCTCAACATCACTAATCATTAGGGAAATGCAAATCAAAACTACAGTAAGGTATCACCTCACACCGGTCAGAATGGTGATCATCAAAATATCTACACACAATAAATGCTAGAGAGGGTGTGGAGCAAAGGGAACCCTACTGCACTGTTGGAGGGAATGTACACTGATACAGTCACTATGGAGAACAGTATGGGGGTTCCTTAAAAAACTAAAAATGGAACTTCCATACGACCCAGCAATCCCACTACTGGGCATATACCCTGAGAAAACCAGAACTGAAAAAGAGTCGTGTAGCACAATGTTCATTGCAGCTGTATTTACAGTAGCCAGGACATGGAAGCAACCTAAGTGTCCATCAACAGATGACTGGATAAAGAAGATGTGGCACATATATACAATGGAGTATTACTCAGCCATAAAAAGAAACGAAATTGAGTTATTTATATGAGATGGATGGACCTAGAGACTGCCATACAGAGTGAAGTAAATCAGAAAGAGAAAATCAAATACCGTATGTTAACACATATATATGGAATCGAAAAAACAAAAAAGGTTCTAAAGAACCTAGGGGCAGAACAGGAATAAAGATGCAGACTGAGAGAATGGACTTGAGGACACAGGGAGGGTGAAGGGTAAGCTGGGATGAAGTGAGAGAGCGGCACGGACATATATACACTACCAAATGTAAAACAGATAGCTAGTGAGAAGCAGCCGCATAGCACAGAGAGATCAGCTCGGTGCTTTGTGCCCACCTAAAGGGGTGGGAGGGAGATGTAAGAGGGAGGAGATATGGGGATATATGTTTATGTATAGCTGATTCACTTTTGGTTATATAGCAGAAACTAACACACCACTGTAAAGCAATTATACTCCAATAAACTTGTTAAAAAAATGAAAACTATAAAAAAATGTATTAAAAAGGCAATTGAACATCGAAGAAAAAATTTATATTAGTTTCAAGTGTACAACATAGTAATTTAGTATTTTTATATATTGTACTCCATTTACAAAGTAATGGCTATATTTTCATGTATTGTACAATATATCCTTGTTGCTTGTTTATTTTATAATAAATAAATTAAAATTCCAGTGAAATTTGTGATTAAATAAAAATAAAAAGATCTCAAAGCAACAACCTAACTTTACACATCAAGAGATCAGAAAAATAAATTAAACCCAGAGTTCACAGAAGGAATGAAATGATAAAGATTAGTTCAGAGATAAATAAAATAGGAAATAGAAAAACAAATTTTTAAAAATCAACAGAACTGCTATGCTATGGTTTGAATATTTGTGTCCTCCAAAATATACATATTTGATGAAATCCAAACTCCCAAAGACAATGGTATAAGGAGGTGGGGCCTTTGGGAGGTGCTTAAGTCATGAGGGTATAACCCTCATGAATGGGATTAGTACTTTATGAAAAAGGCTCCAGAGAAATCCGTAGCCCCTTCCACCATGTGAGGACACAATGAGAAGGTGCCAGCTATGAACTTGGGAGAAGGCTTTCACCTGCATGTGACCATGCTGACAACTTGATCTTGGGCTTCCAAGTTTCCAGAACAGTTGGAAATAAATTTCTATTATTTATAAGCTACCCAATCTTGATATTTCATTACAGCAGCCCAAAACCAAGAGTTGGTTTTTTAAGACCAACAAAATTGACAAACCCTTAGCTAGACTAAGAAAAAGAAAGGAAGGAAGGAAGGAAGGAAGGGAGGGAGGGAGGAAGTAAGGAAGACTCAACTAGAATTAGGAATCAAAGAAGACATTAAAACTGATGTCACAGGGCTTCCCTGGTGGCGCAGTGGTTGAGAGTCTGCCTGCCGATGCAGGGGACACGGGTTCGTGCCCCAGTCTGGGAAGATCCCACATGCCGCGGAGCGGCTGGGCCCATGAGCCATGGCCGCTGAGCCTGCGCATCGGAGCCTGTGCTCCGCAACGGGAGAGGCCACAACAGTGAGAGGCCCGCGTCCCCCAAAAAAAAAAAAAAAAAAGAAAAAACTGATGTCACAGAATTAAAAACTAGTATAAGAGAATACTATGAAGAATGAACCTAGAAAAAATGGATAAATTTTTAGAAAGATACAACCTTTCAAGACAAAATCATGAAGAAATTAAAAATCTCAACAATAAGGAATTGAAAAAATAATCAAAAACCTCTCAACAAAGAAAAGCCCAGGCCTAGATGGCTTTGCTGAAGAATTCTACCAAACATTTAAGGAAGAATTAACACCAATACTCCTCAACCTCTTCCAAATAACTGAAGAGAAGGAACACTTCCAAATTCATTCTTTGAGGCCAGCATTACTCTAATACCAAAATCATACAAAGACACAACATGAAAAAAGAAAAACAACAAAACAAAATAAAAACTAAAGACCAATACCCCTAACGAATATTGATGCAAAAGTACTCAACAAATACTAATAAACCAAATCCAACAGCACATTAAAAGGATTATACACCATGATCAAGTGAATTTATACCTGGAATGTAAGAATGGTTCAACAAATGAGAATCAACAATTAATAAAATAAAGGACAAAAACCACATAATCAACTCAATTGACATAGTAAAAGCATTTGACAAAATTCAACACCCTTTCCATGATAAAAACACTCAACAAACTATTATAGAAACAGAATAAAGCTATATTAACATAATGAAACATTCACGAGAGTAAATGGTAAAAGATTAAAAGCTTTTCCTCTAAGATCAGAAACAAGGCAAGAATGCCCACTCTTGCCACTACTATTCAACATAGTACTGGAAGTCCAAGCCAGAGAAATTAGACAAGGAACAGAAATAAAAGGCAAAGAAGAATTGTAAAAAAAGTAAAATTATCTCTATTGACAAATGACATAACCTTATATGTAAAGTACTCTAAAGATTACATACACACACACACACACACACACACACACACACACACACACACACAAAACCTGTTATAACTAACAGATGATTTCAGCAAAGTTGCAGGATACAAAATCAATACACAAAAATCAGTTACATTTCTAATACATTAACAACAACCAATGGTAAAATGAAATTAAGAAAATAATCCCATTTTTTATAGCATAAAATAAAGGGGAAAGTACTTAGAAATAAATTTAACCAAGGAAGTAAAAGACACGCACTGAAAACTACAAGACATTGCTAAAAATAATAATAAAAGAAGATACAAATAAATGGAAACACACCCTGTGCTCATGGATTGGTTGGAAGACTTAACATTGTTTAAACCAATCTATAGATTCAATGCAACCTCTATCAACACCCCAATGACTTTATTTTTTGCAGATGTAGGAAAAAAGAAAAATCCTCAAGTTCATATGGACTCTCAAGGGGCCCCAAAAAACCTAAACAATCTTGAGGAGAAAGAACAAAGTTAGAGGTCTCACAATTTCTGATTTCAAAACATACTACAAAGCAAGAGTAATCAAGACACTATGGTACTGGTTAAAGTCAGACATATAGACTAATGGAACAGAACAGAGAGCCCAGAAACAAACTCTTGCATGTATTCAATAGGACCAAATGACTTTCAAAGGGTGTCAAGACTACATAATGGGGAAAGGACAGTCTGTTCAACAAATGGTGCTGGGAAAATTGGATATCCAGATGTAAAAGACTGAACCTGGATGCTTACCTTATAAAAAATTTAAAAATTAACTCAAAATGTGTAAGACCTAAACATAAGGCCCAGAGCTATAAAACCACTAGAAGAAGACATATGGAAAACGCTTCAGGACATTTGATTTGAAAACAATTTCTGGAAAATGACAACAAAGCACAGGCGATAAAAGCAGAAATAGATTAACTTTAAAACTTCTGAGCATCCAAAAATCATCATCATAACCATCATCATCAGTATCATCAACAGAGTGAAAAAGCAAGCTACACAATTGGAGAAAATATGTGCAAATCATACATCTGATAAGGAGTTAATACTCAGAAAAATGAACTTCTACAACTCAACAACAATAAAACCCAATTTAAAAATGAATAAGGGAGGACTTCCTTGATGGTGCAGTGATTAAGAATCTGCCTGCCAATGCAGAGTACATGGTTCAAGCCCTGGTCCAGGAAGATCCCACATGCCACAGAGCAACTAAGCCCACATGCCTCAACTACGGAAGCCTACACGCCTAGAGCCTGTGGTGCTCCACAACGAGAAGCCACCACAATGAGAAGCCTGCGCACTGCAACGAAGAGTAGCCATTACTCAATGCAACTAGAGAAAGCCCACGTACAGCAATGAAGACCCAACACAACCAAAAATAAATAAATAAAAATTCTAAAAAATAAATAAATAAAAATGAACAAGGACTTGAACAGACAAATCTCAAAAGAAGAAATACAAATGGCCTACAGACACATGAAAAGATGCTCAACATGACTAGTTATCAGAGAAATGCAAATTGAAACCACAATGAGATATCACCTCATAACCATTAGGATAGCCACTATCACAAAGAACAGAAAACAAGTGCTGATGAGGATGGGGAGAATTTAGAACTGCAAAATAGTGCGGTCATTATGCAATGCACTATGTAGATTCTTCAAAAAAATAAAAATAGAATAACCATTAAATAAACAACCCAAATGTCCATCAACAGAAAAACAATCAAATAATCAAAATGTGGTATATACATACAATAGTATATTATGCAACCTTATAAAAGGAAATCCTGCCCCATGCTACAACATAGATAAACCTTAATTACATTATATTAAACAACAGAAGCTAATCACCAAAAATTTTTTAATTTGCATGGAGACACAAAAGACCCTGAACAGCCAAAACAATCTTGAAAAAGAAGAACAGAACTGGAGGAATCACGCTCCCTGACTGCAGACTATACTACAAAACTGCAGTAATCAAAACAGTACAAAAAAAGAAAATTACAGACCAATATCTTTGATAAATATAGATACAAAAATCCTCAGCAAAATGTTAGCACACCAAAGCCAACAATACATTAACAGGATCACACACTATGATCAAGTTGGATTCGTTCCAGGGTCACAAGGGTGGTTCAACATACACAAATCAATCAATGTGATATGCCACATTAACACAAGGAAAGACAAAAAACCCACATGATCATCTCAACAGATGAAGAAAAAGCATTTCACAAAATTCAACATCCATTCATGATAAAAACTCTCAACAAAGTGGGTATAGAGGGAACATATCAAAACGTAAAAGCCATTTACAACAAACCCACAGCCAACATAACACTCAATAGTGAAAAGCTGAAAGCATTCCTGCTATATTCAAGAACAAGACAAGGATGCCCACTCTGACCACTTCTATTCAACATAGTATTGGAAGTCCTAGCTACAGCATTCAGACAAGAAAAAGAATTAAAAGGTATATAAATTGGAAGGGAAAAGATAAAACCGTCACTATCTGCAGTAGACATAATACTCTATATAGAGAATCCTAAACTCTCCACTGAAAAACTGAGAACTAATAAATGATTTCAGCAAGGTAGCAGGATATAAGATTAATATACAGAAATCTGTAGCATTTCTTTACACTAATAATGAAATATCAGAAAGAGAAAGTTAAAAAAAATCTCATTTAAAAATTTCTTCAATAAAAATGAAACACCTAGTAAGGAGGTGAAAGACCTATACACTGAAAACTATAAAACACTGACAAAGGAAATTGAAAATGATTCAAAGAAATGGAAAGATATCCCCTCCTCTTGGATTGGAAGAATTAATATTGTTAAAATGGCCACATTACCCAAAGTGATCTACCGATTTAATGCCATCCCTATCAAAATACCAATGACATTTTTCAGTGAACTAGAACAAATAATCCTAAAATTTATACGAAACCACAGAAAATCCAGAATTGCCAAAGCAATCCTGAGGACAAAGAACAAAGCTGGAGGCACAACCCTTCCAGACTTCAGACTATACTACCAAGCTACAGTAATCAAAACAGCAAGGTATCAGGCTTCCCTGGTGGCGCAGTGTTGAGAGTCCACCTGCCGATGCAGGGGACACGGGTTCATGCCCCAGTCCGGGAAGATCCCACATGCCGCAGAGCAGCTGGGCCCGTGAGCCATGGCCGCTGAGCCTGCGTGTCCAGAGCCTGTGCTCCGCAACAGGAGAGGCCACAACAGTGAGAGGCCCGTGTACCGCAAAAAAAAAAAAAAAAGAAGTGGTATCAGGAAAGCTGGACAGCTACATGTAAATCAATGAAACACTCCCTCACACCATATAAAGAAATAAACTCAAAATGGTTTAAAGACCTAATTATAATACATGACACCACAAAACTCCTAGAAGAGAAAATATGCAAAACATTCTCTGACATAAATCAAAGCAATGTTTTCTTAGATCAGTCTCCCAAAGCAAAAGAAACAAAAGCAAAAAAAAATAAACTACCAAATCAAACTTAAAAGCTTTTGCACAAAGAACCATCAACAAAACAAAAGGAAAACCTATAGAATAAGAGAAAATATTTGCAAATGATATGACCAAGGGGTTAATATTGAAAATATACAAACAATTCATACAATTCAATATCAAAAAAACAAACAACCTAGTCAAAAAATGGGCAGAAGACCTAAACAGACATTTCTCCAAAGAAAACATACAGATGGCCAACAGGCACATGAAAAGATGCTCAACATTCCTAATTATTAAAGAAATGCAAATCAACACCACAGTGAGGTATCACCTCACACTGGTCAGAATGGCTACCATCAAAAAGTCTACAAATAATAAATGCAATGAGGGCGTGGAGAAAAGGGAACTCTCCTACACTGTTGGTGGGAATGTAAATTGGTGCAGCCACTATGGAAAACAGTATGGAGGTTCCCTAAAAAGCTAAAAATAGAGCTACCATATGATCCAGCAACCCCATTCCTGGGTATATATCCAAAAAAGATGAAAACTCTAATTCGAAAACATACATGCACCCCAATGTTCACAGCAGCACTATTTTACAATAGCCAAGACATGGAAACAACCCAAGTGCCCATCAACAGATCACTGTCTTAAGAGAATATGGTATATGTATACAATGGACTATTTGCCATAAAAAGAAAGAAATATTGCCATCTGCAGCAACATGGATGGACCTAGAGAATGTTACACTTAGTGAAGTGAGACAAATATATGATATCACTTACATGCGGAATCTAAAAGATAATACAAATGAATCTATATACAAAAGAGAAACTGACTCTCAGACACAGAGAACAATCTTATGGTTACCAAAGGGCAGAGAGAGGTGGGAGAGACAAATTAGGAGTATGGAATTAACAAGTAAATACATAAAATAGATAAGCAACATGATTTCCTATATAACACAGGGAATTATATATAATATCTTGTAATAACCTGTGATGGAAAGGAATCTGAAAAAAAAATATGTGTAACTGAATTACTTTGCTGTACACCTAAAACACAATAAATCAACTATACTTCAATTTTTTTTTTTTTTTTTTTTTTTGCGGTATGCGGGCCTCTCACTGTTGTGGCCTCTCCCGTTGCGGAGCACAGGCTCCGGACGCGCAGGCCCAGCGGCCATGGCTCACAGGCCTCGCCGCTCCGCGACATGTGGGATCTTCCCAGACCCGGGCACGAACCCGTGTCCCCTGCATCAGCAGGTGGACTCTCAACCACTGCGCCACCAGGGAAGCCCTACTTTAATATTTTTTCATGTGAAAATACTCCCAATGATAATGAGGAATCATTTTTAAGGTAGTTTTAAAATCAATCTGCTGTCACATTACAGGAATCATAGATTAATTTTTTAGTATTATTAGAGGTGTGTGCTTATAATGCCTTCCTGCTTATAATACAGAGTAGGATATAACTGTAACAATTTTCTAATCTTCTACAGAAACTATGTATATGAATTTGTTGTGGAATAAAAATGTTGTTTGTCTGAAATAAGAAAAAAAAAAACCTAGGGAAAGGTAAAAGTCAAAAGAGACTTGAAAACTAGCTACAGCTTTCAATGTGCTCCCCAACCCATACACAGATACATCAGCAGAGAGTGGGAGTCATACGGGCCCAAGGTGTTTGAAGACAACCTCTGCACAAATCACTGGCTGACGAGGCAATGCCAAGATTAAACGAACTGAGCAGAGGTATTAGCAGCCAAACACTGCAGGGAGATAGATGCCACAGTTTAAGTCCATGAAAGCTAAAAAGAAAAAAAAATGTCTGGGAGGGAGAAGGAGAGAAACCAAAGTTCCCACAATGTATTATTTTATAAGCCCAGTTTTAAACAAACAAACAAAAAATGAAACCTGTGAAGAAAAGTGTGACCCATACTCAGGAAAGCAGTCAATAAAACAAAATAGAAGCAATCAACATAAAAGAAAGCAGTCCATAGACAATGATTCACCGTGGGTCCAGTTACTGGATATATCAGACAAAAGCTTCAAAGCGGCTATTTTAAATACATTCGAAAAATTGAAACTGTGTTCAAGAAATTAAAGAAAAATACCATGAAAATGACTCAGCAAATAAAGAATCTCAATAGAAAAATAGAAACTAATAAAAATGTAAAACATGTGAAAAATACATCTTTAATGATAATACATTAGAAGGGCTTGACAGCATATTTGAGGTAACAGATGAAAAAAATCTGTAAACATGAAGATAACTAAATTTCTTCCCTAGAAAAACAGAAAAACAGTGAAGAAAAATCAAGAGCCTTAGAGTCTGGTGAGACATCAACATACCAACACAAACATAAGGGGAGTCTCAGGAGAAGGTGCTGAAAAAATGATTTTTAAAAATACTGTAGTGGCTGAAAACTTCCCAAATTTGATGCAAAGCATTAATTTACATATACAAGAAGCTAAATGATTACAAAGCAGGATAAATACAAAAAGATGCACATCTAGACACACTGTAGTCAAACTGCTGAAAGACAAAAAGAAATTCCTTAAAGCAGCAAGAGAAAATGGATCATGAATTTGAACAAGAATATGATTAAAAGCTGACTTCTCATCAAAAACCATGGCAGTCAGAAGGTAGTAAAAAGAAATACTCAAAGTGCTAAAAGAACAGTGTCATCCAAGAATCCTAAATCCAGCAAATTTATCCAAAAATGAAGGGGAAATAAGAACATTCCCTGATAAACAGAAACTAAGAGAATCTGTTGCAAGCAGAGCTTCCCTGCAAGAAATAATAAAGGAAGTATTATACATGTAGGTGAAAAGAAATGGCAAATATGTACATAAACATAAAAGATAAATATTTATCTTACAAAAAAATCAATAATTTCAATACTGAACTGTTGAAATTGCAACTTATTTAGGTAAAATATATACAAAAACAACAGAACAAAAGAGGGGAAATGGAGCTATACTGAAGCAAATTTACAACAATTTACTGGAAGCAGGCTAATCTGAAGTCAACTGCAATAAAGATGCATACCTTAATCCTTAGAGCAACTACTAAGCAAAAACTGGGGAAAATATAGTTAACGAAACTATATTGGTTAATTACATTACATAATACAGTCAAATCACCCAATTAAAAGAGAAAGATTGTGAGACTGGATAAAAAAACAAGACCCAACTACATGCTGAAATCACCTTAAAGACAAAAAGAGGTTAAAAGTAAAAGAATGGAGATATATGTATAGATATATAGATATGTATGTCATGTTAAACTAATCAAAACAAAGCTAAAGTGGCTGTATTAATATCAGGCAGAGAAGACTGCAGAAAAATTATCACCAGGACTGAAGAGGGATATTTTGTAATGATAAAAAGAGTCAATTTAAGAAGATATAACAACCCTAAATGTGTAAGCATCCTAAGACAAAGCTTATAAAACCCAAAACAAAACTGAAATAATTGAGAAAAGGACAAACCCAAAATAACTGTTGGAGATTTCAACAACTCCTCTCTCAGTAATTGATACAGTAAGTTTACAGAAAATCAGTAAGGATATAGAAGACAAATGATACTATCAACCAATTTAAATTCTTTGTTTATTTCATATCTTTTATCCCTAGCATTTCTATTTGGCTCTTTTTTAAAAAATAATTTCCACTGCACTGATAAATTCTCCTAACTGTTCACAGATGTCGTCCACCTTTCACCAGACACTTTTAACATAGTGGTCATTGTAACTTCAGAGTCCCTGTATGATAATTCCAACATATGTATCATCTCTGATTCTGATTCTGTTGACTATTTTATCTTTTGACAGTGGATCATTTTCCTTGCTTTTGCGGGTACCATCTTCCCGTGAGTCCCAGACACATACACATATACATGTGCATGCACACACACAAGTAATAAGCAATGATAAAGAACTATTTAGTCTAAGTGACTCTGGAGAACAAAACTCTCATATATGATTGTATGATACAGGAATTTTATCCAAAATACATAAAGAATTCTTATAACTCAACAATAAGAGAAAAACCCAAAAATAAAAATGGCCAAAAATATTTCAGCAGACACTTCACCAAAAGTATACAAACAAATAAGCACATGAACAGATTCTCAACATCGTTAGTCATCAGGGAAATGAAAAGTAAAACTACAATAAGATACCATTACACACCCACAAAAATGTTTAAAATTAAAAACATTACAATAACAAGTGTTGATGAGGATGTGGAACTAGGAGATCTCTCATACATTTGATGTAGGAAATGAAAAATTAGTCACTTTAGAAAGCAAGTTAGCAGTTCTTATAAACTTATGGACACAAGTTTATACAACCCAGCAATTCTACTCCTAGATATTAACCAATAAAAATGAAAACATATGTCCACCAAAGACTTTTACACAAATATTCACAGCAGCCTTATTCAAAACAACCAAAAACTGGAAAAATAAAAAAAAAAACAAGTGTCCACAAACTGGTGGATGAATAAACTACTAAATCCATACAATGGAATACTACTCAGTAATAAAACATAACAAACTACTAATACATTTAAGATCCTGAACAAAGCTCAAAATCATTATTGCTGAGCCAAAAAGCTAAATCAAAAGAATGTATCTTAGGGACTTCCCTGATGCTCCAGTGGTTAAGATTTCGCCTTCCAATACAGGTGGTGCGGGTTCGATCTCTGGTCAGGGAGCTAAGATCCTACATGCCCTGTGGCCAAAAAAAAAAAAAAAAACCCAAGGCACAGAACAGAAGAAATACTGTAACAAATTCAATAAAGACCTTTAAAAAAAAAAAGAGTGCAATTTGGTATATGTAAATTACACCTCAATAACATTAATTTAGCAAAAAAGTATCTACATGTGGTAAGAAAATTATTGGTGATGACAGCAATAGCAATTCAGTGGAATGATAGGGGCAGACGCCAGACTGCAATGGTTTGAGACAATGGGATAAAGTGAAGAAGTAGAAACAACTATGGATCACCCTACACTAGAAGTTTCTGGAAAGGACAAGTGATTGAAGACATAAGTTTGAGAAAGAAGATAAAGCCAAACAAGCAAAAAACTTACAGAAACACCTGAATAACTGTAAATGCTGTTGGGAATGAATTAGTAAAATAAGGAAAAGTTGAAAAGAAGAAATTACTAAAGCCTGTCCCTGAAAACGTTGGAAGAAATGATACCCAAAGCACATGTGGGTGGGACTGCCTTAACCTTGGAGGGCTGGGGATACCTCTACCATTATAATAGGAGGAAAGGATAGGCCGCGTTATAGGTAAGACAGTAAGCTGGCGGCAGAAAGTTGACCGAGTTCTCATATATTGGCTTCTATTCGCTTTATGAAGTAGGAGGGATGTTCATCTGCTGTTAGTGAGGAAGTTAAAATCAGATATTTGAAGATGTATAACTATATCTGAAATAGCCAGAGTGGAGAGCAAAAACAAAACAAAATCCTAAGTCTCATGAAGTTTAACAGGATTACTAGATAGCACTGGAGGCCTGGTTGAGGTTAGAGACCACGGCAATCTTTCTCTTGTTGAGGTTAGAGACCAATGGCAATCTTTGAGGTTTCTTATTTCCTTCCGCACTGCTCAGAAGTCTTAAGATAGGCAAGGAGAAGGCAGAAAGTAGAATTTGCCGTTCTGCCAGGCAGATGCCATAGAAGAACAATGAGACAAGGAAGTTAAAAATACTGGCAAAAGAATGGCTGAAGACATGGACCAGGTAAGAAAAAAATAAAAATAGTAAGTGGCTAATGAGCAGGGGGAAAAGAGCAAACTAGAAAGATACTATGAACCAAAATATATCCCTACCAGAAAAAGAAGTCAGTTTCCTAAATTTTCAAATATATTTGTAACTTTGCCCTGTGCTTCACGTCCTTCATGGCTAAGGAAGCACAAAGTAACTCAAGATGAGTCACGCATATGATATAGTGATGGAGACAGCATTATATTAACAAATCTGTTTAATACTAAGCCAAAAGGTAATCTAACCACCGCTTAGTTCTTTGGGAGTTATAAACGTCTTAAAGTAGGCTCGCAATCTGGCTCACTTTAAACAAACAAGTCATAGGTCCCCCACGTGAATCCAGTAAAAACTTAGAGAATTTTCTATTAGTCCACTTGTCTTATTTTCTCAACATGTGGAACAACTGAAATGTTACTAATTTAACTTATGCAAAAAGATGGTCTCAGGGGTGTTTGTCAAGTGAAAACACATGATTTATTTTAGTAAACTATTCATCGTTTTGTCTCCATTTCCTCTTTTCCTTTCTGGTGTTTTAAATGAAAATTGATCATTTCAGCTATGGTTTAATTTTAATTGTTATACTGTCTGCTTTTAAAGCCCTTACAGCTTTAAAAAAAACGCATAATTAAGAGCCAATTTAAAATACACACAAATACATTTTCCTGTCTTGGCAAACACGATATAATGAGCATAATTTCATTTGTATTTGACATACTGGGGTTTTTAACACCTCAGAATTTCACCAAAAATATATGTTTTTAATCACAGGTCCAAAAAAAGTTATTCTAGACTGAGTCCCTTGAGAACATGTACTCTCTCAGGTACCAGGGAACTTTGTGGAGAACAAGTCACCCCCAAGATATCTCTCTCATGGAACTATCAAGATATAGTTTATTACATACTTTAGCAGACATACCTAGAATTATCTTTTTCAAATAAATGGCTAATACAATCTGATTTTTCTATCTCATAAAGTAGGAAAGAACATAATCTATTATGTCATTGCTAATACAGTGAAAAACAGCAGTCTTCTCCCACATTGTTTTTCAGCACTAGAATTCTTTTTTAAGCTACAATCAAATTCTTTAATACTTCAACATTTAAATGCCCACTTTAACCTAACCCTCATCCATAAGCTTATCCCACTTTTGTGTTTCCTGTTCAAAGTAAGAATTTCTGTTAATATTTTTTCCAAGATCTCAGGAGGGAAAAACCCTTCTACATAGACTAGTCTTAGTTATCTCCAAATTCTCCTTAATATTTACCATTTCAAGAATAATTTAGAATTATACCTCAGATAATAATATGGTGATACCTTGTTTAATATTTGTATCTTTTAGAGATGCATACTGAAATAGTTAAGAATGCCACCCACTACTTACCTTAGCTAAGACATGAAAACAACCCAAGTGCCCATCAACAGACAACTGGCTTAAGAAAATGTGGTGTACATACACACACACACACACACACACACACACACACACAGGAATATTACGCAGCCATAAAAAGAATGAAGCACTGCCATCTGTGGCAACATGGATGAACCTAGAGAATATTATACTTAGTTAAGTCAGAAAAAGACAAATAATATACATCAGTTATATGTGGAATCAAAAAAAAATAAATGAATCTATATACAAAACAGAAACAGACTCACAGACATAGAAAACAAACATGGTTACAAAACAGGAAAGGTGGGGGGGTAGATAAATTGGGAGTATGGATTAACAGATAAATACTACTATACATAAAATAGATAAGCAACATGATTTATTGTATAGCATAAGGAACTATATTCAATACCTTGGAAAATAATCTGAAGTATACATATTATCAAATATATATATATACACAGATATATATAACTGAGTCACTTTGCTATACACCTAAAACTAACAAAATATTATAAATCAACTACACTTCAATAAAATAATTTTTTTAAGAATTCCATAATATGATATCTGAGTTTACTTCAAAATAATGAAGAATGGATGTGTGTATGGAATATAAATTATGCAAGATTGGCCAGAACTTAGTAATTATTGAAACTGTGTAATGGGTACACAGAGATGTATTTTCTCTTCTTTACAAAACTATGCTTGAAATTTTCCAAAAAAAAAGTTTTTTTTAAGAGTAAATGATAGGAATTAAATCAAATTCAGTTGTTCTTAGAAATGACTGGAAACAAAAAAAAAGCATGTATTCATTGTAAATTATTTATAACTAAATCTAGAAGTAAATAAATGTCTAAACATAGATTAATTAATTATGGAACATCCATTCAAGCAGATATCAATTGGCTACTAAAAGTCATGTTGTAGAAAACTCACTGATTTAAAACAAGTTAATATATTGCTAAAAGAAAAAAGCGTAGGTTACAAAATAATGTGCAGAGAACTAAACCATTTTCATTTTTTCTTTTAAGCGTGGGTGTATCTGCATATGTGCATGCACACACACATACTGGCACCAAATTACTGGCAGACTTTGTTTTGTTCACTGCTATATTCCCCAGCACCAAAAACTGTGCCTGGAATACAACAGAAACTCAAATGTTTGCTACATGTAAATATATTAAGATTCCAGGCAATAAGGTTTGATTTTGGGGGTGGCTCTCCTCTCCTCTACACTTTTGTTTCATAAGGTTTGTAAAATACATTTTTTTTTTCTGTAATTGGGGGTAACTTTTAAAATTGTATCTCATAACAAAATTAAAATTTTTCTTCATGATTCAATAATTATTTCATGAAATGCCTTCCAAAATCATTTTATACCCGAAAAGAAAGGTTGCTTCCATAGGTTGAATTAATAAACTGACCAAGGCCATCAGAAGTAGTAAAAACACTACCTGTTAACCATCTTATTCTTATGAGTGAATCCTGCAACTACTTAGGAAATACTACCTTTTTTAAAAATTTTTTATTGGAGTATAGTTGATTTACAATGTTGTGTTAGTTTCAGGTGTACAGTAAAGTGAATCAGTTATACATATATCCACTCTTTTTTAGATTCTTTTCCTATATAGGTCATTACACAGTATTCAGTAGAGCTACCTGTGCTATACAGTAGGTCCTTATTAGTTATATATTTTCTATATAGTAGTGTGTATATGTCAATCCCAGTCTCCCAATTTATCCCTTCCCCCTTACACCCTGGTAACCATAAGTTTGTTTTCTACATCTGTAACTCTATTTCTATTTTGTAAATGAGTTCATTTGCCTATTTTTTTAGATTCCACATATAAGTGATATGATATTTGTCTTTCTCTGTCCGACTTACTTCACTTAGTATGAAAATCTCTAGGTCCATCCATGTTGCTGCAAATGGCATAATTTTGTTCCTTTTTATGCCTGAGTAATATTCCAATGTATGTATGTGCCACATCTTCTTTACACACTCCTCTGTCGATGGACATTTAGGTTGCTTCCATGTCTTGGCTATTGTAAACAGTGCTGCAGTGAACACTGGGGCACATGTACCTTTTTGAATTATAGTTTTCTATGGGTATATGGCCAGGAGTAGGATTGCTGGGTCATATGGTAGTTCTACTTTTAGGTTTGTTTTTTTGTTTTTGTTTTTTTTTTTTTGGTTGCATTAAGTCTTCATTGCCGTGTGCGGGCTTTCTCTAGTTGCAGCAAGGGGGGGGGGCTACTCTTCGTTGCAGTGCGCGGCCTTCTCATTGCAGTGGCTTCTCTTGTTGTGGAGCACGAACTCTAGAGCGTCCGGGTTTCAGTAGCTGCAGCATGCGGGCTCTAAGGTTCAGGCTCAGTAGTTGTGGCACACAGGCTTAGTTGCTCTGCGGCATGTGGGATCTTCCCAGATCAGGGCTCGAACCCATGTCCCCTGCATTGGCAGGCAGATTCTTAACCACTGCGCCACCAAGGAAGTCCTATTTTTAGTTTTTTAACCTCCATACTGTTCTCCATAGTGGCTGTATCAATTTACATTCCCACCAACAGTATAGGAAGTTTCCCTTTTCTCTAGACCCTCTCCAGCATTTACTGTTCGTAGATTTTTTGATGATGGCCATTCTGACCTGGGAGGTGATAACCTTACTGTAGTTTTGATTTGCATTTCTCTAATAATTAGTGATGTTGAGCATCTTTTCATGTGCTTTTTGGCCATCTGTACATCTTCTTTGGAGAAATGTCTATTTACATCTTCTGCCCATTCTTTCATTGGGTTGTTTGGTTTTTATTGATATTGAGCAGCATGAGCAGTAGGAAATACTATCTTTAAGAAAGCTACTGTTTCTAAAACAAATCTTCAACATGGATACAAAAAAATGATAAAACCAGATTTAAAAGTCATCCATTTATATTCATCTAATGTGCACTGACAATTTGTAGACAAGCTTCCTGCTTGGGTAATGCAAAGAAAATTAAGATACAGCCCTTAACAACCAAGACCTCCTAATCTAGTAGGAAAGACAGCTACATAAGGGCTAAATGACACACAGTAATAAAGGTAGTTAACATTTATCAGGGCTTTTTATGGCCTTGTGCAGAGCACTTAACAAGCATTTTCTCATTTAATCTCTATAACAACCTTTTTGGTAGTTACTAAAACACTCTCAGTTTTTAGATAAGAAAACTAAGGCTTAAGTGACTTCCCCAGTCGCTTGGGTAATGAATGACAGAACAGAATCAAACCAATGTCTGTCCAATATACCGTATGGAGCTTCTCACTCTTTCAAAGCTAGCAAACACCAAAGGATACTGGACAATTACTACATCAAGTATCATACATCAGTCATATTTTTTAAGGTGGACACTTCTTTTGTAAGTGTTCCCAGGAATTTCTCATCTTCAAATCAGTTATCCCTACTCTGAAAGGTACTTTTTTTTTTTGGCCGAGCCGCGTGGCATGCAGGATCTTAGTTCCCCAACCAAGCATTGAACCTGGGCCCTCGGCAATGAAAGTGTGAAATCCTAACCACTGGATCACCAGGGAAATCCCCTGAAATGTACTATTACAGCCACTAAACAGTGAGCTTAAGAACATCGCACTCACCTCATTTCCACTACCTAACTCTATCTACAGTGGACTATTTTTTAAAGGTTCTGAATTTTCAAATAACAAAAATAATCACACAATCACTGCAGTATAAAAAGCAGCTGTTGTATAGTGATTTATACATGATGCAAGATACATAGGTCATACTTCTATATGTCCATACTCTTACATAATCTTTCTCCTTTTCTCTGCCTGTCAGTTAACCACTTCCTTAAAGATACAATCAAAAATGAAACTAGAGGGGCTTCCCTGGTGGCGCAGTGGTTGAGAATCTGCCTGCTAATGCAGGGGACACGGGTTCGAGCCCTGGTCTGGGAGGATCCCACATGCCGCAGAGCAACTGGGCCCGTGAGCCACAACTACTGAGCCTGCGCGTCTGGAGCCTGTGCTCTGCAACGAGAGAGGCCGCGATAACGAGAGGCCCGCGCGCCGCGATGAAGAGTGGCCCCCGCTTGCCACAACTAGAGAAAGCCCTCGCACAGAAACGAAGACCCAACACAGCCAAAAATAAATAAATAAATAAAAATGTAAAAAAAAAAAAAAAAATGAAACTAGAGATCATGTCTTGTTCACCCTCGTAATTCCAGTAAGTACCTAACACAGAACCTCATATACTACTGTTTAATAAACTTTTGTTCAGTAACTAAATAAACAAGTGAACAAAAAACTTTTGCTAACTACTAGAGCTAATGGAACTTCAAAACACCTGTCACACAGTGCTAAAGGGGAAAACCTATATTCCTGTATAAGTTGTTATGGCTCATCAGGTGCTACTTCAAATTAAATCAGCTTTACCATCCCAGCAATAAAAACTACACAGGGCTAGAAGTTGATCCAGGGGCCAAAAGCAACCACACAAGGGCTGAAATGGCCAATGGTGATGTTCCAAATTTCATGGTTAAAAAATGACCCAGTTAGCCTTAGAACTCATTAAGTATAAATGCTAAGTGAACAAAGACGACAAAGGTCACTGAAGCTCAAGTCATTATTCCAAGTGACTTTAAGCTGCCATTCCCCTTATTCATGGAGCCTATTCCACATCCCATATTTAGAGACGCTGACGCTCAGAGGGAATGAGCAGCTGACTAGGCACCTTCCCATGTTACCCCACGCACATTTCTGAGTATCCTCATAATAAAATCCTATTACTGAAGACAATCTGTATACCTCTCTTCCTTGCGGTCTTAAAGGACCTAAATAACAGGAGAAAGCTCATGATTGGCTAAAGGTTTTTTTAAAATTATTATAAAATGTACATAAAATTTACTATTTTAACTATCAAGTGTACAATTAAGTGGCATTAAGTACCATCACGGTGGCCCATCCCCAGAATTTTTCATCATCCCAAACTAAACTCTTAACACTTCCCATCTCCCCCTTCCCCCAGTCCCTGGTAACCACCATTCTACTTTCTGTCTCTACGAATTTGACTCTTCTAAGTACTTCATTTAAGTGGAACCATAGAAAATGCATGTGTCCCTTTATGTCTGGCTTCTTTCACTTAGAATGTTTTCAAGATTCATCCATGTTGTACCATGTATCACAATTTCATTCCTTCTTAAGGTTAAATAATATTCTAGTATGTATATACCACATTTTGCTTATTCATTCATCCATTAGAGGACATCTGGGTTGCTTCTTTTTTTTTTTTAACTTTTTTTTTTTTTGGCTGAGTTGGGTCTTCCTTGCAGCACGCAGGCTCCCTCCAGTTGCAGCGAGCGGGGGGCCCACTCCTCGCTGCAGCACCCGGGCCTCTCACTGTGGTGGCTTCTCTCATTGTGGAGCACGGGCCCTAGGCACACTGGCTTCAGCAGTTGTAGCACGTGGGCTCAGCAGTTTGGCTCACAGGCCCCAGAGCACAGGCTCAGTAGTTGTGGCGCGCAGGCTCGGCTGTTCCGCAGCATGTGGGATCCTCCCAGACCAGGGCTCGAACCCACGTCCCCTGCACTGGCAGGGGGTTTCTTAACCACTGCGCCACCAGGGAAGTCCCCCGAGTCCTTGCTTTCAATTCTTTCGGGTATCTACCTAGAAGTGGAATTGCTGAACTATATGGTAATTGTGTGTTTAATTTTTTTGAGGAACCGCCATACTGTTTTCCACAGTGACTAAACTATTTTACATTCCCACAAGTGATGTACAAGGGTTCCAATTGCTACACGTCCCAGACACATCCTATTATTTCCTGGTTTGTTTGTTTTTCTATAATAGCCATCCTAAAGAGTATGAAGTGGTATCTCATTGTGGTTCTGATTTGCATTTCCTTAATGATTAGTGATGTTCAGCATCTTTTCATGTGCTTATTATACATTTTTATATCTTCTTTGGAGAAATATCTATTCAAGTATTTGCCCATTTTTATTTGGGTTGTTTTGGCCAAAGACGTTTAAATAGAAACACAAAGGAAGGCTTTCTACACTGCTAGATCTGGCTCCCTAGTCAAGAATAATTAGAATCCTCTCTAGATCTCTTAGGAAACTAATCATGAGGAAGAGGACCTGGCCAGAGAGCAAATCCAGCAAAAGAGAAAAAACTTCCAGCTCTGAGAGAACAGAGATTCCACCTTCGTAGAGCACCTTCTACCTCATTTCAGCTCTGTAATTTTCAATGTCTTTTTCTCTTCTGGCAAATTTCTCTATATTTTAGTGATGACATTATTGGTAGCCTTATTACTACTATTTAATAGTAGCTATTTAATGTCATAACTGTTATTAACAGTTATATTGTAGCTATTTAATGTAGCTATTTAATGTCATAACTGTTATTAACAGTTATATTGTAGCTATTTAATGTAGCTATTTAATGTCATAACTGTTATTAACAGTTATATTGTAATCAGTGCTATGTGCTAAGCACTATGCTTGATGTTACGTACAATATCTCCTTTAAAATTAAGTTCTAGTCTTCAAACCTAGCAATTTCATCTTGAATACTGTTAGAAAAGTCATACATCTTTAAAACACATGAAAGGTTTTTATTCTTTAGTCCTTCAACATTCCATTATTAAACAATGTCAACAAGTCTCAAAGATGGGAATTCCCTGGCAGTCCAGTGGTAAGGACTCGGCGCCTTCACTGCCCTGGTCCAATCCCTGGTCGGGCAACTAAGATCCTGCAAGCTTCACAGCGCAGCCAAATGTAAAATTTAAAAGTCTCAAAGTTAGCTTGAAATAACGGAACATTTTCTAAATTACACAATGATGAATCCAATCTTAAATCCACAAAATCAAATATCTTTTCTACTTCAACCACAGAAAGTATACATTACCTCCAACTAATGAAATTCAGGGGTCATTTTTTTTTCTGCTCCCTTTTGCTTTTTAAAGGCTAAACATTTTGTAAATATTTAGTAGATGTTTAGCTCTGAAGTAATAAAACTGATTTTTTTTAAACTCAACTAGAATGTATGTATCCAAGTGCAAACTGTCCTTTATTCCCCGGAAAGTTGCGTGTTTCTTCAAAAGATATCAACAATGCCAGACACATTTTTGAAACACTTTGGAGACTCTCCAGAGATAAATGCTTTACCAATCACTTATTTACAATCATCTGTTTCCCTACACCTTAAATTTTGAAGATAAAATATGAGGATTTAGTCTCTATACACTTATAACTCCTCACTCCCACCCCAAGATAAACACTACACTTAACTGCAATAATCCCAAACAATTAATACACTGATTAAAAGTATAACTACATTAATAAAAGTATAACTTAAGGAAAGTTCAAATTCTTGACAACATTAACATGTTATCATTCAGTGAGTTCCATACTCTGACTTCTCCTTAATTTTTATAGACTTCATTTAATCCTCACAAAACCCAAAGAGAAAGTACTATTATCACCTCCATTTTATAAGTGAGTATACCAAGACTTAGAAAAGTTAAGTAACTTACCTACCATTGCATTGCAGGAAATGGCAAAGCTAAGGTTAGAACCATGGTCTACCTGACTCTAAAGTTCTGGCTCTTGTTTCCCTAGTAATTATCACTTTTTTAATAGTATGATAGATATAATTTGATATTGTATTAAATTATTTATTAAATTGTATAATTGATATTTATTAAATTGTATGATTGATAAATTGCATAATTGATTTATTAAATTGTATAGTTGATAGTGTATTTACTTTACAAAACTATGAAAATTTATGAGGGTTTAATTAATTAGTGGCACTAGAATGAGCTGAAATCCAACTCAGAAAACAGATGCTCTACAATGGATAGAAGACTTTTTATAATTAAATGAAAGTCTTGTTTTTCAACTCTATCAAACCATTTCCTCTCAGGTTTGGCTCTCTGCCCAAAAGTACTCTAAAATTATTATTTCCTGGCAAAGAGCTTTAAAGAAAAAGTTGAGATTTTTCTCCTTCCTTCACCCTTGGAGTCTTTCATACTTTTTTCCCAAGAATTTTTTCACTTAGCCTCAACTGGAAAGTGACATGATTCCTTTTAATTTCTTGTAACAAACCTATATGAAGTTAACAAACACTGAGATATACTCCCCAGCCCTAAAGATATGTTAATGCATTTACTTTCTTAATAACTCATTTTTCAAAAGACACAAATCCAGAAAATACAGTGTAAACAGCGCATCTGAAACAGCTCCAACATATTCACATCCTACTAAAATAAAAGTTAAAAATAATTGTATAAGAAAGAGACAGACCTGTCTCATAACTTTTAATCCAGTTCATTATAAAGATTTTTAAATACTCAACAACTATACCTAGATTTGAGAACTTAAAAAGGGAATAGAATCTTTAACTGATTAAAAATAAAAGAGGAGACGTCTACATGAAACTTACAAGGTCTACTCATGAACCTACTGTATAAAAAAATCCACTATGATTTGTGCTAAAGAGACTACCTACACTTAAAAACTGGATTTACTCATATGTCTTCTTTCTCATTTATTTCCCTACATCTGAAATTTTGAAAATAAAATATGAGGATTTAGTCTCTACACACTCTCAACTCCTCACTCCATCCCTAGAACAATACTAGAATTAATTGCAATAACCCCAAACATCAACACATTAATTAAAGGTATAACCACTTTAATAAAAGTGTAACTTCAAGGAAAGTTTAAACTAACAGTATTAACATCTGTATCATTCAATGAGTTCTGTACTCCGACTTCTGCATAATTTTTACAGGCTTTCATGAATAGAAGTGTGGGGCAGCCTGTGGAGACAGTGGCTGCTTTCAGCTGTTTTCAGAGATGGACGGTATTTTGCTTGATTTCTCAGCGCAGTTTGATTAAGTACCCAGCAACAGCACATAGGAAGCCACTTCTCAGTATTTTTCTGAGGTTCTTTGTAAATAAATTAAGGGGAAAAGACTGTGAAATAGTTCATGATTTTGGTGCTTTGTGAAAATAATTTTTGCTTTTTGTAAACTGGGATTATTTTCACCCGTTTGGGTTTTTTTAAGAAATAAAAATAAAATTTTTAAATTCCAGCTTTGTCTAATAGAAAAAAATTCAATCGTTATATGAAAGATAAATAGCTTACATACTTCACCCACAGAACTTAAAAATAAAGTACTACAAATATAATGTTATTGTATTTGTACAGGAATACAAATACACCTCTGAAACACCAGTTCAGTTTGGTAATACCATGAGTCCTCAAAAATCTAAGTAATGCTCCAAAATGACAGAAATTTGTTTTAACTTGGGAATTTTGTGGGATTTTTAGGGTAAAATCCTGTTCCTTTTTGATGCAAAAAATTGGTTATTTTCATATTAAATTTTAGAAATTTAGCAAAGTTTGAATAATTTTTCTCTCCTTCACTGCACAATAATGTTCTTAGTCAAAAGATGATTTCAAGATGTACTATGAACCCAGAAGAGAAAAAGGTCTTTGGTAAGCAAAAACTGATACAAAGAGGATGTACTTTACTTTGGCAAAGGGAGAGCTACTGTTAGGTCAGATCATTATTTCTAAGATAAGCAGCAGTTTAGAGAGGAGCATAGCAATGAGAAACGACGGGTGACAGTAAAACACAAGACTGGATTCAGGGGGAAAAAACCCAGCTATATGCAGCAACAAAGCTTCTAACACACCAAAATAGCACACTTAACTATTTCTATAAACTAAGACTATGAACAGTTCCATTAACTTCTTAATGGGTTTTTATAAATTAAAATTCATTTTAAATTAATATTAAGTAATCAAGAAAGCAAATGATCAGTCTCAGAAGACTGGGTCAAGTGTCCTCCCTCTGAAATGAATTTCCATCAAGGGTGGTTGTTTTAAAAGTGTTTTTAAAATATTTTAAGAGTATAATGCTTGAAGTGGTTGATTTCATTTATTTGGAAAATCCATTATGTGGTACACCACACTTCCCAATGACGCTGAATATCTTTAAAGCTATCACCATATCACTATTTTGGGAGACTGTTTCACATCACATGACTGTTTTATGAATATTAATTAAAGCTGACTAATCGAGTGCTGGAAGTCCGTATATAAAGGAGTGGGGTGATCCCATTTTCTTATCTTGGTCTGGTACTTGAATTCTCTTCTATTAGAAAAAAAAAAGAAAAAAAGACCTGGGAAGTATACAACGAGACTCAAGTGCATTGAAGGAAAACTCAATCTACAAGGAAAAGAAAATTATCAAAATACTTTCTTCTCAAGAGTTAACTAGTACATATATTTTTAATTTCCACTGGAATTTTTATGAAATTCCATTGCTTAATTTCATCTTTGTTTTTTTATAATTCTTAGGAATTAAGTAAACTATAAATTTTATTCAGAGCGATCGCTTCTCTCCAATCTCTCTCTATGATCCAGATCTCACTAATTATTAAAAATGTTTGAATAGATATTATCATTGGAAAATATTTACTGGCTGCTATTTGACTGCACTGACAGACTAATTCACATATCAACTTATAAGTGCAACCTAATGTCTTTTAATACAATAATTATACCAAAACTAATTCTTTATAAAGTTATACGACACAGTGGCAAGTGTAATTTACCAACTATGTCACTGAGACAAATATCTCCTTTTACTTATTCAAAAGCACAATAAAACTTAACAAGAGGGGCTAATATCAAAGCTAAAAGGGAGTAACATATCTTGGATGTGCTTCATTTTCAATTCATTAGCCAGGGCTGGATTTATAAAGCAGCCTCAAGATGCCCTTGAATTTTGTTTGTTTGTACAGACACACTTTTATGTATGCAAGACAAGGCAAGCTAAAAGGTCTACCTTAAAAGTAAGGCCTGAAATCTGATCAGATCACTAGTAGTGTTATCTGTCTTGGATTCTTTTATTTTCTCTTTTTCATTTAAGAAAAGAAGAAACTAGGTCACCTGAAACATTTAGAGGTGGGAAAGAAGTGAGGGTGGTTATTAGGATAACAGTGGGTCAAATGGTAACCAGTGTAAGATAGGGAGAACACAAAACTAAAAGTCCACTCTAAATAGTCTCTACCACAGAATTTGTCTATATATGTCCAATTTCTGACTCAAACTTAGAAGCATAAATGTATGGTAGAGATATTATCCAGGGAAAGAAGTGCAAAACTGCTGGTGCCATCACATTTTTTGATAGATTAGCCCATAGTTTGAAAGAATGAGTCAGTTTTCCTATCTGTAAATAAAACACTATTTTTTCAAGATTGCTTTGGTTATTCGGGGTCTTTTGTGTTTCCATACAAACTGCGAGACTTTTTTTCTACTTCTGTGAAAAATGCCAGTGGTAGTTTGATAGGGATTGCATTGAATCTATAGATTGCTTTGGGTAGTAGAGTCATTTTCACAATGTTGATTCTTCCAATCCAAGAACATGGTATATCTCTCCATCTATTTGTATCATCTTTAATTTCTTTCATCAGTGTCTTATAATTTTCTGCATACAGGTCTTTTGTCTCCTTAGGTAGGTTTATTCCTAGATATTTTATTCTTTTTGTTGCAGTGGTAAATGGGAGTGTTTTCTTGATTTCCATTTCAGATTTTTCATCATTAGTATATAGGAATGCCAGAGATTTCTGTGCATTAATTTTGTATCCTGTTACTTTACCAAATTCATTGATTAGCTCTCGTAGTTTTCTGGTAGCATCTTTAGGATTTTCTATGTATAAAAACACTATTTTAAAATAACATCATATTAGTGCCCGGGTTGAGGTCTTGAAATACCATCTCTCACTAAAAGTAGGGCTTACTGGAAAAGGCTGATTCCAGATCTGGGACAGAAGATGGTCAAGATGAGCCCTGAATTTCTTATCACAGCACGGAGCAAAGAAGCTGTCAAAAGACCGCTCAGGTCATGTTGTCTCCTGAAGGGATTCTCACTGATCAAAGATGGGACACTTTGAGCTTCAGCAAAAGTAACTGCAATGGATTAAATCCATCAAATATGTTTACATCCATCAGCTCATAATGGCATTTTAAAAAAGAGAAAAAAAAATAATTGGTCCCCTTTGGAGGAAAACAGGGAACTGATTATCTTAAACACAGGTAAATAAAGGGAAAGAATCAAGCATTTATCCCGTCTTTCCTTTACAAACTATACCACTGGGTAACCAAACAGAGGATGAGAAAAGTGACTCTTTATAAAACCATTCCAACTAATAAATGAAAACAAAATGGTGTATTTAGAATTTCACCATTTTGCAACACCCAACAAATTAACAGAAATAAGCAAGAACCATCAACAGCTGCTAACATCACAAAAAAGAGAGGCAACCAGACATTGTCTCATATAGTCTTGCCAAACACCACCTATAATAATGCCTAAGGGACTGACTTGAGCCTGATCCAGTCTCTGGATCCAGCTGCCCATTTGCAGGAAATATGGAAGACAAAGGAACATGCTGAACTGCACTTTGAGCAAGCAATCAGCAAAATCCAGGCTGTGGAAAACTACAATTCAAACAGCCTGGGTCTTCAACAGGAAAAGGAAAAGAAAAAAGATGGAGGACCAACCTAAAGATTAAAAACGACAACTCATATAAATACTATTGTTTAATCGGCAAGACTAACCTACAGTGTCTAGCAATGTACATTTAAGTTATTACTATAGAAGTCAGGATAATGGTTACATGTGGAAAGAGGTGGCTGTGATTGCAATGGAGCACTCAGAAGGGGCTTCCTGAGAGGGTGGCAAAATTCTGTTTCTTAACCTGATTGGTGATTATAAAGGTGTGTGACTTACAGTAATTCATCAAACCACACATTTGTGTTTTACTGATGTTTTATTTTGCAATAAAAAGATTTTTCTTAAATAACAGGTCACCCAAACAATTCAACACCTAACAAAGGCTTAATCTGTTTTCCATTCTCTAGTCTAATGAGGTGAAAACAAGAGGTTGAAAAAGGAAGTCAGTGCCCATCATTTCCTCCCTACCCACTTCCACTTCTAAGGGAACCACCTAATATCACATTTTGGGTGGAATAGATTCACATTCCTGAGAATGTGGAATTCTAAGAAAGAGATTATAGATACCTAACCTGTTCCTCTCCCAGCCTTTCCCCATCCCCCAAGCTGCTCAAACGCAAAACCTAGGAGCCAGAATTGATTCCTTCTTCCTCATTCCCCATATCTAATTTATCAGTAAGTCTTTCATTTCCAACTCCAAAACATAACTGAAATCTGTCCACTTCTCTCCATCTCCACTGACTTCACCATCTCTAACCAAGTGCAACAGACTCATTTGTTTGCCTGCCTTTATTCATAACCCTCTACAATTTATTCTACCCAAAGCAACAAGAATGATCTTTTAAAAATATAAACTGCTTAAAATTCCACTTAAAACTCTTTAATGACAGCCCACTATACTGACTTAAATCCAAATTCCTTTCCATGGCCTGCATCATTGAATCCCTGCCCATCTCTCTGACCTCATCTCCAACCACTTTCTCCCATTCTACAACCCAGCCACGGTGGCCTTATTTCAACTCCTCCCACACACTAAACTCTTTCCCACCTCCAGGTCTTCTCACAGCTTTTCCCTCTTCCTGGAATACTCTTTCCGGCTACTCACACAGAATACTTCTCAACCTCATGTTCACAGCTTAAGTACCTTCTTAGGAAGCAGGTTCCACCATTTTTCTCTATCAATACATACTACTTCTACCCTTCATAGCTCAAGCTCCAACTGGAGTGTATGTTCTATGAGGGCAAAGATTTCATCTGTTTCATTCAACAATGTACCCAGCATCTGACATTTGAAAGATAGTTAACAATTACTGAATATATGAATAAATGAACAAATTAATGAACTCAAGGATGACAGTCAATTGCTGCCATGAGCAATAATCAATGAGTAAAAGAAGTCAGTTTTTAGAAAGAAACAGGAGAATGGGGTAACCCAGCAAATGGGAAAAATCATGCGGCTCCAGAGAGAAAGAGTCAAGGAAATTAACTGCCTATTCTCTTTAATTTATGCTTGCTTCAAATATGTAAAAAGCTCACCTAAATTTCAAAAATAATTTTAATTTGCATTCCTTTCCAATTACAGAACTCTAGGTCCCATGATTTCAGAAAACCAAAAATTCTAAAAATGAAAAAATGATCTGCAACCTAAAAAGTCCATCGACAGATGAATGGATAAAGAAGATGTAGTATATATACACACAATGGAATATTACTCAGCCATAAAAAGAATGAAATAATGCCATTTTTAGCAACATGAATGGATCTAGAAATTATAGTATTAAGTGAAGTAAGTCAGGAGAAGACAAATATCATATGGTATCACTTATATGTGGAATCTAAAGAAATGATACAAATGAACTTATTTACAAAACAGAAGTGGACTCACACATAGAAAACAAACTTAAGGTTATCAAAGGGGATGGGGGCACAAATTAGGAGTTTGGGATTAATATATACACACTACTGTATGTAAAATAGGTAAACAACAAGGACCTACTGTATAGCACAGAGAACTATACTCAATATCTTGTAATAACCTATAATGGGAAAGAATATGAAAAAGAATATATATGTGTGTGTGCATATAACTGAATCACTTTGCTGTACACTCAAAACTAACATAATATTGTAAATTAACTATACTTCAATTTTTTCTTAAAGTAGGGATATAGAAAGCAATTGCTAAGGCAAAAAACAAAAGATGATCTATATAGAGAATAACATTCTATATTTTGAATACATGACAAAAACTACTCATCCTTAGAATCACATATGCTCAACGATTTCCCCAATTTTATAAGTGTATCAAGATACTAATATTTATATCAACATATCTGAAAAATTTACTCTATTTTACCTCCTTACTAAGATGTCTGGTATTATATAAAATCTATAGACTAATTCAGAACCCACATATAGTACTACCACATGTACACCTATATTAATTATCATTAATGCTAAGAGCTTCCTGTTAATTCTCATTTTGCTACAAAGTCATTTTTAAAGATATATCCTTTGATGTACTATTAAGAAGTTCAACGTAATCTGCACCTTAATTTCATGGCATGCAAGCAATGGACTTATTTTTAATTTTTATACATGTCTGTTTACATATTTGTTACTTCATTTATTCAACTTGAGACTGTGTAGACAAAACAATTGTAATAAGACATTTCAAATATAGAATCTTTGTTCTACAATATGAGCTAAAAAACTTCTTGAACTTAGAGTAACCCTACCATATGAGGCAACTCAAATAAAATCACAACAAAAAAGCAGCTTGGGACAAATAAAAAAGAAAATTTCTTATCAGGTAGTATCAATTTTCACTTTAGAAGAAAAAATCTAAAGACCTCTGGTAGACAGAGAGGGTGGAGCTGTTAGGGAATCAGAAGTTGATGTCATCGTAATTACAGTGGGATATTTCCAGTGCAGGGTCATTCTACACCAGAAAGCAAAAGAGCCTTTGCCTCAAAGAAACCTTCATGTATTATATTTGCCTTTATAAACTCTGTCAGACACCATGGATAATCATTTTCCATTTTCCCATACCTTAATTGGGACATATATAAAGTGTTCAAAATACAGTAGTTTTTAAATAATGGTTTCCTCTCTTCCCTTCCCCTCTTCCCTTTTTAGAATCTTAAAAGAATATCTCTATTGTATGTATAGCTTGTTACAATTATACCACTCCGGATTCCTTTGGTAATACCATCATCAGGAATGGTGCTGGAAATGAAATCCATTTCCTCACTGTCACAACTACATAGACCAACAATGTTTTTCAAACTGCAGATCGCAGCTGATTAGTAGGTCATGAAAATAACTTGGTGGGTCATGACCAGCAATTTTTCAATGAACTAACAGAACAGAAAATAGAAAAGTACCAGAGAACATCACACATAGTTCATTCCATGAAACTTGTTTTTGGGTCTCATCATCAATATTAAAAAAAAAAAAAAAAAGAGACAGTGAAAGCCATAATATATGATGGCCTGAAGTGACAGTACCCCTAGTTCTACAGAGACTTCCTTGAAACTAGAAAAACTAAATTCTAAGCACTTTTCCTCCCTTATAACCAAACAAGAAGTGCTCAATTTAAACCCATTATTTTTAAAGCTTTACTAATACACATTTCTGGAATGACCACTGGAATTTTCTGGGATTACTGCAGAAAAACAAACTCCAACCTAGCTGTGTTTAACACACATTTACCTTTTTCTTTATGTTTCTAACAAATTCTTCTGTACCAATACATGCTATATCTCAGCCCCTTAAAGAACAATGGATAAGTTAATCATTGCCTAGAGTTGACTAAAGACTGAGTTTATCTCCTGTCTTAATGTACAACTGAAGTCTGCTCACCAGGAACTGCTCCAGATGCTGTCATACTCCCTCTCTCTAGGAAGGAAGAGCCAGTTGATTTTTCCCATCTACAGGGCCTAAATCAATTCTAATGGAGTTGGTGTCACCCCAAATTAACCAAGAAAAGCCAAAGGGAGGACAGATACGCTTTAGGGACCAAGTCATTAATGCAAAGAGATGCTCCTGTTCGCTGGATTCTTCGCTCACTGATTACTTAGAACACCTCCTCCATTTGCCTGCCACTGAAGTTGGAAGCTTCCCCCAGGGCCAACCCACTGAGGCCGCTACTTTTGTTTAAGAGTTCTAAGAATCCATCTTCTCAAGGTCAACTGGAGTTCTTCACTTAGTGAATCTCTCTGATAATAAACACACAAGAATTTTACTTTCTAACGTTCCAAGGACACTGAATTAGGCATACAGACATAAACTGAAGCCCATTATTTTCTCACTGCAATATCTTCATGATTTTCCTGACACCCTACTATCTACTTATCCGGTTTGTTGCTTTGTCCCATCCAACTCAATTCCTGAGTTTTCCCTGTTGTCTTTTTACCTCTGTTCCTAATTTCCAGCCTAATGTCAGAGCCACTGATGCTACAGACTGATGTGGGCTCTTCATGCTGAAGAACATATGAATACCTTCTACTTTACCCTTCTATATCTTTGTCACTTTACCTTGGATTTTTCATTCCATGCACAGGCTCCAGACACGCAGGCCCAGTGGCCACGGCTCACGGGCCCAGCCGCTCAGCGGCATGCGGGATCCTCCCAGACCGGGGCACAAACCCATGTCCCCTGCATCGGCAGGCGGTCCCTCAACCACTGCGCCACCAGGGAAGCCCCATAATCTATCTTTTGACTGATAATCCATTCATTCATAGCAAAACTTTGCCTTATAAAATGATTGCTTTCTTACCTTCACTCTTCATTTGTGTGAATGCACTTTGTAATCCTAACATGTTGACTTCGATCTTAACTTCACTTTCTCCAAACTAACCACCTCTTAACACTATTAAAAAAAAAACTGCCACAGAATCCAACTATAGCTTAAATCATAGAACTCTCAAAGGAACCCTCCTACACTGTTGCTGGGAATGTAAATTGGTACAGCCACTATGGAGAACAGTATGGGAGTTCCTTCAAAAACTAAAAACAGGGCTTCCACGGTGGCACAGTGGTTAAGAATCCACCTGCCGATGCAGGGGACATGGTTCAAGCCCTGGTCCGAGAAGATCCCACATGCCACGGAGCAACTAAGCCCACGCGTCACAACTACTGAGCCTGCGCGCTCTAGGGCCCGTGCTCCACAACGAGAGAAGCCACTGCAATGAGAAGCACATGCACCGCAACAAAGAGTAGCCCCCACTCGCCGCCACTAGAGAAAACCTGTGTGCAGCAACAAGGACCCAATGCAGCCAAAAATAAATAATTAAATAAAATTTTTTAAAAAAACAAAAAGCTAAACTCATAGCTACCATATGGCCCTGCAATCCCACTCCTGGGCATGTATCTGGAGAAAAACATGGTCCAAAAGGATACATGCGCCCCAAAGTTCATTGCAGCACTGTTTACAATAGCCAAGACACAGAAGCAACCTAAATGTCCATCAACAGAGGAATGGATAAAGAAGATGTGGTACATATATACAATGGAATATTACTCGGCCATTAAAAAGAATGCAATAATGCCATCTGCAGCAACATGGATGGACCTAGAGATTGTCATACTGAGTGAAGTCAGACAGAAAGAGAAATATCATATGATACCCCTTATATGCAGAATCTAAAAAGAAATGATACAAATGAACTTATTTACAAAACAGAAACAGACTCACAGACTTAGAGAACGAACTTATGGTTACCAGGGGGGAAGGATGGGAGGAAGGGATAGTCAGGGAGTATGGGATCAACATGTATACACCGCTATATTTAAAATGGATAACCAAAAAGGACGTACTGTAGAGCACAGGGAACTCTGCTCAATGTTATGTGGCAGCCTGGATGGGAGGGGAGTTTGGGGGAGAATGGATACATGTATATGTATGGCTGAGCTGCTTTGCTGTGCACCTGAAACTCTCACAACATTGTTAATCGGCTATGCTCCAATATAAAATAAAACGTTTAAAAAATAAATAAATAAAATTTAAAAAGAACTCTCCTTATCTTGAGAGTAAATATGCTTCAGTAGCTTACTCTCTTATTATCCTTCCAGTGTTTTCACTGTTCCAAACCAACTTGTCCTCTAAGTAAACCTCTATTAATAGATTTTAAATAACAATTAATCCTATAACCTAACGGAAACAAAGCCTATCTGGTAAAATATATCTCACGAACAATGATTTTCTTTACTCGCTTTGACTAGTACTGTATATAACTACCCTCCCTCCAGCAGCCAGCGCTCTCATGCTGCCCACCTGTCTATCACAGAGAACCACCTCCCCTTCTATGAATGTTCTACTTGGAGAAGACCCCATGTTTGGTCCCTTTCTACCTATCAAAACTTACCTATTCTGTGGTCATTTTGCTGTCACCTAGTACTACCCCTACAAAGAAATCTGATAAACTCAAAGTACCAAAATGCTAATAATTAATAACCATTTAATGGATTTCCCTTCCCAGAATGACTTCATTTTAATAAGGATTTCTGAAGATCTCTGTGACAAACAATTAAGGAAATCTGGGGAATCTAAAAGCCATTCTGATCCTCAAGTTAGTGACATAGCTGACCACATCTACTGCCTATGTTTAACACGAACCTTGTTGAGGACACCAAATCAATAATGCGAGGATAAGAGGGACCTTACAGATCATCTAATCACTAGATTCTCAGATCTGGTTGCACAGTTGGAATCTCCAACTCCCAGAGGAGAAGAATGATACCCAAAGAAGCAAATTTCAAAGTCAGTGACAAAGCTGGGCCTAACACCCAGGCCTAATGCTATGTCAGATATATATGAACAACAGGCTAAAAGTATAAAGCCATGTATGGGAATGACACACACCCAATTCAGAACAGTGACAACCCTTTGGGGGATGGGGAGGGAATGCAATTGAGAAGAGATATACTTAGGGGGCTTCAACTATATTGGGAATATTTTAAGCTGGGTAGCGATATGTAAGTATTTACTAAATTTGTCCCCATTATCTTTTGGGTGTCTAAAATTTTGTAATTAAAAAAAGAACAATTTGAAGATGGATACTCAAATGGATATCATATTAGGAATAAAAAGAAATATCTTAGGCTAGGAAGTACTCAAATAAGATACTGCATAAAACAGGCCTTGAATAAAACATAGATTACTAGCAAAAAAAATAACACAAATTTTCTAAAGGAAAAGCATGAAAAAAGGCAAAGCTGAGAGTACCCACAGCCTATAACCTAAATAAAAAACAACAGGGAAACTTTGGAAGGACAGATTCAGCTTGGATAAGTAACAAAAGGCTGGGGGTTAAGGTTGAGATCAAGTGATAGGGGCCTTGGGTACTAAGTCAACTAAAAAAATCAATCCAAAAAAAAGGAGTAGCATGACTGAAGTGATGTTTTAGCAAAAAAAATCAGAAGCCATGTGCAGGATGAACTAAAGCAGTGTTCTATGGATCATTAGGAGGTTCTGTAGGACACCAAAAGGGGAATAGAAGGAGGTAAGGCGCTGGCAACTAGGTTCTGGCGCCCTGCCCCTACTCCAAAGAGTGCCCTTCTGCTGTTAAAATGTTTCTGCTGTTAAAATTTTTTGATAATCACTGGACCACAATGCCCAATTGGAAGGCGCTGCTATAAATCAACTGTGAGGGTCTTAAAACCCTGGAATGAGATAGTAGTATTGGGAACGAAAAGGGGGGGGGAATGAATCCACAGACTTTTTGATGGAAAATTTGATAGGATCTAATGTTAAACTAAATAGGATAATGAAAGAATGGCTCTACACGAAGAAAAAACAAAAATACTAACTGAGAAGCAGCTATTGGTCATACAGACTTGAGCATCAGCAACATATATGTGACCATGTAAAAATGTATGGGTCCTAAGGAAGAGCTACTCACAGCAGAAAAGCCAAGTGGCCTTCTTACACAGATTAAAAATAGAACAAAGGGGACCAGAAGATTATAGAAAGAGGTGACCATGGAATGCTAAGAAAGCAAGCATAGTTTCAAAAAGAGGCATCACTGCACACAATGAGCGGGTGCACAGCCCTTGCAGCCAATCAGACCCAGGGTTCTGGCACCTCCTCCACCTGACCAACTTATTTAATCTCTCCAAGCTTCATTTAATGAGTCAAATATAAACTAACAACTAACATTATTGAACATATCATGAAGCACTGTGCTAAGTGCTTTACATCTGACCTCATTTACTCCAAAACACATTTTACAGATTAAGAAATTAAATTTAGAACTAGCATAGTAAATTGCAGAGCCAGGATTCCTATTTCTTGAGACAATAAAGTAAAAGAATGTATATATAAAATTCCTGGCGAATAGTAAGACCTCAAAAAATGGTAGCTATATTTCATTATTAGAGGGTAATGATTAAGAGGAGCAACACAAAAATTCACTGTCAGTTATCTCTGTCGTAGCCTTCCATGTGGCAAACCCCCCTAGTGACCTCATCTATAAAAACAGGATTAATGTCTGTAATCCAACCTACTCAGCAGTGTTGCTATAAGGATTAAATGATATTATGAAAAAGAAAACGCTATGAAAAAAATTTTAAGAGATACTCAAATATATGGGATTGTCACATATCTTTTGCTCTTTAGAAATGCCTTCCTGGATGAACATGCCTCTCTGAAGAGAGCTAAAAATAACTCTCTTAAATGTGCAACCACCACTTTGAAAGTATAAGTCACCATGGAACAATGATATATACCACCCACCCCTCCCCCAACCCCTCCAGGTTCTCTAATGTCCCTGCAAGGCAGGGGTTCTCTTACGTCTATAGTGAAACTCTGATAACTCAGAATAGAGCTAATCAATACAGAGAACTTGTACTCCAATTCAGAGTTATTCAACTTGGCCTTATGGTACTATCTTGGAGGTGCCCCTTACAGTTCTTCCAAAACAAGATGGGGGAGAGACACTGATTCCAGTTTTCTTCTATAGTATTAAAACTGGGTGCCAAATCAATATTAGAATTGGGATATTTTAAAATGCCAGAAAAGAATCTATCAAGGGCTCTGACAGCAGGTGTCTTTTGGAAACTCCTCCACAACCCCCCTTTTTCACCTGAACAGATGGTTCCCAGACCTCAAGGCTCACATGTCTAGTCACACAATTCACAACAGCTCACAAAGTTCCTACCTTTTTAATTATTACATGTTCCTGAATATACCATCTTTCATCTAAAGATCTCTAAGTATCAAAGCACTCTTTACTCTTCACAACAGCACTATGGGAGAGAGATTAGTACCCTTAGTTTATAAATTAAAAATGAGAGACTGAAGTTAAATGTTTTATCCAGCATCAGTTGATTGATTCATTCTTAAGGAGAAAATGCACATTATGAATTTATAACAATGGACAGCCTTGATTCAGCTTCGCACGATCATTTCAAATACCAGTTCAAAAGTATCTACTGTGTACTCGTACACTTCCAATATAACAAAGAATAAATATAAACTAACAGTAAATACCAAAGCATCACTATTTTTACATGCTAAAAGAAAACCAAACCCAAAAAATATATATACTATATGGCAGAGGGGTTCTAATTTAAGATTCCTACTGTCTTGCATCCATAAATACTTTTGAACTTGCGGAGGAAGGGGAGAGGAACACCTGTCAGTACAGCATATCCACACTAAGTTTTACAAGGCTGTGTAGCTATTAATATTTAATTCCTTGAACTGTAAATAAATAACCC
>NW_020174423.1:3971161-3971323 GCF_003031525.2 Neophocaena asiaeorientalis asiaeorientalis | reverse complement strand
CCTCCCCCCGCCCCAGGAGTCCGGCCGCCGGGCGCCCAGCGCTGCCCACCGACTCTCCACCCGCGCCAGGCCCGGCGGGCCGCGGGGGAAGCGAGGCTCGGCCTCCCCTCGGGCCCCCTCGCCCCACGGACAGATGCGGCTCGGCACTCGGACCCGCCTCGC
>NW_020174423.1:3862943-3971106 GCF_003031525.2 Neophocaena asiaeorientalis asiaeorientalis | reverse complement strand
GCCCCCGCCCCCCTCCTTCTCCCCACGCCCCGCGTTCGTTACCTCTTGGGCGCCGGCGGCTGCTCCATGGCGGCTGGGGGCAGAAGGAGGTACCAGGTGGCCGGCGAAGGTCGGAGCGGGCAAAGAGCCGGGTCACCGGCCGGCCGAGCCCGGGGAACCACAGAAGGAAACTCCAGGAACTCCAACCAACTTCCCCGTAACTCCGCAGCGGATCCCCCGCCCGCTGGCGAGTGCGGCGCCTCCCGGCCCGCCCCGCCCCTCGGCCGCCGGCCGCCGGCTGCGGGTGGGGAAGGGTGGGCGGAGCCATGCGCTGGAGAGGGAGACTGGTGGGCGGAGCCGAGGGCGGAGGGAGGGGCCGGTCCTAGTGCAGGGGTAAAAAGGAGCTGGGACTGGAAGGGCGAGAGGGTGAGGCCTAGTCAGGACCCAGAGCCTCTCTCTGCCGGCCTGGGGCACGTTGCTTTGAAGTGGCCCAAAGCTGCCGCTCCTCACTTGCCTTCATTGCTTCTGCCCCAGTCTGATTTGACTCATTTCTCTGGATTTCCCAAGGATACCTCCCAAACATCTTGAGCAGTCGTTTGAAGTACTGCTAACTGCCCACGCTCCCCTCTCTAGTTCTCATTATAATTATTGGTTATGTTTTCCCCCAGCCATCCCCCAGTAATAGGGATACTTCTGGAAATTCTTGTTTGATTTGATTGTGGACAAACTCCTCACAATAATTAGGTCTAATTACAAAGAAAATAATTACTGCAGTGAGATCTCTCATGCACTAGATTCAGTGTGCTGTGGCCTTACCAGCTGTTCAACTGGGTAACCTGGCAAAACTATCACAAATTATAGTGCATGGAAAAGTATTCAATTAAACCCCTCCTTGCATCCATATTCTGTGTGTACCGCTTAACCTTAAATTTCATCTATAAATATCTTTCTTATGACCATTCACAGCTGCTATGTAATGACTTTGCTTGTTTTTGTCAGAAATTGTCAAGATGTAGTATCATAGAGTTTTTTGACGATTCGAGCAAAGAATATGAAGAGAATATTGTAAACATTAATCCAAATTACACTTGTCTATTAACAGTCTTTTTGCATTATTTTAAGTTTTGCTATGTAATAAACTTACATGATTTATTTTCAAACCATTATATTCTCCCCCAAACTTAGTTATTTTAAATTTGCTAAGACCATTCATTGTTGAAACCTAAAGTCAAATTCTGTGAACAAGAGAGATTATTACAGAATTTATACTTATTTGCATTTATTAAAGATCCACAGAATAACAGTTCGGAAGTAACAAGACAATCATTAAGATGTCAAAGCTAGGAAGAACCTTTGAAATTATTTCATTCTATCCCTCACTCTGTCCTCATCCCCAACACTGCTAGTCCCTTTGGGCCTATGGGTGGTAACAGGTCTGCAATTCCCAGATTCCTCCTCTATTCTCTACATTCCCCTAGACCTCAACCCTCCTCATATGACCCTAATTTGAGTGTACTTTCAAAAGGGTTTCCTACTGGAACCGTAACTGAGACACCCATAAAGAAGGCTTGTGGAAGGAGGAGGAATAATATCAGAAAATAAATCTCTGCGGTCTCCCCTCAGTTTGAAAGGGAGAGAACTAACAATTGTTGTATGACCTCAATGGGATCAGACACTTGGCCTACATTATCTCATTAAACCCTTAAAACTGCCTTGTTAGGTAGTTATTCCTGCTTTAGGTGAAGAAACTGAGGTTCAGATGGGTGGAGGGAATTACCCTAGGCCAAACAGAAAATCTGCATTCTAACTCATGCCTTTGTAACTCCAAAGCCATGCCTTATCCCACTGTAAGTCAGTCAATGTATATTTACTGAGCACTTATGTATGCAGGCACTGTTCTCAGTGCTGGGGATTCATCAGTAAAGAAAATAGACAAAAAATTCCTGCCCTCATAGGGTTTACATTCTAGTTAGGGGAACATAATAAGACAAATAAGTAACTAATCAATAATGTTAGGTACTGAAAACTGGTCAGGAAGAAAAATAAAATGGGGAAAGGGAATATAAAGTGGAAACAAGGGGTGAAATTTAGAAAGGGTGGCCAGGGAAGGCCTTAATGAGAGGGTGACTTAGGAGGAAGTATGGGGAGAGCCATGCAGATTGCTATAGGAAGAGAACTGTCAGGCAAAGGAACAGTAAGTTCTAAGGCCTGAGGCCAGTGTGCCCGGCGTGTTCTGTGTTACTGAATAAAAGGAATTGTTTTTCTCCTGAATTACTCAGGAAAAAAAAAATTGTCTCAAGTGTCTGTTTTAATTTGTGGAAAGCCAGCCTGAAGATTCCAAGAAGGAAAGAATAGAAATCATCATTCAACCTGCAAATGAGAGGCAACAGAATTCATGAACAGATAAAAGCTGTAGAAAAATCTAAGATTTAGATACGGGTCACTCAGCTTCACTTAACTGTGAAAGCAGCATAATCTGTTTCTGCTTCCAACCGTTCCAGTTAGAATCAAAATCAAGTATGCACTTTAATTATACTAGTGAACAGCTCACCACAATTCCCAACTGAGTGCTCTAAGAGAAATAGGAGAGAAAGCATCAGTTTGGGACCCAGTTCCTCTGAATAACAAAAGTGCATTCCTTGTCACCGAATATATACACCGCCATGTTTTATAGGCAGAAAAATATTAAAATTTTTTTTTAAAAATTTTCCTTGCTATACTAGTTGCTGCTGTTTATTGAAACTACAAGTCTGTATTACTCTTTTTTCTCAATTTTCTAATTATTTGAAAAATAATACTAATTAACAACTGTTAACTTTCTTACCTGGAAGAGTTTGGGACAAAGAGAAAGCTCTCTCAAATATATTACATTATGTAACTTTTTCTTTGCAGGGAAGTGTTTCCTTTCAAGAGGCAGCTTTACAAAGCACTTTCTCTTGATCTGTTGTCTCTTTTCTAACTTAATTTTATAGTTAGCCTGGAACTAGCATGTTGCATTTCAATTCAACCACTATCCTCTTTTATCATAGCAATCTTAAATTTTTATTTCATTTATTTGTTTCATTGCATCGGCAGGCGGACTCTCAACCACTGCGCCACCAGGGAAGCCCTCTAAATGACTTTAAAAACAAGAAGCCTAGAGATGGCCTTCCAGGGTTTGATTAATTCTTTGATTTCCTTCTGTTTCCTGCCCTACTGTGCACTACAGGGTCTCCTTGGCCTATTTCCCTCCCCTCAAATGATGGCTGTCACAGTTCAGGCACCACATGGAGACAGGACAATGTCCATCAATAGAAGGTTATTTCTTTCTGAATACCACTTTTTAAGATGGTGGAAAAGACTATTCTAAAAGCCCTTCTACAGACTCTCCTTCATATTCTGTTGGCCAGAAGTATGTCACAGACTTATCTGTGAGAAAGAAAATGGTGTCACGAAAACCTGTATAGACTAATTGCAATTCACCCCATGGGGGTGGGCTTGGAGCTAAGGCTGGGACCAGCCTTCCCAGAAGCTTATGGCAAGGAGAAGCATGAGAGAAGAACAAAAACTGAGATTCTTTACTAACAAAGAATGGAGGAATTTTTATTAGGCAACAGCCTACAATGTCTGCAAAAAATAAGTACCTAGAATGTGACAGTCACTGAATAAATGCTTGCTGAATCAGTGAATAGATTTCCACACAAAGAAAACATCAAGAATTTTAAGAGACATAGATAATTTATAAACTCCATGTTAAGTGAAAGTAAGTGTACCTTTTGTCATTTTATTTCCACTCAGTTCCAAATTCATCCTTCATTGCCTGCTCTGTAAAAATGGAGCTAGGTCCAGTAAATATTTTTCTTTATCAGGTGGTAAGACAAATCAAGCTTTGTCACTAAAGGACTGTGGAGAGACATTACAAAAGCAAAGAGTTTTCCTTCCTGGTTGTTGTGTGTTCCATTGGCTCTGTCCCAGGGGCTGCTTCCCTGGGTTCCGGTAGTGCATGCAGGCAACAGCATGCAGTGGCCAAGTGTTTCCCTCCCCACCATAACTTCGCCCTCCTTTGGCCACTTTGGCTGCAGAGTGCCTCCAGTGAGACACCTCACCGTGAATAGCTTTCCCCAGCAACCTAAAATTTTCAGAAAGTTCCAGAGGGCAGATTTTTGGCAAGTTCCACTAGCATGGCACCACAGCAACTCCTTCATTCAGTGAGACATAGCTGTGCTCTCTCCAACAAGGTTTGCATCTCAACCTGGGGTGGGGGGTGGCCTCTTCTTTGGGTGCTCCATTTCAGCCCCAGAAAAGTACTGCTACTGATTACTGCTACTCCTATATTCTTTAGAGTTCTCTTTGCTTCTTAGCCAATCCCTTGTTACTCCAATCCCCTGTTATAGTTAAAAATTCTTTCCATTAAACTTTCTCTATTCAAATAACCATGTGCCCTCTGTCTCTTGTGGTTTCTGTATCAGATTGGACCTTGACTAATACAGAGAATAATAGCAAAGAATCTCAGGCCTCACTGTAAACTCAGAAAAAGGATTAATAAGACTGATTTCATTCTCAGCTCAATGCATAATTATCTACACAATCACTAGGACTTATGGAGGAAGAGATATATTTTGAAGATATGGTCCTTGTGCTCTAAGAATATGGTTTGGTTGAAAATATAGAATATAGAGAATAGAAAATATAGAATATAGAATATATATTTTCTAGAATATATATATTCTAGTTCAAATGGATATGGGCTGGAGCTCAGCAAAACAAAAATGCGTTCCATTTTACAAAACCCACCCTCCTTATACGTCACTTAGAAGGAGAAAATCAGTTGCTGTTATATACAAATATAAGTTCCAGAACGAGCTAAAGATCTCTCAAAACACAGCAATGATTGATTAAGACACTAAACCTGGGGACAGAGTGAAGGATAAGAAAGAAATCAATACTAAGAACCTGGTAAACTCCACGACTTAAAGCCTTTCCATGGTCAACCTTTAGTTAAATTAATATAAGGAACCTATTGTCAATAAACTAATCAAGGCTATACTTTCATAATTTCTCTTTTTATATTTTTGCTTCTTTAAATTTCTTTTTATTCCTACCTATGGTCTGTGAATAGTTTCTAATTTGTCTTGATTAAATTAAGCAGAAAGAAAATTGTTTACTTACTTCTAGGCCAGGAAAGCTAGAAGACTACTCCTACACAGATATGCAGTGGTGACAGCAGTTAATGCTGTTGGAAAACTGGACAATAAGACTTACAGAGAAGTTGGAATAAAATTGACCCACCCTTAAGGCAGTCATGTGATAGATTCAAACTGAACTTAAATCCAACTTCACAAAGCTTGGAAAGATATAGATTTTCAGGAACAGTCTCACGGACATACAGAGGAAGGACTCATATGACACATTAACAAAGCACAGCTTCCTAAAAATCTTCTTTACCCATCTTTCTCCCTTAAATTTTCATGAGAGCTATGCAAATTGCTTCTCCCTTGTTCTCTCTTATACTCACCCTTCCTCTCCCTCATCTTGCTGGTACTTCAAGCCCTTTCCTGCAGAGAATAGTTTGACTTCCTTCTCTTCAATTCCATAGCTCTTCTAGCTCTTCTTATCTCGGTCAACACAACATAGTCCTGCGAGACAAGAAATGAAGGATCCTTCCCATAAGGGGGCCAGGGAAGCAGGAAGGATAAAGATTGTGAATATTCAAACTTCAATATTTTTGTCCCTATCAAACATTCTTTCAATCAACATTTACTTATTAAGTTGCCAGGCATAGACAACGAGGTTTGGCCCCTACCCTGAAACTACAGGGTTTTCCCATTAAAAGTTTTACCTTGCTCTGTCTTTTGAATTTCTTTCTAAAGGAAGTGATTCTCTTACAAGAGGTAATTTTTTGCTTAATGAAGTAGTTATTTTACAAAAATTACCCATGGAATACTTTTACATGGCTAATTTCCCTCAAGCATTTAAGCTATGGTTTCAATTTCAGTGTTCACTGAGAAAGAGGTTAAGATAACCATGGTTTTTATAATCTCTTTTGAAACAACTAATCAAAGGTATTAGAAAAAATTGTCTTAAGGGTACCTTGCTAATAAATCACCACTGACAAAGGTGGATTATCTCTTCATATTTGCCACAAATGAAGTGGGGGAGAGTAAGAGAGAATCTTCTGAACACCACAGATTTATGCTTGGTAAACTGAAATTATCTTTTAAAATGTAATTCAAGAATAAAAGCATTGAAAACATAGATAAACATAACTTACTAATTTCTGACTGTATTAGTTATCTATTGCTGCATAACAAATTACCCCATTATTATTTCATAGTTTCTGTAAGTCAGGAATCCAGGCGCAGCTTAGCAAGACTCTCCAGCCCAGAGTCTTTCAAAAGGCTACAGTCAAAGTGTTGGCCAGGGCCACAATCACCTCCAGATTTAATTTGTAAATTTAGAGTAATTCTGTTTTTGGTTTTTTTTTTAATCTTGAGAAGATTTTTTAGAATTGAACAAGCTAAGGCTCAAGTTTAAAGAGAAGAGAAAATACAGAAAAAGAGCTCATAAATTTTGGGGGAAAAAAGAGAACAATGAAGAAAGACTTGCCCCACTAGATGGCAAAACATAGGATAAAATTGTAGTAATTAAAACAGCATGGTATTAATTCAGAAACAGCTAAATTAATATATGTGATGAATACTGAGCCTAGAACAGAATGATTTTTATCTGGAAATGTTTATGATAAAGTAACATTTCATATCACAGAGCAAAGAATGAACCACTCAGTGAATTGTATGAGCACAACTGACTATCTATTTGGAAAAATAAATAAATAATATTAGATCTCTGTTGATATACCCCTGTATCAGGCTTCTTTATATTGCAAGCAACTGAAGACCCAGACCAAACTGCCTTATACAACAAAGGGTTCATTTAAATGGAAGACCCAAAGAAAGAGCCGACTGTAGGGTTGCTTTGATTTAGTGGCTCAATACTGACATGAAACACACTGGGAGGTTTTGTTTATTTATTTATTTTTGTCTTCTTTTTCCATCTCTGGGTTTTGACTTCTGCAATGCCAGCTTCATTCTAAGGCTAAATTTCTGCCAAAGGTTCAGTCTTCATATCTGTATACCAGACCGCCCAAAAGGAGAAAAGCACTATTTTTTGGTAGCTCCCTAAAAAGAAGGAGAAACCTCCTCTTCCAAAGAACTTCCACAACCTCCCTTCTTGTCTCATTGGCTCAAGCTGTCAGCCTGACCTATTTCCCAACATGCAATGATTTGGCTTATGCCTTAACAAATGATTGGCTTATCTGAATAAATCAGTGTGGGGAGATGGATGCGAATTCTCTCTTTGGTTTAAAATAGCAGGACCCTCTTTTAGAGCTATGGGTGGTGTCAATTTCCACTATGACCACCCCAAACGAAAGAAATGCCTATTACACAAAAGAGGAAAGAAAGAAAGCCTCCATGTCCACTATGACAATATATCAGAATAAATTCCAAATGCGTTAAAGATCCAACTGGTTGGGCTTCCCTGGTGGCGCAGTGGTTGAGAGTCCGCCTGGCGATGCAAGGGACACTGGTTCGTGCCCCGGTCCGGGAAAATCCCACATGCCGCGGAGTGGCTGCGCCCGTGAGCCATGGCCGCTGAGCCTGCGCGTCCGGAGCCTATTGCTCCGCAACGGGAGAGGCCACAACAGTGAGAGGCCCGTGTACCGCAAAAAAAAAAAAAGATCCAACTGGTTAAAAACAGACAAACAGGGTGCTCTATGCTTTACACTCTACACTCAAGGAAGTAGAGCAGAACTCCTCACACTACAAGTACGATCTGCATATAGTGGTTTCCTTCCAAAGAGTACAGTATGAAAAGGGGAGAAAGAGTAACTTTTCAGTAGGGAAACACCACCTCAGCCAGGTGATCAAGGTTGACAACAGTAATCAGTCATATTGGTTGTAGGTACCATTGATATGATGCGATGAAAAGGGCATTTTACAAAACTCTGTGATCTTCCTCTCCAAAATACAAAACCCGAGTGTCATTATGAGCAAACCATCAGACAAATCCCAACTGAGGTCCATTCTACAAAATACCTGACCATTACTCCTCAAAACTGTCAAGATCATCATCAAAAACAAGAAAAAGTCTGAAAAACTGTCACAGACCAGACTAGGCTAAGGAGACAAAATGGCTAAATGTAATGAGGTATCCCAAATATACTGGGAGTCCTTGAACAGAAAAAGAACATTAGGTAAAAACTTGAAGAAATATGAATAAAGTATAGGCTTCAGTTAATAATAATATCAATATTGGCTCATTAATTGTGACAAATGTACCATGCTAACATAACATGTTAATAATAGGGGAGACTGGGTTTAGGCTATATGGAAACTCCCTGTACTACCTTCACAACTTTTTTGTAAATCTAAAACTATTCTAAAATTAGAAGCTTATTCTTAAATGTTTTAAACACATTAAAGACATCCGAGATATATTTTAGAAAAGAATATTTTAATAATCATAGATAGAAAACGATCTGACAAGCAAAATGCAAAACTCAGAAAGCAGAAAGGAAAAATTGAACAGATCTGACTACATAAGAACTGAAAACTTTCATAAGAAAGACAATAACCAAAGTTAATAGATACCCAACAATGAAATAAAAGTATCTGAAATATATATTAGATGAAGGACTCATATCTAGAATACAAAGAGAGAGAAAGAAACTAATTAGGAAACGACAGTCTAAGTAGACAAATGGGGGAAGCATCTAAAGTGATAAAATCACAGAAGAAATTCAAATGATAAGTAAACATGAAAGGATGCTCAACCTCACCAATAATCAGGAAAACGCAAATGAAGCAAGACCAATGTTTTTAAGTCATTGGAAAGGGCAAGGGAGGGGGAAGGGGAAAAGGAAGACAGCAGTAGGGAGAGTATATGATTGCTACTCAGAGCAACTTGCATATATAACCTTAAAAGTGTGAGTAGAAAACCAGCATTCAAAAAGAGTCATGCACCAAAATGTTCATTGCAGTTCTATTTACAATAGCCAGGACATGGAAGCAACCTAAGTGTCCATCAACAGATGAATGGATAAAGAAGATGTGGCACATATATACAATGGAATATTACTCAGCCATAAAAAGAAACGAAATTGAGTTATTTGTAGTGAGGTGGATGGACCTAGAGTCTGTCATACAGAGTAAAGTAAGTCAGAAAGAGAAAAAGAAATACCGTATGCTAACACATGTATATGGAATCTAAGAAGAAAAAAAAAAGAAATAAAAAAAAGGTCATGAAGAACCTAGAGGCAAGACAGGAATAAAGACACAGACCTACTAGAGAATGGACTTGAGGATATGGGGAGGGGGACGGGTAAGCTGTGACAAAGTGAGAGAGTGGCATGGACATAAATACACTACCAAACGTAAAATAGATAGCTAGTGAGAAGCAGCCATGTAGCACAGGGAGATCAGCTTGGTGCTTTTTGACCACCTAGAGGGGTGGGATAGGGAGGGTAGGAGGGAGGGAGATGCAAGAGAGAAGAGATATGGGAACATATGTATATGTATAACTGATTCACTTTGTTATAAAGCAGAAACTAACACACCATTGTAAAGCAAATATACTCCAATAAAGATGTTAAAAAAAAAAGTGTGAGATGAAAAACTATATAGCTGCTCAAGATTTCAGGAAGCCCACAGTAGACAAGCTGTAAAGTGTGCTGCAAAGCTGAATACAAAACTTAGTGAGGTAGAATGAAAATAATCGCTACCTTTGTTTAGGAAAATATCCTGATAAGCTTCTTTGGGTTGGGAAGGTGGCGCCCAAAGATTTGCCCTAAAACGAGGCGATATGTAAACAAAGATCTAGAAACAGAATTGGACATGTATATAAATTCCAAATGTCTTTGGACTCAGGAAGAGATTTAGTAAAGCACTAAATAGAAGCAGAATTAGATTTGACTGCCATACCACTGAAGTATATTCAGGAAGACACTAAATGGCCTCAAGGCTACGCATATTTTTAAACTTGTGTTAAATTTCATCTTTCCTTAAAAATTAAGTGCTGGTAATGAGTAGCTAGTTAATATTTATTCTAGGCTTAGGGAATGGTTATTTTTATAGAAAAAATACAGTTGTAGAAAAGTTTAGGCTGTCAGCCTTAGCTGTCCACAGCTGGAGGAAGACTAGCTTTTGGAATGCGGCCATGTCCAAGCTCAACCACTTACCTGAGGGTACCAAATTCTAGGCATGGTGCCTAGGAGGAAATAAATAGCCTCATATGTTTTAACTTATAAAGTCATGGCAAGCATCAAATATGGATAGGGTTAATTAAACTTACTCCACAAATATATGAATATTAGCAAGAGAGAGTGCCCCTTCAAGCTTCAAGAGGCAATATTACAAACAGAAAGTGCTAAGGTTTTATAATAGAAATTATAATAGTAATTCACAAATCCGTGCACTCATATAGGTTGAAAATACAAACAAATTTGAGACTGGTATTGTAATCATCATAATTATCTCTAATATTATCACAGACTATGGATCCATTATACGCTTTTTTTTTTTTTAAGGAAAAGGAAATTCCAGGCATACTCCAAATATTTTTAAAGTATCATAATGGGGAATAATCACTTTTTCCCACAAAGCCCCATTTTACTCTTGTAGACTTCTTCTCCATGGTCATTACCATCATCCTTATCATCACCACCATCATCGTCAACATTTACTGAACATTCACTCTGTGCTAAGAGCTTTACATTAATTTTCTTATTTTAAAGTGTGAGATCTTTTAAAAATGCAAGTAATTCTGGATGTTATTACCAGTTTACACAGTGGCAGCAATCTTAAAGCAAGTTCCTTTGGGAATAGAACACAGAACATTAAACCTGAGAACCGAAGGGAAGGTGGCATGAAAGACAAAAAAAAAAAAGAATTTTCCTTCCTTCACAATTTTGCTTAAAATGAGAACTGTATGTATGGATTATGTCAGAATGAACCCAAGATGTTTGTTATATTGTATTTTTACCTGGCTCCTTTTTATAAAATGCCTCAAGGATAGTCAGCATAGAACCGACTGAATAACTGACAAGTGCAGAACACTTTCCTAAGTGCTGTGATTAAAATTTTTAATTAGAAAAGTATAGTCTTTCAATCAAGAAAATCTGGGAAATACAGAAAATGGTAAGCTCAGTAAAAGAAAGTAGTATCAAGTTATACATCCAAAGTACAATTGTCTTGAACATTTTGATTAACATTTAATTAAATCTTGTGATTTTCAAGGTTATGTTAACATTGTAACATAAGCATTTTCCATGTTATCAGAGTCTTTATAATCATCATTGTAATTGCTGCACTGAGCTTTATGATAATCTACTTGCTCCATTTAAAACATTTAGGTTGTATCCAACTTCTCAATATTATATACAAAGTTACAATGCATATATTTGCATAGAATTTGTGTTTTAGAATTATTTTCTGGGATAAAGTCCATAAACAAAATTAATGGGACAAGAAGCATGAGCAGTTTGAAGCTTTCAACATATTACTATCAAAAATTGCTTTGGACTTCCCTCGTGGTGCAGTGGTTAAGAATCCACCTGCCAATGCAGGGGACACAGGTTTGAACCCTGGTCCGGGAAGATCCCATATGCCACGGAGCAACTAAGCCCGTGCGCCACAACTACTGAGCCTGTGCTCTAAAGACCGCAAGCTACAACTACTGAGCCCATGTGCCACAGCTACTGAAGCCTGCACACCTAGAGCCCGTGCTCTGCAACAAGAGAAGCCACCGCAATGAGAAGCCCGCACACCGCAACGAAGAGTAGCCTCTACTCACTGCAACTAGAGAAAGCCCACGCACAGCAGTGAAGACCCAATGCAGACATAAATAAATAAATAAATAAATAAATAAAAATTGCTTTGCAAAAGATATTGGAAATACAAAATATTGGCTATATTCATTTGGAAATATAAATTATTAAAGACTTTTTGAAATAAAAATGCATACATGCTTTAAATCAGCAATCCTACTTCTAGGAATCTTTCCAACGAAAATAGTTACACATATATTCAAATATGGATGTACAAGGTTTTTGTTTTAACATTGTTTGAATTAGGAAGAAAACTGGAAGTAACCTAACTAAAGGGAAATAAATTGTGTTACGGCCATATTATGGGAAACATAAAGCTGTTAAGAAGAATTAATTCCCTCTACAATTTTGACATGAAAAGATCTCTTAGAGAGTTGAGTGGAGCAAGAGTTAATAGATGAATAATCAAATAGAATGATTTCATTTATTAAAAAATAAGTAATTATATGTTTGAAGACACATTAAAAAATCAATAGAGATTGATGGTGGCAAAACATTATGAATGTATTTAATACCACGGAACTGTACACTTAAAAACTGAGTTATTTGTAATGAGGTGGATGGACCTAGAGTCTGTCATACAGACAGTGAGGAGAGTCAGAAAGAGAAAAACAAATACCATATGCTAACGCACATATATGGAATCTAAAAAAACAGTACTGATGAACCTAGTGGCAGGGCAGGAATAAAGGCACAGACGTAGAGAAAGGACTTGAGGACACGGGGGCAGGGGAAGCTGGGACAAAGTGAGAGAGTAGAATTGACATATATACGCTACCAAATGTAAAATGGATGGCTAGTGGGAAGCTGCTACATAGCACAGGGAGATCAGCTCGATGCTTTGTGATGACCTAGAAGGGTGAGATAGGGAGGGTGGGGGGAGGCTCAAGAAGGAGGGGATATGGGGATATATGTATATATATAGCTGCTTCACTTTGTTGTAGAGCAGAAACTAACATAACATTGTAAAACAATTATACTCCAATAAAAATATGTTTTTAAAAATCGTTAAGATGGTAAATTTTATGTCATGCGTATTTTACCACACATTAAAAAAAAATCAATAGGGATTACACATCTGTAGCTGAGACTTCTAGTTGTCCCCCCAAGTAATTCTCCTCTTCTTTCATAGTTATAAAATACCAAATTAAGCTGGGCACATTTCCCAGCTTCCCTTGCAATTAGAATTGGCCATGTGGAAAAATTCTGGCCAATAAGGTATAAGCAGAAGGGTTTGTGGCACCTCCTGAGATCTTCCTTAAGAAATAACTGATACATTTGTCTGATTTTCAATAACTTTCAACAGCATTTATTTATTTTCATGCATCTGTGGAGCAGCTGTGCTCTGTCTACATTCATTCATTCTGGGGCCCAGAATGAAGAAGCAGCAGGTCAGGAGAAGCTCTTCTCTTAGAGGCAGCAGAGGTGCAGGAGGGCAAGCAGAAGGATGGAGGCTTCTTAAGGCCTAAAGTTGGAACTGAAACACTGTTACGTCTGCCTACATGCCACTGACCAAACCAAGTCACAAGGCCAAGCCCAAAGCCAAGAGGCAGGGAAGTATATTCGACCAGGATGAGGCTATGGCAAGGATGTGAATGTAGAGGTTAGATGTGGGAGGAGGATAGTTAGGGTCTGTAATACACAATTTACTTGAAGATATTAAGTTAATTGTCCAAAATTACATATCTAGAATGTGTCAGAGCCAGGAATTTGAACCTAATTTTACTGGATCCCATGTTTTTTTCTTCTCACCACTATACATTTTTGTATTTTTATTCTGTTTTAATTCAGATAGGATAATTTTTTCCTCATTACTCAACCTTTTCATCTTTTTCTTTGCTGTTCTAGTGTGGGTAGTATTCCAAATGAACTTTAGAATCATTTTGTCAAATCCCAGAAATCGAACAACTAAGAAAACAAACTCAATTAAAAACTGGGCAGAAGATCCAGACAGACATTTTCGCAAAGAAACACATATAGATAGATGGCCAAGGGGTAGATGACAATGTGCTCTATATCACTAATTATCAGGGAAATGCAAATCAAAGCTGATTCACTTTGTTATAAAGCAGAAACTAACACACCATTGTAAAGCAATTATACTCCAATAAAGGTGTTAAAAATAAATTTTAAAAAATAAAGACAATGGTTTTACTAAAAAAACAAACACAACGACCAAAAAAAAAACCCACAGTGAGATAGGACCTCACATCTATTAGAATGCCTATTATCAAAAAGATAATAAATAACAAGTATTGGCAAGGATGTAGAGAAAAGGGAACCACTTGTGCACTGCTGGTGGGAAATGTAAATTGGTGCAACCACTACGAACAACAGTATGGAGGTTCCTCAAAAAATTAAAAATAGAACTACCATATAATCCAGCCATTCCCCTCTGGGCATCTACCTGAAGAAAATGAAAACACTAACTGAAAAAGATTTATGTACCCCCATGTTCACTGCAGCATTATTTATTGATATAATAGCCAAAACATGGAAGCAACCTAAGCATCCATCAATGCATGAATGGATAAAGAAGATGTAAGATATATATACGGATACAGGTATAGACATAGACATAGACATGAATATAGATATAGATATATGATGGAATGTTATCCAGTCATGAAAAAAGAAGGAAATCTTGCCATTTGTGACAACATGGATGGACCTTAAGGGCATTATGCTAAGCGAAATGAGTTAGAGAAAGACAAATACCATATGATCTCACTTACATGTAAAATAAAAAAAAAAAAACCTTTTAGATACAGAGAACAGACTGGTGGTTGCCAGAGGCAGGAGGGTCATGGGGGGCAGCAGGTGGGCAAAATGGGTGAAGGGAGTCAAAAGGTACAAACTTCTAGTTATAAAGTAAGTCATGGAGGTATAATATACAGTGTAGTGACTGTAGTTAATAACAGTGAATTGTAGATTTGAAAGTTGCTAAGAAAATGGATCTTAATATTTCTTATCACAAGAAAAAAATCTTTGTAACTATATGTGGTGATGAATGTCAACTAGACTCATTGCGGTGATCATTTCACAATATACAAATATCCAACCATGCTGCACATCTCAAACTAATATAATATTGTATGCAGTTGTACTCAATTTTTTTTAAAAAGAAGCCAAACTAATAAGAAAATAAACTGAAAATGAACCTATAAATTAATTTGGGAAGTGCTGACATCTCTAAAATGATTAGTTTTCCCTAAAAGGAATATGGTGTATCCATTACTATCAGTTTTATGCATGTAGGCCTATCCTGTTAATGTTATTCACAATCCTTTTGGACCACGACCTAGCTATTCAATCATTTTATCTACAGTATTTATAATATTGTCACTTTCTAACGTTTACAATTCTTATTTCTGTTTTCTACCTTCTTGTGTTGGAAAAATTTCCAGAAGAAAGTTATTGGGGATTTTCTCACCAGAAAATATGGTGATGACAGTTTAAAAAAAGTTTTTTTAAATCACGGTAAAGAAGTATTCTTCTTCTATACTTTTTAAAGAGGATTTTTTCCTTAAAGAAATTAGTATGTAATTTATCAGATATCATTTAACTGTCAGTATGTGATCAAGTGATTTTTTTCCTTATTATCCTTAAGATATTCTAATAACCTTCCTAATAGTGAAACACTCTTAGATTTCTGAGACAAATACTACTTGTCAGTGTGGATTATTACTTCAGTGGGTAGTTAGAATTGATCTACTAACGTTTATTTAGGATTTTAAAATCTAGGCTTTAAAATCTAGAAAAGATTGTCTCAAATGCCCACTACATGGTATATGAGAGTAAAACCGTCCTTACAATTTCTACAAATTCCCAGGGAGGCTTATATTCCCATAGCCCCCTCAAACTTCAAGTTCCTGCTTTTGCTCAATTGGATCAGCTGATGGATGGACTTGGATGCTGTTTCTTGATCCTCTGTTCTGGACAGTTAACCCAACTGTGGAACTCTACCCTTTTCTCAGATTTCCACCAAAAGCACACTCACATGTATGTGTAGTATACTTAACTAAAATGCAAACAATATAAAATTCCATGTTAGATATACCTGGCCTAAAAGTCTTTTAACAAATTTTTGTTTTGATAAATTTATTTATTTTATTTATTTATTTTTGGCTGCACTGAGTCTTCATTGTGCTGAATGGGCTTCTCATTGTGGTGGCTTCTCTTGTTGTGGTGGCTTCTCTTGTTGCGGATCATGGGCTATAGGCATGTGGGCTTCCGTAGTTGCAGCACGCGGGCTCAGTAGTTGTGGCTTGAGGGCTTAGTTGCTCCGTGGCATGTGGGATCTTCTGGACCAGGGCTTGAACCTGTGTCCCCTGCATTGGCAGGCGGATTCTTAACCATTGGCGGGAGGGTTCTTAACCACTGCGCAACCAGGGAAGTCCCTTTAACAATTTTTGGATCTCCTTTCTCTTGCTTCATTGCTTAGACCTCTGCTTTCTCCATTTTATTTGCCTGGCCAATCCTCCTCTACCAGATCAAAAAATGTTTTCCCACTCTCTTATACAAAGAAATTTAACTCTTTCTAGTTCACACCCTTAAACTAAAGCTTTGGTGTCACTTTAACTATCTAGCCAAACCCACCTAGGTGCTCACCCCTCCAAAAAGTAATTTCATGTACATTAGTCAGATTTTCTGCAGCAGCAAACAACTTGAAATCTTTACAGCTTCCAAAAACAAGCATTTATTTACTGTTCATGGTATCTGTTCGTGATTGCAACTCTGTTCTATGGACCTTCTCTTTCTGGGAACCAGGCTAAAGAAGTACCCTTTCCCATGGTAGAGGGAAAAGCAAATATTTTGGCAGAAACACACTGCTTCTTAAAGCTTCTGCTTAGAATTAACACATTGTCACTTCCTGTCATCTTCCATTGACCCAAGTCACATGGCTGACTCAGAAAATGGGGTGGGAAAGTAAACTTTGTTCTGTTATAGAGAAGAGGATAGCTGGAAACATTAACACAATTTATCACAATATAAGAAGAGTCACCTTCCTTAAAATTAATTGTAAACCGAAGCTTTATCCCCACCCCCTTATATTATATTCACGATTAAGATGGGTGTGTAATAGTGGTTCTGGAGGTTATCAGTTATGAGTGTGGGAGGGTGCCTATCAGAAAATCTAAAGAGCTTTTCTATCCTAACCTCCACCTCATTCTGATTTGTCCCTGGGGATAGGGGTAGGTATGTACATTTTGCAAAGAATCCTCAAGTGATTTTGATATTTCCTACCCTCAACCCTTTTGAGAACCACTGGAAAATGGTTTCAGAGGGAATGCTCTTGTCAGATTCTGTCCACGGCATTCCTGTCACTTTAAGTATGAGTCCTCTGATTCTCTGTGTTGCAGAGAGCACATAACAGACACAAATAGGCAATAACATCTGCCTCAGATATTTGGCCAGAACTCTCCTTCTGCCAAGAGAAGCTTTTTTATACTGCAAGTGTTGGGTTACAGTGATTTGCTACTTTAAATTAAAAAACTATTGGTGAAATTTCTGTGGGAATATATTTTGAAAGCATTCAACCAGGAAGAGTGAAACATCACTTTAGATTGGGCTGAATTGGTCAATGTGGATGTACTTACCAGAAGTGCCACATGAAAATTGCTGGCTCAAGCAGCTGGGTGTCTAACTGGGTTGAATAAGACAAATCAGTCTCCAACACTGGCCCTCATTAAAGAAAGCAAAGATGCCAGAAACCCCTTGGCATATATACAGGAAGGAAATTAAAGACTCCTTGAGATAGGAATGTTGGAACAGATCCACTGTGAGTATCCTACTTGTGTACCCATAACTGTTGCCCCAAGAAGGACTGGAATGACTATTCCCTGCCTTAAGGCCTTGAGACCCACTCTGCTGAAGGAAATTTCAGCATCTTTTTAAAAAAAAAGTGCTTCACTATGTTTTGAATGTTGGAAATTGCTGGTGGGAAATGTTGCAGTGAAAATGTGTTCCCTAGTTTCAACTGGGAAAGGGGAATCTTGGGACTGCAGAAGTGAGATAGCCTCCCTCGACAATCAGAGGCACATTGTGCATGACTATAACAGGCAGGAACATCAGCTTGGTAATCAGACTGATCTCTCAGAGATCTCTGACCATGCCTATTTGAGCATAGCATGCCCACTAAAGTCTTACTTGATTTGTACAGTCAAAATACCCTAGATGTGTTGAATAATTGTCTGACCTGAGCTAATACAATAGAATCATGACCTCATCCGATTTCCAGAGCTGAATCCACAGATCTACAGCAACTTGCTTAAAGGGGTAACTAGGTACCATATTATAATAGCTAAAGTTCATTCTTTGACTATTACTCCTGGACATTCTTAATGGGCACTTAATAGGATAACTGTGTCTAGGATGAGAGAAGTAATTAAAGCTTTTTTTTGGAAACTTTTAGATACTTGCTTTGAGCTAATAGTAATTTCTGGCACACAGAAATCCACTGAAAGTTACCTATAAGAATAAGGATGTACCTGGGTCAGGTAAAATAAATGAAGTTTGACCCAGTCAAACTCTAAACCCATTCACTCTGTGGATTTTTTTTTTCCAGTTCCTGTGTTGATAGTATATTCTCAATGATTGGTAAAAATTCCCAGATTTTTTCCCCTGACTTTTATGGTTGGAAGAACCAAATGGAAGGCACTGGTTTCCCACTCCCTTTTAAAATAGTAAATCAAAGGCAATGCTACATCCCTGGAGGAATTTCAGATATTAAGGCCTACCCAACAGCTGTTTTTACTTCCTCAACACAACGCCTATTTTACTTTAAAGTTATAAGACAACAATTTGCCTCAAGAAGACTGAATTCCTCCCAGACACCTGAGGGTGAATCTTAATTAGACTAAGTCCAAATCTAAATAATTCCATTCTCCTTGCATTAATTGGTTTAGGAATGGGAATATGATGCCATTCTGCCCAATATGTGAGGGAAAGCCTGCTGGGGAAATGAAAGTATCCCAAAACATTCTTGGAAGAATGACAATGGATTACAGCTAGCATGATCACGTGGTGATTCTAGTTCCAAGTGCTGTTCAACATATGTATGGGGCAAAATACTACAGCCTCAGACTTCCCTGGTGGTGCAGTGGTTAAGAATCCGCCTGCCAATGCAGGGAACACAGGTTCAAGCCCTGGCCTGCGAAGATCCCACATGCTGCGGAGCAACTAAGCCCGTGCGCCACAATTACTGAGCCTGTGCTCTAGAGCCCATGAGCCACAACTACTGAGCCCGTGTGCCACAACTACTGAAGCCTGTGCTCCACAACAAGAGAAACCACCACAGTAAGAAGCCCAGACACCACAACAAAGAGTAGCCCCCGCTTGTCGCAACCAGAGAAAGCCCATGTGCAGCAACAAAGACCCAACACAGCCAAAAATAAATTAACGAATTAATAAAAAAGAAAATACTACAGCCTCAGGCACTAGTATACAGCTCTGGAGCTAGGAAATACTCTTTTCTACCATGGCATAGGCAGCATGGTAACAAAAGCAGCCAGACCAGAAAGTTGCTACCATCAACTAGGGACTGACTAGACATCAGGGCTTCTGCTGAAGCTGCTGCAAAAGCACCAAAATGGATGCTACATCACATGCGGAAATCCTCACTGCAAAGGGACCTGGGTAATGTAGAGTTTAGTTTTCCAGTTTCTGGTGTACACAGAGTCATGTAACTGTTGGGCTGGACTCTTACCAAGTGAGCCAATTTGCAATATCTGCCACAATAATTAGAGGAATAAAGGGAATTTATTGGTTAATGTACTTGGGAAGCCTCAGGGGTAGAGCTGGCTCTAGACGCAATGAGGAGAAGTTCAAACCATGCTACCAGCCCTCTCTTTTTCTCTCTCTTCCTGTTTTTCAATTCTGATTTTATTCATTCAACAAACGTTTATTGAGAGCCTACCATGTGCCAGGCACTGTTAATAGTGTTAGGGGGCCACCCCCAGAGCCTATTCCAGCTGCATGGGTCCCCGGACCTGGCGCCCACCACTTGTAGGGCCTCTTCTGTCCACATGGGTCCCTGGGCCCAAGCCCTACCCCCACCAAAGCCTCTCCACGGGTCCTGGCAGCCCGAGTTCCACCCCTCTCCAAGGCCTCCTCTGGCTGCACTGGCCCCTGTGGGTGTTGTCCTGGGCCTGCCCCCTAGGTGTCTTGTGCAGGCACGTGTGCTCCAGGCCAGCTCCAGGAACAGATGCTGGTGAGAGGAACATTTGCAGAGGTGGGGCTGACACAGCAGGTCCAGAGACCTACCTAGAGGTCTTGGAGCTCTACTGGGGAGGCGAGGGTAGGCTGTAGCTCACCATGGGGCCAAGGACACTGATAGAGGAGGCACCAGGGAATTTTTTATTTTCGTATTTTTTAATTGTTTTTTTTTACTTTTTATTTATTTATTTATTGCTGTTGTGGTTCTGTTTTGTTTCATTGTTGTTGATTCATTTTTATTGTTATGTTTTCTAATATATTTTAATTTTTTTAATTTAATTTAATTTAATTTTTTCTTTGTTATTGTTCTGCTCTTTTCTGTTTGTTGTTTTTTTGAGTTTTGGGGGGGTTATTGTTTGTTTGGGGGGGATGGTTTTGCTTTTTTGCAGGACAGGAACACAGCCCCACCCATCAAAAAAACAAAACGACAAAAATATGTTACAGACGAAGGAGAAGGTAAAAACCTATAAGACCAAATAAAGGAAGAGGAAATAGATAACCTAACTGAAAAATAATTCAGAGTGATGATAGAAAAGATGATCCAGAATATCGGAAATAGAATGGAGGCACGGATTGAGAAAGTACAAGAAATGTTTCACAAGGACCTAGAAGAACTAAAGAACAAGCAAACAGTGATGAACAACACAATAACTGAAATGAAAAATACACTAGAAGGAAACAATAGCAGAATAACTGAGACAGAAGAACAGATAAGTGAGCTGAAAGATAGAATAGTGGAAATAACTGCCGAGGAGCAGAATAAAGAAAAAAGAATGAAAAGAAATGAGGACGGTCTCAGAGACCTCTGGGACAACATTAAATGTACCAACATTCAAATTACAGGGGTCCCAGAAAAAGAAGAGAAATAGAAAGGGTCTGAGAAAATATTTGAAGAGATTATAGTTGAAAACTTCCTTAACATGGGGAAAGGAAATAGCCACCCAAGTCCAGGAAGCTCAGAGAGTCCCATACAGGATAAATCCAAAGAGAAACACTCCAAAACACACATTAATCAAACTAACAAAAATTAAATTCAAAGAAAAAATATTAAAAGCAGCAAGGAAAAAGCAAAAAATAACATACAAGGGAGCCTCCATAAGGTTATCAGCTGATTTTTCAGCAGAAACTCTGCAGGCCAGAAGGGAGTGGCAGGATATACTTAAAGTGATGAAAGGGAAAAACCTATAACCAAGATTACTCTACCCAGCAAGCATCTCATTCAGGTTCAATGGAGAAATCAAAAGTTTTACAGACAAGCAAAAGCTAAGAGAATTCAGCACCACCAAACCAGCTTTACAACAAATGCTAAAGGAACTTCTCTAAGCAGGAAACACAAAAGAAGAAGAAAAGACCTACAAAAACAAACCCAAAATAATAAAGAAAATGGTGAGACTTCCCTGACAGGATAGTGGTTAGGACACCACACTCCCAATGCAGGGGGCCTGGGTTTGACCCCCAGTCAGGGAACTAGACACCATACACATGCCACAACTAAAAGTTCCCATGCCACAACTAAGGACCCCGCATGCCGCAACTAAGGAGCCCACCTATGCAACTAAGAAGTCCGCCTGCCACAGCTAAGGCCTAGTGCAACCAAATAAATAAATAAATAAAATTAAATAAAAATCACTGATTCTTCTTTAAAAAAAATGGTAGTAGGAAGATACATATCGATAATTACCTTAAATGTAAATGGATTAAATGCTCCAACCAAAAGACAGAGACTGGCTGAATGGATACAAAAACAGGACCTGTATATATGCTGTCTACGAGAGACCCACTTCACATCCAGAGACATATACAGACTGAAAGTGAGGGGATGAAAAAAGATATTCCATGCAAATGGAAATCAAAAGAAAGCTGGAGTAGAAATACTCATATCAGATAAACTAGACTTTAAAATAAAGACTGTTACAAGAGACAAGGAAGGACACTAAGTAATGATCAAGGGATCAATCCAAGAAGAAGACATAACAATTATAAATATTTATACACCCGACATAGGAGCACCTCAATACATAAGGCAAATGCTAACAGCCATAAAAGGGGAAATTGACAGTAACACAGTAATAGTGGGGGACTTTAACACCTCACTTACACCAATGGACAGATCATCCAGAAAGAAAATAAATAAGGAAACACAAGCTTTAAATGACACAGTAAACCAGATAGACTTAACTGATATTTATAGGACATTCCATCCAAAAGAAGCAGAAAACACTTCTCAAGTGCAAACAGATCATTCTCCAGGATAGATCCCATCTTGAGTCACAAATCAATCCTCAGTAAAGTTAAGAAAATTGAAATCGTATCAATCATCTTTTCCGACCACAACACCACGAGATTAGAAATCAATTACAGGAAAAAAACTGTAAAAAAACACATTGAGGCTAAACAATATGCTACTAAATAACCAGGAGACCACTGAAGAAATCAGAGGAAATCAAAACATACATAGAAACAAATGACAACAAAAACATGATGACCCAAAACCTATGGGATGCAGAAAAAGCAGTTCTAAGAGGGAAGTTTATAGCAATTCAATCCTACCTCAAGAAACAAGAAAAATCTCAAAGAAACAGCCTAACCTTACACCTAAAGCAACTAGAGAAAGAAGAACAAACAAAACCCAAAGTTAGTAGAAGGAAAGAAATCATAAAAGTCAGAGGAGAAATAAATGAAATAGAAATGAAAAAAACAATAGCAAAAATTAATGAAACTAAAAGCTGACTGTTTAAAAAGATAAACAAAATTGAAAAATTTTAGCCAGACTCATTAAGAAAAAAAGGGAGAGGATTCAAATTAACAAATTTAGAAATGAAAAATGAGACATTACAACTGACACCGCAGAAATACAAAGGATCATGAGAGACAACTATATGCCAATAAGATGGACAACCTGGAAGAAATGGACAAATTCTTAGAAAGGTATAACCTTCCAAGACTGAATTGGAAGAAACAAAAAATATAAGACCAACCACAAGTAATGAAATTGAAACTGCAATTAAAAATCTTCCAACAAACAAAAGTCCAGGACCAGATGGTTTCACAGGCAAATTCTATCAAACATTTAGAAAAGAGCTAACACCCATCCTTCTCAGACTTTTCCAAAATATTGCAGAGGAAGGAACACTCCCAAGCTCATTCTATGCAGCCAGTATCACACTGATACCAAAGCCAGACAAAGACATAACACAAAAAAGAAAATTACAGACCAATATCACTGATGCACATAGACACAAAATCCTCAACAAAATACCAGGAAACAGAATCCAACAACACATTAAAAGGATCATACACCATGATCAAGTGGAATTTACCCCAGGGATGCAAGAATTCTTCAATATATGCAAATCAATCAATGTGATACACCATATTAACAAATTAAAGAATAAAAACCATATGATCATCTCAATAGATGGAGAAAAAACTTTTAACAAAATTCAACAACAATTTATGATAAAAATTCTCCAGAAAGTGGGTATAGAGGGAACCTGACTCGACATAGTAAAGGCCATGTATGACAAACCCACAGCAAACATCATTCTCAATGGTGAAAAACAAAGCATTTCCTCTAAGATCAGGAACAAGACAAGGATGTCCACTCTCACCATTATTATTCAACAAGTTTTGGAAGTCCCAGCCACAGCAATCAGAGAAGAAAAAGAAATAAAACAAATACAAATTGGAAAAGAAGAAGTAAAACTGTCACTGTTTGCAGATGACATGATACTATACATAGAAAATCCTAAAGATGCCACAAGAGAACCACTAGAGCTAATCAATGAATTTGGTAAAATTGCAGGATAAAAAATTAATGCACAGAAATCTCTTGCATTCCTATACACTAACAATAAAAGATCAGAAAGAGAAATTAAGGAAATACTCCCATTTACCATTGCAATAAAAAGCATAAAATACCTAGGAATAAACCTGCCTAAGGAGACAAAAGACCTGTACTCAGAAAACTATAAGACACTGATGAAAGAAATCAAAGACGATACAAACAGATGGAGAGATATCCCATGTTCTTGGATTGGAAGAATCAATATTGTGAAAATGACTGTACTGCCCAAAGCAATGTACAGATTCAATGCAATCCCTATCAAATTACCAATGGCATTTTTCACAGAACTAGAACAAATAATTTCACAATTTATATGGAAACACAAAAGATCCTGAAAGGCCAAAGCAATCTTGAGAAAGAAAAATGGAACTGGAGGAGTCAGGTTCCCTGACTTCAGACTATACTACAAAGCTACAGTAATCAAGACAGTACGGTACTGGCACAAAAATAGAAATATAAATCAATGGAACAGGATAGAAAGCCCAGAGATAAACCCACCCACCTATGGTTACCTAATCTATGACAAAGGAGGCAAGAATATCCAGGGAAGAAAAGACAGTCTCTTCAATAAGTGGTGCTGGGAAAATTGGACAGCTACATGTAAAAGAATGAAATCAGAACACCCCCTAACACCATACACAAAAGTAAACTCAAAATGGATTAAAGACCTAAATGTAAGACTGGACACTATAAACTCTTAGAGGAAAACATAGGAAGAACGCTCTTTGCATAAATCACAGCAAGATCTTTTTTGAGCCACTTCCTAGAGTAATGAAAATAAAAACAAAATTAAACAAATGGGACCTAATTAAACTTAAAAGCTTTTGCACAGCAAAGAAAACGATAAGTGAGACAAAAAGACAACACTCAGAATGGGAGAAAGTATTTGCAAATGAAGCAACTGACAAGGGATTAATCTCCAAAATATACAAACAGCTCATGAAGCTCAATATCAAGAAAACAAACAACCGAATCCAAAAATGGGTGGAAGACCTAAATAGACATTTCTCCAAAGAAGACATACAGATGGCTGAGAAGCACATGAAAAGATGCTCAACATCACTAATTATTAGAGAAATGCAGATCAAAACTACAATGAGTTATCACCTCACACCAGTCAGAATGGCCATCTTCAAAAAATCTACAAAAAACAAATGCTGGAGAGGGTTTTGGGAAAAGGGAATGCTCTTGCACTGTTGGTGGGAATGTAAATTGATACAGCCACTCTGGAGAACAGTACATAGTTTCCTTAAGAAACTAAAAATAGAACTACCATATGACCCAGCAATCCCACTACTGGGCATAAACCCTGAGAAAACCATAATTCAAAAAGACACATGCACCCCAACTTTCATTGAAGTGCTGTTTACAATAGCCAGGACACAGAAGCAACCTAAATGTCCATCAACAGAGAAATGAAAAAAGAAGATGTGGTACATATATACAATAGAACGTTACTCAGCCATAACAAGGAACGAAACTGGGTAATTTGTAGAGACGTGGATGGACTTAGAGTCTGTCATACAGAGTGAAGTAAGTCATAAACAGAAAAACAAATATCATATATTAACGTATGTATGTGGAATCTAGAAAAATGGTACAGATGAATCTATTTGCAGGGCAGGAATAGAGACACAGATGTAGTGAACAGACGTGTGGACACTGGGTGGCGGGGAGAGGGGTGGGATGAATTGGGAGATTGGGATTAACGTATGTGCACTGCCATGTGTAAAACAGATAGCTAGTGGGAACCTGCTGTATAGCACAGGGAGCTCAGCTTGGTTCTCTGTGGTGACCTAGATGGATGGGATGAGGGGTGGGGTGGGAGGGAGGTCCAAGAGAGAGGGGATATATGTATACATATAGCTGATTCACTTCATTGTGCAGCAGAAACGAACAAAACATTGTAAGTCAACTATACCCTAATTTAAAAAAAAAAGTAGTCCTGGGGATGGACGCCACAGTGAACAAAACACACGTAAATCTTTGCCTTCTTCTGTGCTTACTTTCCTCTCTACTAACTTTGTTCTCTGGCAGGTTCTCTGAAAATGGCAGCAGAAATGATTCCTGGTAGCCGTAAGCTTACAGGTTACTTGAGATTACACAAGGAGAAAGGACTTGTCCCCTCCCAGAGCCCAGATAAATTTCACACACAAAAGAATGATTCTAATTGGCTTTAATATATGATGCACCTATGACCAATCAGAATATGGAGGGGCATGCATCATATGCCCACCAGATGTTGGTGAGGCTGTTCCCAAACAGAAAAGGTATGTTCCATCCCTAAACTACCCAGCATACTACACACACATACATACACACACTCAACTTTACTTCTGTACATTCATTTTAAAAAGAGTTCCTTTCTATGACAATACAAATTCCTCTTCTGCAAATGAGATACACTCTTTCTTCCTCCCCAAAAGAAGAGATCCCAAAACTCATCTAGTTACCATTTCATGCTCTAAAGTACAGAACTTCAGGTCCAGATATGACTCATCACCTAACAACCTATGGAAATATTAGAAATATAACTACCCCAACATATTCAATATTTCAATACTTAAGGGGAAACAGAAAACTACAAGAGTTCTTATTTGAAAATGGAAAACCAACCTCCAGCCACCAGTCTCTAACAGGTACCTATCCTGCTGGAAGAAAGAGCAAACATCCTGCCCTCGCAGCAGAATCCTTTTGCACTGTCAACTCCATGGACTAGTAACCAAAAGCCAGAGATCTGGCAGGGTCATGACACCCTAGCCCAGTGGCTTTTTCTCTTTGCCACAGACTTTGATGGTCTGCTCTTCCCCCTAGTCCTAGGTTTAACTGTATTCCTCTAGTTTCTGTTCCTAAATGTGACCCAACATCCCAGGACTCAAAATCTTTCTCTGGACTACATCCAGTGGTTGTCTCTCAGTGGTGGAATGACTCTTACCTTTATCGAGCAGAGAAGGAACAGCAGGAGGTGTCTGGGTGAGGTCCAGCAGTCACCATTCTACCCTTGCCAGTCTTACCTTGCCCTGCACTTCCCATCACTAACTTTAGCTTCAGGTTCAAGTAGAGAATACCATACTTAGACTTCTCCAAATGCACGTGGGTATCTGACTCTTGGGTATCTTGGAATGCTGGTTACAGGCAGAAAGGGCCTCTCAGCAAGTCTATATGCCATTGCCCTTCTGCTTGCTGTTTAGACTAGAGCCTGCATTTTTAACAGTTTTATTGAGATATTTCCATACCATATTATTCACCCATTTAAAATGTACAAATTAATAGTTTTTAGTATATTCAAATAGTTGCACATCCATCACTGTAATCAAGTTTGGAATATTTTCATTACTCCAGAAAGGAGCCCCATGCCTCATCTCCCAGTCTTCCCATCCCTACCAGTCCCTGGAAACGACTAATCTACTTTCTGCCTCTGTAGATTTCCTTCTTCTGGACATTTCATATACATGGAATCATACACTATGTGGTCTTTCGTGACTGCCTTCTTTCACTGAGCATAATGTTTTCAAGGTTCATCCATATTTGTAGCATGTATTAGTACTTAATTTCATTTTATTGCTGAATAATATTCCGCTGGAATAATATTCCACTACATATATAGCATCTTGTTTATCCATTCATCAGTTGATGGACTTTTGGGTTGTTTCCACTTCTTGGCTATTAAGAATAATGTTGCTATAAACATTCTTGTACAAGTTTTTATGTGAACATATGTTTTCATTTCTTTCAGAGTATCTAGGAATGGAATTGCTGGAGCATATGCTAACTCTTTTTAACTGTTTGATGAAGCCCATTTTTTCTTGATATTATTAAAAACATCAAAAAGTCATTAACTCCAATATCGTGACCTTTTCTACAAGCCACTAGAGCATTAGTCACAGGAGGCATGTGATCAGATTTCCAAAATACAACAGGTGACAGTCTAATTTGTGTCTACCCTATAACCTAGATGTTCAGTTCTCAGGTGGGAACAGAAGAATTCTTGGGACTTCCCTGGTGGCACAGGGGTTAAGAATCCACCTGCCAACACAGGGGACACGGCCTCGAGCCCTGGTCTGGGAAGATCCCACGTGCCGCGGAGCAACTAAGCCCATGAGCCACAACTACTGAGCCCACGTGCCACAGCTACTGAAGCCCGTGCACCTAGAGCCCGTGTTCAGCAACAAGAGAAGCCACCACAATGAGAAGGTCCCACACCACAACGAAGAGTAGCCCCTGCTCGCTGCACCTAGAGAAAGCCTGTGTGCAGCAACGAAGACCTAACGCAGCCAAAAATAAGTAAATAAATAGATTTATTTTTTTAAAATTCTCATTACCACTCACCACACCTCAACTCAGACAATTCTATATTTTAGGGCCTTGACACTTGTTATATTCCACTTCCAATATTTATCTTATGATTGCAAGTGAACAAAAAGTAAGGTCTCACCTAATTTTGAGTTTGATTGTGAGATCTGACTTCAGATACAGCTGGATGCAATGGTTCAAAACTGTAAGTCAGATGCTGTCTGTCTTCTTTTCAGCAAACTTTCCTCTACTTTGGCCTAATTCTCAGTTGGGCTTGCTCCACTTGACAGCAGAAGTGCCCCCCCACCAGAAGCTCATGATTTGAGATTCCAAAAGGGATCGATATTAGTCCCTTCAAAAGAACGTTAGGGCTTCCCTGGTGGCGCAGTGGTTAAGAATCTGCCTGCTAATGGAGGGGACATGGGCTCGAGCCCTGGCCTGGGAAGATCCCACATGCTGTGGAGCAACTAGGCCCGTGTGCCACAACTACTGAGCCTGCGTGTCTGGAGCCTGTGCTCCGCAACAAGAGAGGCCGCGATAGTGAGAGGCCCGCGCACCGCGATGAGGAGTGGGTCCCGCTCCCCGCAACTAGAGAAAGCCCTTGCACAGAAATGAAGACCCAACACAGCCAAAAATAAATAAATTAATTAATTAAAAAAAAAAAAAAAAAGAATGTTAAACGGCCCTGCTTGCCGGGGTGGGGATTCCTTCCTGGTTCAAGTTCCAGGTCCAAGGTCTCAGGTCAGCTTCGGTTACATGTCCATTCCTACGGCAGGGATGGTGCAGTCAAATGATTAATATCTTCACTAGGTATGGGACAAGAGGTTTCTAAGAGAAAATATATACCTGGAAAAAAAATAGAAACAATACCTATTATACTCAATTTCCTCATTTTCATTTTGATCTATCAATTTTCTTTGTGTTCTATGAAGTATTTTTCAAATTTGCCCCATACATCATTTATTCAGTTTTCTGAAAGGTTAAGTCTGTAATTAGCCTCTGACACTTTTGGTTTCTATTTCATTTTTAGAATATCATTTATTTAAAAAAATATTTACTGTGGGTCTATTCTTCCCTGGATATTATGCTAGTGTAAGGACCCTGTGTTCAGAAAGATATTGCCTAGTAAAGAGGATGCAATACAGTGATATGATTAAGGTAAGCACAGTCGTCCAACTCAGCCAGGAGGATTCAGAGGTTTCTTCAAAGAGACAGCATCTTTAAAGAATGAGCCCTCATTAGATGGGGAGTGGGGACCAAAAAAAAAGGAAGGGAATTTCAGGTCAAGACATAATATGTGCAAAGGCACAAACAGGGCACGCCTGAGAGAGGAACACTGATTAATTCCATGTGACTAGTACAGACAGAGCAAGGTGAGTGGCAAGAACACAGCTGATGTGGGACTTCCCTGGTGGTCCAGTGGTTATGAGTCCACCTTCCAATGCAGGGGACACGGGTTTGATTTCCAGTCAGGGAACTAAGATCCCACATGCGGCGGGGCAACTATGCCCACACGCTCTAGAGGCCGCGCGCCACAGCTGGAGAGCCCACGTGGGGCAACTACTGAACCCACATGCTCTGGAGCCTGCGCACCACAGTTAGAGAGAAGCCCGCGCACGGCAGCGAAGAGCGTGCACCCTGCAAGGGAAGATCCCACGCGCTGCATCGGAAGATCCCGCATTCCGCAACAAAGATCCCGTGTGCCACAGCTAGGACCTGACGCAGCCAAATGAATGAATGAATGAATAAATAAATATTAAAAAAAAAAAAAAGAACATGGCTGATGGGGTTCACAGGGCCAGGTCATAAATAACACTGCAGCTGTGTGCCTGGGGGGTTGGACTTTATCCTGGGGGAAACGTTTAAACAGGAGAGTGTCATGATAATAGTTACATTTTAGAAGGGCAATTCTAATGGTAAGGTAGAGAGGGCCCTTCAGAAAACAAGACTATTCAAGAGGTTACTGCAGGGCTTTCAGGGTGGCGCAGTGGTTGAGAGTCCGCCTGCCGATGCAGGGGATGCGGGTTCGTGCCCCGGTCCGGGAAGATCCCACATGCTGTGGAGCGGTTGGGCCCGTGAGCCATGGCTGCTGAGCTTGCGCGTCCGGAGCCTGTGCTCCGCAATGGGAGAGGCCACAACAGTGAGAGGCCCGCGGACCGCAAAAAAAAAAAAAAAAAAAAAAAAAAAAAAAGAGGTTACTGCAGTCACAATAGTGAAAGCTGGTGAGGGTCCCAATTAGGGTCATGTGGCAGGTGTGTTACCTTCACGTGTTCAGCTCCTTCTCGTGATTAAGGCAGAAACTCAGCTGATGCCTGCACAGAGATTTTCTCAGCCCTTCTGGGAAGTGATCTCCATATGGCTAAATCCTCCTCATCTTTAGAGGAGGCTCAGGTGTTACCTTTTCAAAGAAGCTTTCACTGGCCACCTTATCTAAGGAAGCAATACCCCAAACACACGTACCTACTCAAATGCAACTTCCATGAGGGCAAGTACCTCATCCATCTTATTGACAGATCTGCCGTACAAGTAGTAGAAACTTAAGAACATTTGTTGAGTAGATGAACATTGAATGAACAAAAGCCATTCTCATACTCAGGCAACGTGCAGAAGCCCCTCAGGCCCAGGTCACTGGGGAGAAAGGCTCTTGTGCTGAGGTCGTGGTGGAAAGGACAGAAGTCAGAGTCAGAGGGGTCTTCAAGGATGAACTTTTTCTGGGCCCTTTATCTTGTCTTCCATGTCACAACTGCTCTACTAGCCTCAAGTGTGTTCATTCATTGTTTAATTTAATCCCAAACAAACAATTAGCTCTAAAGGGTATGAAAAGCTGTTTTTGTCAAAAGCTATCTTCCTCAGCCACACGGGAGAATCTATCTGCAGAATGAAGCAACATAGGGGGAAGAGAAGAAGAGGAGGAAACGGAGGAAGGAGAAAAAGCCAGAGCCAAGAGATGGAAAGAACAAGAGGGTTACAGCATCCAGCAACATCTCATCCCTCAGACTTTGCAATTATGTGAGACCACAAGGTGCCTTTGGAGGTAAGCTCATTTATGTTGGTTTCTTGGACTTTCAACTGAAAGAGTCCTGACTCAGTAAATAACAAATCGAATCATCTCTCTGTCTCTCTACCTATCTATTAATATGTTCCTTACTTTAAGGAAGTTCACAAATTCACTTGTATGATTCTTTTCTTCATCTTTTTCTATTCTTCTAGGACTTCTCATCTTTTCTTTCAGATTTTAAAAGAGCCAGAGGGTGGAAAAAACTTTGTAGTGGTGATTCTCACAGTTAATTTTTGTTGTGTTTCTCTCAAATCTCCTTACATGTTTATGTTAGATACTACTGTGGGTCTCATGTTATCCACAGAATCTTAAAAGGGATTATTAGCATAGCTGTGGCTTTCTCCCTTTAAAATAAACCCCATCTGACTTGGAATTTGTATTCCTCAAGGGAGCGCCTTTTTCCAGATACACAATACTAAATATTTTAATCAAATATGTGATCAAAAATATTTTCCATTTTACTTCTTTTATTTATTTAATGGACTCATGTTACCCATGCTTTTTGGAAGAGAATTAATTTGGAATAAAGGCTCAGCTTTTATATTCCAAAAAATGAGAAAATAATTTCTTGTCTCTGGGACATATAAAATGTCAGTCTAATTGTGCATTGTTTGGTATAGTCATGGGTAGTTCAGGAATGGATTTTAAATTATATACACTAATACTAAATTAAATTAATTGTTCTCTTTGGGAAATCTCTGTCATAGCTAAGGGGTTGGGTTTTAGGGTATGTCTTGAGCAGGTTATGTGGATCCTTTTAGAATTCTCCCATTATTTCAGTTCTCTTCTTTCATTCCCCAGTCTGGTCAGATAGTCCCACGTGTCAACATCTTTGAATCCCAGGGCAGCAAGCTTAGGAGGTGGTTTCTGCCTTTCACCATGAGTACAGAAAAGCTCCTGGGTTGAAGCAGAGGTGAATTCATTACCAGGCATTAGGCTCTATTCTCACAGCTAGTCTCTGATCTTTCTGCCTAAGCCTTAGTCCGCCTTTTTTCTATTTCTGTTTTCCCTTCCCAGATTTGCATACCTCTTGGTTCTTACCCTCCTTCTGGGGTCTGATCTCCCACTAGCTCTGTTTCATGGCGGGTTCTGACTTTCCAGCTAATGCACATTCTGACTTCTATTGATTCACAGGCTGCTGACCCCTGACTGATTTTTATTTCTTCCAAGTTTTGCAGCCAGACACACTTATTTGTGGGTAGGCATAATCCTGGTGCCGATTTATCACATCAGCTGCCAATGCTTAAAGACAATCAAGTGGGGAGATGCAGAAAGAGAATCAGGAACCAGAGAAAAATACAAGCTACCAAAACTGACTCAAGAAGAAGTAGAATATTTGAATAGAGCTATAACAAGTAAGGAAATTGAGTCAGTAATCAAATATATATATATAATATATACATACAACTGACTCAAGAAGAAGTAGAATATTGGAATAGAGCTATAACAAGTAAGGAAATTGAGTCAGTAATCAAATATATATATAATATAATATATATAATATATATTATATTATATATATATATATATATATATATATATCCACAAAGAAGAAACCAGGCCCAGATGGCTTTCCCAAAGAATTCTACCAAGCATCCAATGAAGACTAACTATCAATTCTTCACAAACTCTTCCAAAAAAACAGAAGAGGAGAGAACACTTCCCAAATTATTCTATGAGGATAATTTTACCCAGATACCAAAATCTAAAAACACAACACAAGAAAACCACAGGACAATATTTCTTATGAATATGGATAAAATGGGGCAATAAAAAAGATTAAAAAAACCCAGATTGGAAAGGAAAAAAAAAAAACTATATCCACGGATGACATAATCTTGCATATAGAAAATCCTAAGGAATCCACTTTAAAAACTATTAGAACTAATAAATGAGTTCATTAAGGTTGCAGGATACAAGATCAATATATAAAAATCAATTATATTTCTATACTTGTAAAGATCAATCTGAAAATGAAATCTAAAAAACAATCCAATTTATAATAGCATCAAAAAGAATAACATACTTAGGAATAAATTTAACAAAAGAAGCACAAACCTAATACTCTGAAAACTGAAAGTATTCTTAAAAGAAATTAAAGATCTAAATAAAAGGAAAAACATTCATGGATCAGAAAACTTAGCATTGTTAAGATGTCAATAATGTCCAAACTGGTCTATAGATTTTATGCAATTCCCATCAGAATTCCAGATGACTTCTTTGTACAAACTGACAAGCTGATTCTAAAATTCGTGTGGAATTGCCAGGGACACAGAATAGCCAAACCAGTTCTGAAAAGGAAAAATAAAGTAGGAAGACTCACATTCTCAATTTCCAAACTTACTACAAAGCAACAGTAATCCACACTACAATGCCACATTGAGATGTGGTATGGGTTCAAGGATAAATATATAGATCCATGGAATAAAGTTGAGAGCCTGGAAATAAATGCATACATCTATGGTCGACTGATTTTTGACAAGGGTACCAAGACCATTCAATTGGGAAAGAATAGTCTTTTCAAAAAATAGTGCTGGGACAACTGGCTAGCCACATTCAAAAGAATGAAGTGGACCCTTCACACCATATACAAAAATTAAGTCAAGATGGATCAAAGACACGAATGAAAGAGCAAAACTATAAACTCCTAAAACAAATTTATGAGCATGTCTTCATGGCCTTAAATTTGGCCACGCTTTCTCAGATATGACACCCAAAAGCAAGAGCAACAAAATAAAAAATTGGTAAGCTGCACATCATCAAAATTAAAACTCTTGTGCTAAGGGACTTGTATCTAGAACATATAAAGAACTATTACAACTCAATAATTTTTTAAAACTCAGTTAAAATTGGACAAGGGATCTGAGTATACATTTATACAAAGAAGAGATACAAATGGCCAATAAGCACATAAACAGATAATTGACAGCATTAGTTACCAGGAATATACAAATTAAAGCCATGAGGAGATACCACTTCACACCCACTAGGATGGCTAGAATCAAAAAGTCAAATAACAAAAGGTTTTGGCGAGGACATGGAAAAATTAGAACACTTATACACTGCCAGTGGGAATATAAAATGATGCAGCCACTTTGGAAAATATTCTGGCAGTTCTTCAAATGGTTAAATAAGGGATTACAATATGATGCAGCAATAATCCCACTGCTAAGTATATGCCCAAGAGAAATGAAAACATATGTCAGAACAGAAACTTGTACACAAATGTTTAGAGCAGCATTATTCATAATGGGCAAAAGGTGGAGACAACACAAATGTCCATAAACTGATAAGTGGATAAATAAAATGTGGTATATCCATGCAATGGAATATTTTTTGGCCATAGGAACAAATTCCTGATACTCTTCTATAACATAGCCGAACCTTAAAAACATTATGCTAAATGAAAGAAATCAGTCACAAAAGACCACATACCCTGTGACTCCATGTATATGAAAGTCCAGAATAGAGAAATCTATAGAAACAAAAAGTCAAGTAGTGGTTGCTTAAGGCGTGAGGTGTGGGTGGGGATGGAGAGTGGGGTGGGGTGATAGTCAAAGAATTGGGGTTTCTTCTTGAGGGGCTGGCTGCACATATCTGTGAATTGCATACTTCAAAGGGTGAATTGCATGGTGTGTAAATTATATCTCAATAAAGCTGTTAAAGGAAACATACAAACAATAAGCCAAACCCATTCAAGGGGTGTATTTGATGACTTTTCAAAACATTAGAAAGCTTTGAACATCTAGTACAGATTCCTGAAGGTTTAGTTTCAGGTATCTGTTCATTTTGCAATTAATGATGATGAACTGGGAGATTGGGATTGACATATATACACTAATATGTATAAAATGGATAACTAATAAGAACCTGCTATATAAAAAAATAAATAAAATTCAAAACAGAAAAGCAATTAATGAAGGCTAAAGGAGCATTCTCAGAAATTGTTACTTGGGAGCTTAGAATTTCTAGTTGTGACTCTAAGCACAAGTACAGCACCTGTTATGTCTTTCAAAGGAGGATTTATTTGTCTTATTAACAAATCAAGAGTACTGAGTTTCTATCAAAGAGAGCAGAATAAAGAAAAAACATTAAATGTTTTATTTGCTCTGATTTTTAGAGAAATACGCTAGAGAATAATAGATGGATTTAAATTTCTTTAAGAGTTACTAGCACTTCAAGTTCTTCAAAAAGGAATCATACATTAAAGTCCGTTTAAAACTTGTAAGAGTGATATCAATAACCATAAAGTAGAGTCTGAATGAGTATTTCAAGTTAAAATTCATTACTAGACCAACTACTGGCTATAAGCAATGAAACTAAATACAGAGTAAAAGAGTTAGGGATAAAAGGAAAAAAATAGATAAAGCCTGAGGAAGGAGCTGTAACAGTATCTGGATGGGGGGATGACAGAATTAATTAGGCGGCAAAACTAGAAAGAAGAGTAAACAAAAAACAAAACATGTGAAATAATTAAATGGATGCTGGAAATATGATTATTTTGATCAGATCATTTTTTACTAATTTTCTCACATGTTTACCGATGGCTGAATGTACACATAGACAATAATTTTTTATCACATAATAAAATAGTTTTTAAAAATAGTGAAGTAGGTCTGGTGATTTTTTTTTTTAATGCTCTCTTGTACCTGCTTCCCATGTTAGCAAAGATAGGCTGAAAATTGAGGTTCCAGACTTAATCATTATTTGCCCAGTCTGAAGTAATAGTGGGAGGGAATCAAGCCTATAAAAGGGAGATATATACACATTAGTGGAAATGTGAATGAAAAATAGGATTACTGAATATTTGTCAATTAGAGAAAAGCCAACTTGATTTCTGCAAGAAGAAATCATGCTTGACTAATCTATAAAATTCTTTCAGGAAAAAAAAAATAAACATGTGGAGAAAGGGGAAATCATGCATGTATTTTATTCATGGAAAAATCTTTGAAATTTTTTCACACCAATAGCTGTTTTTTAATTGAGTCACCTTAGGATTAGGCAGAGGGTTTTATTATGGATAAAGAATTAGTATCAAACAGTATTAAATGGAAAAATGTAAACTGTGGAACTTCCCAAGGAATCAATCCTAGACCAATCTGATTTAATGGTTTGTTATGTTTTGGAAAAGAGAGTACACAGTAAAATCTCTAAATTTGAAAATGATACTAAATTTTTACAGGGAATGATATGCCAAAATGACAGGAATAAACTATGCAAAGTAAAAATGACAGATGAATTTTGGCCTAAGTATAAGTTAAAAAACACATCAGTGGGAAAATAACCCAAGCTCTGATTATAGATGGATTACAATTTTTAAGTCACAACGGAGCACAAGGCACTAGGCATCACTGAGGCTGTTCTTTAAAGATATCTTGATGTGCTGCTGAGGTTCAAAAGGTCAATACAAGGTTATTGGAAACAAGACAACTGACATTGTTGATTATTCTGTGAGAAAACTGCTGTCCCGACTATTCTCAGCACATTTGGTTCTGAGACCCAGAAGCATGAATAGAAGGAGCTGGCCATGCAGAATGTGCTTTTCTACCCTGTGCAATGATTATCACATGGCATGAACATGCATGCTTACCCATAACGACAGAATGCCAGGTTGTTTGCGTCATTGGTAAGAACCCAAATGGCATTTCTTGGGCTCTTTTAGACATCAGAAAATGGAAGGAGCGACTCAGACATTTACTGAGAAACTACAATGTAAAAAGCACTTTCATTGGTGCTAGGGAAGATGCACAGATAAATTCCACAGTGTCCCTTCCTATTTGGGCTCCAAGTCTAGACAGAAAAATAAGGCCATTGCAATACAAAGGAGAGAGCGATTATGTTATATGAAAGGTATGGATGTGGGTGATCAGAAAGAGAAACCAAACACATTCATTTATTGTTCATTCAACTAACATTTATTGAGTACTACTCTTCATTCATGTATTACATCAATATTTATTTACTGTTTACTAGATGCTAGCTATCCGTTAGGTGCTAAGGACACAGCAGTGAACAAGACAAGGAGTTAAGATAGATTTTTGTTTGTTTGTTTTAAAGGATTAAGATCAACCTGATAACATCAGGTAGACAGTGTTATGAAGAAAACAAAACAAGAGATTCCCAGGCGGTCCAGTGGTTAGGACTCTGAGCTTTCACTTCCAAGGGCCCGTGTTCAATCCCTGGTCAGGGAACTAAGATCCTGCAAGCCGAATGTGATGGAGTGACTGGAGGTTGGAGGCTACTTTACATGGGATATCAGAAAAAGTCTCTCAGAGAGCTGGCATCTGATCTGACACCTGCTGATGAGAAGGAGTCTGCCACGTGAAGATGTTCAGGAAGAGTTCTCTAGGTAAAAGAAATAGCAAGTGCAAAGGTCCGGAGATGAGAAGGAGCTTGGTGTGTTTGAGAAACAGAAGAAAGACCAGGGGTAGCTGAGTGAGCCTAGAAAAGTTAGACAGACAAGGCTGGAGGAAGACCTGGTTCTTCCCTTTGAGGATCCCTCAAGCCCAAGAGAAGAAAGAGAACATGTAGGCAATTACATGGGAACGCGGGGAGCGCACAGGCATATGAGAGAAATTAATTTTTCTTTAAATGTGAAACAGGCATTCAAGATGATAGGTTTTGAATTATATTTTCAGAAAGAGCTAGGAACAGAAAACTGAGGAAGAAGGACTATGGACAAGGATAGTCTCAAAACACAAAAGTCCAGACCTTGGGCTAAGATCAAACTATACTGCAGGGATAGAAGTAGCAAGGGTGGGCAATGGAGGTACTGTCCAGGGCTGGAATGCTAAGCTTCTTATCCAGAAGGATTTGAGTGATTCCTGAAACATCAATCAACCCACCCTCTTTTCCACCAGAAACCTCTCAGAACTCACTGAGGTCTCAGAGTTACATTCACTTAACTTAAGCTTTTGCCCAATTAAAATGCAAAGATACTTTATAGTTAATTATCTTGCAGGGTATTATTAGTGCTTCATTTATTTGGGCATTTAATCTTCAAGAAGTTGAAGCACCCCTTCAAGAGGTTGAAGAAGGAATGGCAACACCTTGGTATGAATTTGTGCAGATAATTATAGCTCTTCCATCTTTATAATGAAGCAGGGCGGAGTAATGAGACGCTTGCAACTTTTGGATCAAAACAAACTGATAGCTTTACAGAGACAGCAGAGAAGGCCATGTGAACCTCGGTTCAAAGTCTGTGGACTAGCTTCCCTGTGGGACCCGAGAAAAATTAATTATTTGGAGTCCCAGTTGCCTTATCTGAAAGAATGCCAGCCCAAGACATTTAACTGGATACGTTAAGTGAAGGTGTCTGCTGGACTCAAATGTTCAATGGTCTATCTCACTCAAGCCTGTGGCCCAAATTCCGGGTCGTGGCTGGGGGTTCCAGGAGGCCCAGTCTGGGTGGTGCACAGGGAATCCACAGACCCTGAGGAGAAACAGGGGAACAAGGTGGGGTCACTAGGAGAATCTAGTCCTTCTTACCACGCAAATGAGAGAAGATAGGCAAAAAAAGGAAATTTAACTTTATGCCTAAAATGGTTTGAGTAGAAAAACTGTGGAATCCCTAGAGTTATGATTTTCTCCCTTCTTAATGCAGGAAGCTAACACAGACATCGGTTTCAACAGTGTTAAAATAAAATAAGGTTAAAATCATTTATTGCCAGGATTTTGATAACGAAATCCAAACATAAGAACCACTAACTCCACTCATCAGAATTTAAATCAGGTTAACCTCAAATCAATCCACAGTACATCCACAGGGGGAAACCATTTACACTGCCTGACCTGGGAATCTAGCAAACAAACTTTAACTGTGTAACATCCTAGGCCTCTTTAATACCACATTAGTCTGGGTTCACGTCAATTGTTTCTTGCCAGGAAAATGGGTTTTTAAATGGGTTTCCATTTGGATATAGTTCAATGTCAGACTGAACAGGGCTTTTTGCAGGCATTGGAAGGCTCAAATGTCACCAGTTACAGTCAATGCAATTTCAGCTCACAAGATTTTATTCAATGCAATTATTTAAAGAAACAAGAAGGCTGAAATAAGGATACTGGTATCAGAGGGACTGCAAAATCCATTGAAATGGCATCTACTGAAGCAGAAACCAGGTGACCTATGTTAGGCTCTTAGTTCTAAATGTAGGACTTAATTGGATGAAGTGACATATGTCTAACATTTTTCATTCTGATGTACACGGAACAGGTTCAAACCAGCCTAGCATAGATTCAGGTACTCACCCTGTGGATTGGCCAATTTAGTTTGAGGCAAGGAGGCACTCCAAACATACCACACTCCTTGGAAATATGTTGAGTGGTATTGATGATGGCCAGAGGGTGTCAGATGCATTTGAAAGTGAGCAGAGCCCAGGCCCGCTGCCCCCTGGGTGGGGACACACTTGATTTTAGGTGGGTGTGCTCCTTTTTGTGCTGTGCACAGAAAGTCCCCAGTGAAGGATTTCGCCCCACACAGAGCACGTCAAGATAATGTGAAGGATGCTGGAGTTGCAGCTCTTGTCTTTGTGAAAATGGTCAGAATGGTGTTGGCATTATCAGCAGCATTTGCCTTCGCTTTTTATTCTCTTTGTTTCATTTCCTTTTAGGAGGGGCAGTACCACATTGAGGTGAAAGGCAGACTCTCAGCTAGTTTCCTTGGTTTTGAACACTGGCTCTACCACTTGCTAAATAGGTGACACTGGGCAAGTCACCAAACCGCCCTATGCCTCAGTTTCCCCATATATATAATGGAGATAACAGTAGCGCCCACCTCAAAGATTTGCTGTGAGGAATTCATAAAATATAACTGTTTAGAGAAGGCCTAGCTCTAAATCAATAAATAATCAATTAGTAATCAATAAAGTTAGCTATTATTATGTTTCTGTATGGGTGATTAGAACAATAAAACATGCTTACTATGAAACAGTTAGTACACAAAAGTTTTTAAAAAATGAAAACCACCCATTACCACCCACATTCCCACTCTTCAGAGGCAATCTAAATATTTTGGGAAGGAAGTACAAGATACTTTACACATCTAGAAATGTCCAGATTCTACATTTCCATTTGAATGAAAGGTTTTCTGGTATTAAAAGCTAGGCTGAAAATAATTTTCCCTCAGAATTTTGAAAGCATAGCTCTATTATCTATAGCTTGCAATGTCAACCTGGTTCCCCTCGCAGTAAGTTCAACAGTAAGAAAGTCTTACATTCAAAGATGTGGAACATCTTGGCAAATGTTAAATGATATCGATTAAAGCTGAATAAAAGATTATTTGCTAGTAATTTTCTGTTTCTTACTTTGGAAGCTGGCTATAATTTGTGGAAATTCATTGAAGCACATACGATATGTATATTTCTGCATATATATTTCAATAGTTTTCTTCTTAAATTAGGAAGCTCTGACGGTAAAGTTCCAAGTATCAGCCACTAGATGAAGAAGGATTGGTGGAATAGCAATTAAATAAATATTAGGAGGTTGTTGCCTTTCCTAGGAATGAGGTCAGTCCTGTATATAACAGGGCTGAAGCTAATTTATTGAGGAAAAGCTTGACTAAGCAAATTTGCTTTGAAGGGTAACCAGGAACTCAAGATGACAGTAGATATTTTTTCACCAAGTGAGAAACATCTATATGAAGTCAAGTAGTCATATAAATCCAGTAGAGAGTCCCCATGCCCAGTGCAGAGTAGCTAACATTTCATGAACTCCAAAGAAGGAATTTTATATGTTACCTCTTTGAATCTTCGCAAGAGCGTTGAGAAATAAATATTCTGCCCTTCATTTTACAGAGGAGGAAATGGAGACTAAAACATATTAGACTCCCTGGAGATAGATGGGTATTATTGATGTCAGTCCCCTAACTGGGGTCTCAAGTTCTTTTGAAATTTGCTCTCACCACCTCTTGGATAGGCCTGTTCCACATGCAAGATGTTCTCCAGCATCCCCAGCTTTACGTCCTACCAATCTGGCAATCTAGCAAAAAAGCAACGATCTTCTCCGATATCTCTGGCACAAAAGTCTGGAGAAGGCTCTGACTAACCCAAGTAGAATCATGTATTCATCCCTGGACCAACTGAGATGGCCGGGGAGGACAATTTTGTTCTCACCCTTTGTGGTTAGAGGAGATAAGATCATTTGCTAGCAAATCACATGAAATGAATTTCCTACAGGGAAGAAGGGCTCTGTTACCCAAAGAATGGAAAAAATTAACAGACTCCTACTACAATGCCTAAGGAAGATTTCCTGGGAACCCAAAATCTGTTGACCAGTAAGTGCTTAAATATCACTATTTCCATGCAGTACATGAATATCTTTTATTTGGGTAGCATTTAACATCAAAGAGCTTTGAAATTAATGTTCTGATTGAATTCTTACAACAAACACCGGGAATAAAGATTGTGTTCATTTCACAGATGAAGAAATAGGTCCATGAGGTTAATAATTTCTAAGGGTATAAGGTTAAACTTATAAAGTAGACCCAATCTGAGACCAGGTCAGTCTTGCACCAGAGCTTGTGTTCTTTTTGCCAAACCTCTTGGCCTTCCAACATAAGCAATACTAAGTGGCTTTTCTGTGTCACATTAGGTTTGGGGTTTTTTAAAGTTATTTTTATTAGTTATTTTATTAGTTATTTTATTAGTTATTTTATTTAGTTATTTTTATTAGTTATTTTAAAAGTTATTTTATTAGTTATCCCCATTGCTTGGGGATACTCCCTGATAAAGGTATACCACATGCCTTTAAATTAGCAGCAGGCCAGTAATATTGGCTATAGAGTATCTTCCTATACATCAAAGTCCATCTTCATATTATCTTGCAATACAGTGGAATATCAAGACCTGCTGTGGCCTTGTTACTGCCCCGCAGTGACCGTCATGTAGAACAGCCCACTAGCTTTTCTGTGAGGCCCAGAGCCTGCCCACAGATCAATGCACAGAGCTGCCTCAGTCTGTTTCTCCCTCCTGGCCATACAGTTCCCAGCCTGGGGAGGTCAGAGGCTCTGTAAGCAATGTTTCCAGGGTGCAAGACCATAGGCCCAGTGGCCGTGTGTGGCTGCTGCTCCCTGCTCTGTTTATACCCTGGAGCTGCACAGATTTCTCAGGCATGTTGCTGATAATGCAGAAATTCCAAATGTTGTGAAGTTCTCAAAGCACTTACTGTTGAAAGAGTGTCTGTGTCGAGTTTTTGAATTCCACCTCTTTGGAATTCAGAAAACTGAGTGTCCATTCTTCAGGGTCGGTAGCAGCCTTACATCATCAACAGCAAACATTCACTGAAAGCCTTTTATGTCTGGGGCTGTGGGCAGCTACCTACATTGTGTGACTGGGTCTCCTCTAGAATCAGGATCAGGCTCACCCTGTGACCACTTAATGCAGGTTACATGCCACCCCCCACCACGTGAAAAGAGACACTGATCCATGACTAACCAGCTTTTGACAAGGTGCTCCCCTGTGGAGGTAAGATGTGAGATGGCTAAATTCTGATGAAACAGAGGTAGTCAGAGGTACAACATGCTCCCAAGTGGTGAGGCATTGCTGTAGGTTGTACATGAGGTGAGTAGGAGCCCAGGAAATGTTGTATTGAATGTGCGCTGTCAGATATCATACAAACGTTAACCACTGTAGATCGTTTTCCCCAGGAAACAGACTTGGGGATGGAGGCTCATTGGAAAGTGATGTCAGCACCACTGCCATCACTTCCCAATGAGAGGGATTAAGGCAGCAGGGTCGGGCAGCGGGAGAAGTAGAGGGATGATGCAGTTGCTATAGCGTCATCAGCCAGTCCCCCTATGGGAAGCCTCTGGAGCTAGGATGGTCCTTCAGAGTTGTCCTAAACTGAGGTAAAGGGGTGGGGCTTTGTGCCCTCCCCGCAAATTCAGTTGATAAATTACTGGATGCTGGCTGACCCTGAGGAGGGGGCAGAATTTGGGGTGACTGACTTCCCTCAGCTAACAGCAATTTCTGGAAGAGGCTCAGCTCTGAACAGTCAGCAGCAGGGGAGGGAGGTGAAGAATGCCTTGGTCCCAAAAGGGTGATCTGGGCAGCACGTCACAGCATCCACTACACTATATTATTTAATGCACACGAAAATTCTATGAACTAGTTATTATAATGAGCATTTTAAAATGAGGAAACTGAGGCTCAGAGAGGTCATCTAACCTAACCTAACCTAACCTGTCTAGGTGCACAGAGGCAGGATTTGAATCCAGGTCAGACTGACTAAAAAATCCATACTCTTTCTCCTGCACCACCTGGCCTCAGAAGGGAAGCAAAGGGAAAAGGAGGGAGGGGATGAAGGAACGCTGGAGGCGACCACAACCACTGCACAATTTTGTCAGAAACAGATTAGGAGATGTAGACATAGTGGTTAACAGCATAGTCTCTAGACTACCATGGCTGACTTTGAGCCTCACCTGCACTGCTTACCAATCCTGGGCAAGTATTTAACTTCTCTGTGCCTGTTTCCTTACATATAAAATGGAGATAATAATAATAATATGTGCCTCAAGGGCTATTATAAATTTTAAATGAAAGAATAAATGTAGTACCTGCCAAGGGCCCAGCACTGTGCCAAGCCTGTACTAAGCACCTGGTAAACGTTATCTACTGTTATAACATTCCGTTTATGGGAACTTTTTTTTACAGTGCAGGAAATGTTTTCTTTAGGGTTCTGCTGAATCTTGCTACCATATCCAAAGAATGATGCCTCTCTCGGGGCACCATACACATGGCCTCATCACCAATGAAGTCTCCATGGACCTGGATATTTTAAGAAGCCAGTTTTTAGATGGTCAGGGTAACTTCAGAAATCTGAAAGAGAACCACATGCCAACCACTCCTAACCCTTCAATGTATAATCCTGGAGGCAGAATAAATAAAAGAGAACTGTTAAAATAGCTCTTTCTTGTCTGCCAAACAAAATACTTTTTATTGAAGTCAGCTTTTTAGAAATCTTGGACAGTGCACGAGTAGAGGCTGTTCAACTCGCAAAGAAGCCTTACTTGAGTTTTGTAATCCAAGTCCCACATCCTGGGGAGAGAGATTATTAACCTTGCTGCTTCAGTTTCACCAACCGCTTCCTCTGGATGGCAAAGCACACGGAGCTAAACCCTCAGTACATGTTTCTTAGGTGTGTGGCCAGTATTTTATTACCACATACCCCCCTAGAGCCACTCAGTGACTGAAAGTGGGTTCTGCCCTCAGCTCATTTCATCCACCATGTAGACAAATAAAAAAGGACCCAGAAAGTTAAATCAACCACTCTTTTAAAAAATCATTTTTAAGATGAAAATTATTTATCCAAGTGTAGTGGGTTAAATGGTGACTTCATCACCTGGAAGCTGTGAATGTGACTGTATGTGGAAAAAGGGTCTTTGCAGATGTAACTCAGTAATTCATTCTGAATTATCTGGGTGGGCCTTAAATTCAATGACAGGTATCCTTACAAGAGAATGGTGGAGGGAGATTTGAGACATACAGAGGTCATGTGAAGATAGGCCTAGAGACTGGAATTGTGCAGGAATGCCTGCAGCCACCAGAAGCTGGAAGAGGTGAAGGAGGATTCTACCCTAGAGCCTTCAGAGTGAGTGCAGCCCTGCCAATGCCTTGATTTTGGACTTCTGGCTTCTAGAACTATAAAAGGATAAAATTCTGTTGTTTTAAGCCACCAAATTGGTGGTAATTTGTAACAGCAGTCACAGGAAACTAATACACCAATTATTTCCTGTATAAACCATAAGTATATGTGTACTATCCATCAAGATGTTTATGTTTCTGTTATATATCCAATAAATTTTAAATACCAGCTTAGGGACTTCCCTAGTGGCGCAGTGGTTAAGAATCACCTGCCGATGCAGGGGACACAGGTTCGAGCCCTGGGAAGATACCACATGCCGCGGAGCAACTAACCCTGTGCGCCACAACTACTGAGCCCACATGCCACAACTACTGAAGCCCGCGTGCCTAGAGCCCGTGGTCCGCAACAAGAGAAGCCACTGCAATGAGAGGCCCACGCACCGCAACGAAGAGTAGCCCCCCCCCCGCTGCAACTAGAGAAAGCCTGCACACAGCAACGAAGACACGATGAAGCCAAAAATAAATAAATAAATCTATTTTTTTTAAATTCCAGTTTACATAATTCAAAAAGAGTCATGTACCACAATGTTCACTGCAGCACTATTTACAATAGCCAGGACATGGAAGCAACCTAAGTGTCCATCGACAGATGAATGGATAAAGAAGATGTGGCACATATACACAATGGAATATTACTCAGCCATAAAAAGAAATGAAATTGAGTTATTTGTAGTGAGGTGGATGGACCTAGAGTCTGTCATACAGAGCGAAGTAAGTCAGAAAGAGAAAAACAAATACTGTATGCCATCACATATATATGGAATCTAAAAAAAAAACTGGCTCTAAAGAACCTAGGGGCAGGACAGGAATAAAGACACAGACGTAGAGAATGGACTTGAGGACACAGGGAGGGGGAAGAGTAAGCTGGTATGAAGTAAGAGAGTGGCATGGACATATATACACTACCAAATGTAAAATAGATAGCTTGTGGGAAGCAGCCACATAGCACAGGGAGATCAGCTCAGTGTTTTGTGACCACATAGAGGGGTGGGATAGGGATGGTGGGAGGGAGATGCAAGAGGGAGGGGATATGGAGATACACATATACGTAGAGCTGATTCACTTTGTTATACAGCAGAAACTAACACACCATTGTAAAGCAATTATATTCCAATAAAGTTGTTTAAAAAAATACCAGTTTAAAAAACTATGATCCAATTTTTACTTTTACACATTACATGACAATTATGCATTGCTCAATGAGTGGTCTATACATATTTTTCAGAAAAAGAAAGAAAAAAAGAGTTAGAAGGCTTTATACCCATATATGCACTTGTGAATAGGCCTCAGATCCTATCCTCCTGTCCAGATTTGAGGAAGTCACTTCTAGGATTGTGGGATTGGGCCAGTCTCCCTCCATTGTCTGGAAATATCTACTTATCTTCCCCACGACAGGCCCAGATCAGAGATCAAACATTCATAGGAGACATTCATAGGCAGGAACATTGTTCAGTGAAGTGGGCCCCACAGAAGATACGCAGGCATTTTGGGGACTGTGGCAAACTGAGAAGAGCATCCTTGTCTCATATTAGAGCGTCAACTCAGCTCTAACGGCTTGTTGTCACAAGGAGCCAGGTTGAATGTTACCAAATCTGATTTTTCAAGAGACCCTGGGAATTCAGAATTTTTACACAAAATCTCCTGTTTTTTAAATGTGGGCTTCTAATTCAAATTCGCCTGAAACATTTTTAGGCCAAATAAAACAGAAACTCAGATCTCTAGGTTTCCACTTGTGATTTAGACCTTTATAAATAAAGGCCATCTGACTCTTCCCAGAGGATAAAAGAAATCTAGGCCCCAGAACACCATGCCTGAGTTCCTTCATTGGAAGAGATACTGAAAAATTCCTTTCATTCTTTGCTGATCAGCCTACAGCCTTGAACACAAGATAAGTTATGTAATCAAGTTGTTCTGCCACATTAAATCTTTCATAAATTGCCCTGCTAAGTAAGCACTGTGCCAGGCATATGGTAAATGCACAATGAATAGTAGCTATTGTCTTTGATATGATGGGTATGAATTTTCCCCTCTTCCTTTGGAGAACAATTTTCTTCCCCTCCACCCAAGAATAGAGATGGGGTAGGATAAGTGGTACCCAGAAGATGGTGGAAGAGCATCTATTCCTCAGGCTACCACAGTGGCAGATGGACCAAGCCTGCAGGATCTGTTCAAAGGCACGTGGTCTTATTCACTCCATTACCCTCAGTGCCAAGCAGAGCCATAGGAAATGTCCCTCGTGGCACCAAAGGCAACAGCTTTTAGTGGTAACTCTAGTCCCCAGCTCTGCTGCTCTCCATTCCTATCAAAAGCCCTGTCCCTTCTGGAGGACAATTTGGGAGCAGCTGGTCTAATTGGCCCCCTTCAGCCCTTGAGGCCCCTCTGTCTCTAGGACAACTCCCCTCCAACACCTGTAGAAGCCTAAGGTTTGGGGGGTTGGGTGAGGAAAAGGCTTTTAATTTCTCTCAGAAACAAAAGAAGGCCCACTACCTAGGCTGCTTAGAGGAGTGGGTCAAGGACCAAGAGAGAGATATTCCTCTCAGTTTTTGGTTTGGTTTGGTTTTCTTACAACAGGAAACAACAAAAAGTAATCTCAATGAATCAAGAAACCATTTTATTGTGTTAGGGAGAAATGCCCCTAAAATTCAGATCTCTGGCTGCCATTAGCAAAGCCAATAAGCCAAATAGTGCCCAGGAATGGAACAATAAACCAAAGACACAGGCAAGAGAAACAGAGAGGCATTTAGATTGGGAAGGACTACAGGAACACTCTCACCGTGCTGGGATCCTCAAAATTTTAGTCTCCTGGGTCTAGAGGAAAGCCTCTTGGAGCCAGAATATGTAGCTTCCATGCCTGAGACAATGATCGCCTCCCAGCAGGGCTCAGTCAACTTCATTGCTTGGTTGTCTCTAAGAAGCTGTGTGAATGAGAGAAACCCTCCATCTCTCTGTTTCAGCTTCTTCTCTAAATGGGACTCACATCAGCAACCTTGTCTGTCACAGAGAACTGTTGTACAGATCAGTATGCTTGAAATTTTGCATTTTTTAAAAGTTAGAAATGCCCTTGCGTCAACTGCCAACTCCTCACAGAACAGATAAAGGAACTTTTATTCTGCCCAGAACAAAAAATCCTCGCTATTCCGTTAAAACGCTAACATAGCTTTATAGTGTTATCTAAGAATTTGTTACACCTTTCCTAAACTTTTGTTAGCTAGGATGACTTTGATTAGATGGATAACTGTGATTCAGGATTGTGACATTTATTCCAAAAGGTTTTTGAAACAACATGCATTATCATATAATTAGAGGTTCAAAGAAAATAGTTCTTTTACCGTTTATGTGGGCTATGTAATGACCAGTCTGCCCATAGTTAAATACAAAAGGGCATTTTGATAACAAAGCAGTATTAGGTCAGCATTTATAGTGCAACTATAATTTTATCAACTGTGGGTCTGGAATTTAAAATAATAGCCAGGTTGATGTTCCCCATACTGTCTCTGTTCTAGCCCAGGAGATTCTACAGCCTACTTTTCAAATTCTAGAGCTTAAGATGTTAGAACAATGTTTTCAACTATTTTTTAAGACTTTTCATTCTTAGGCTCACTTTTTAAAACTGAGCAATAATACTATGTTAATAAATCCAGTCATTCCACGTTTTATGGAAAAATAACTTTAAAAGCTATTGGAATGATTACTATATACTATTTTTTAAATGTTTTCAACACACTATTAAGACACAATAATAAAACAAAAGAATTATAGAACTTGAGGGGAGCTAAGAGAACGAGTTGATTTTATAATTTTACTGATGAAGAAGCTGGGCTCAGAGCTCTGGATGAACTGATCTGTCCCAAGTGACGTTACTAAATCATAGCCAAACTTATTGCAAAAATATCTACTGATAGAGGATTCTTTTAGGAAGATGGGTGTTATAAATTAGTATGCTTGTGTAAGCACACCCCTTCTCTCACTGAGGATGGGTTAATTGTCATAGGGTCTACATAATATAATTAAGGAACTTATACATTTTGAACCTATAATAGGTGAACTTGAAGGTCTGCTCCCTGAGGGTATGAAGTGAAACAAACCTAATTAGGATGGGTCAATAGAGGAGACCAATTCTTAACAAATTTCCAGGAAGATCTTATTAGAGCTGGTGACAGTTGTTTTTAAAGTCCAGGGACTAGACATTCCAATAGTTCACGGAGTGAGCAAATTTCATGAAAAAGATAATAGAGACATCAAAATCCTGACTAAAGGAGATAATAATGAAGTCGATGATAGAAGCTTGTACAAAGAAGGCCAGAACTGGGTCAAAAAGGACATGGTGGGAAGATCGAAAAGGTTTTAATCATATGTTGGTATCATCACCATAATAAAAAATGACTGTCCAAAATTTAAGTATGCTCTTTTGGCTGCAATGGGTGCACGTGTGTTCCTAAAACGTGAATCCTAAAATGAGAAGCAGTTCCTGGGACCAGACTGAAATGAATTCTGTTGAAAAAGAATAAAACTAATATATTTTCTGTATAAAAAGAAACAATGTGGAGATGTTTTTTTCTTGTCCAAACAAATGATTCATCAGTTAAAAAAAAAAATGATTTCCATTTCCATCATTCCTTCTACACTGATAAATTGTAACTCTACGATATAAAAGAGCTTTCCCTTCTCCCTGTTTACTTATTCAATTATTTAGTTATGTCAGTATAGAACCATGAATTTTAATTTTATTCTATGGGTTATAATCCATTTCTATCATTATTTATTTTGATGCTCAAATTGTCCCAATTTGGCCACTAGGAGTCCTTTCAAGTTCCTTTTGACATGTTCCTATCATTTGCAAGGGCTTGCTTGCTTTCTGTCACAACAGATGTTCCTGACTCAGCTTATATATTTTTCCCCTCTCAGTCCTGAATCAAGGAACTCTTTTAGTTTGGAAATTGATTTTCTTCATTTCTGGCAGGTTTTCTTGAATTATTTATTCGATAATTTCTTTTCTTTTTTCTGCTCTCACTCTCTTAAATTCCTATTAGTCAGATTTTTGGCTTTCATCTGATCCTGTAATTTTCTTTCCTCAATAAAAAGTTTTATGATAGAAATTATAAAACTGCAAAAAAAAAAAGTAGAGAGAACAGTCAAGCCAAACCCCATATGCCCATCACCCAGTACAATGATTATCATTTACCTCTTAAAAAAAGTATATTTTAGGGAATTCCCTGGTGGTCCAGTGGTTAGGACTCAGTGCTTTCACTGCCAGGGCCCAGGGTTCAGTCCCTGGTAGGGGAATTATCCTTCAAGCAGCACACACAGCCAAAATAATAAAATAAAATAATAAAGCAATCCCAGATATTATATCACTTTTCACCCATAAATACTTTAGTATATATCTCAAATATATAGGAACTTTTAAAAACATAACTACCATTATCACATAAACAATATCACCCTAATTTCTTTTGAATTTTTTATTTTGATTTTATTTATTTTTTTATACAGCAGGTTATTATTAGTTATCCATTTTATACATATTAGTGTATACATGTCAATCCCAATCTCCCAATGCATCACACCATGCCACCCCTCCCCACCCCCCGCAGCTGCTTTCCCCACTTGGTGTCCATACATTTGTTCTCTACATCTGTGTCTCAGTTTCTGCCCTGCAAACAGGTTCATCTGTACTGTTTTTCTAGGTTTCACATATATGCGTTAATATACGATATTTGTTTTTCTCTTTCTGACTTACTTCACTCTGTATGACAGTCTCTAGATTCATCCACATCCCTAAAAATGGCCCAATTTCGTTCCTTTTTATGGCTGAGTAATATTCCATTGTATACATGTACCACATCTTCTTTGTCCACTCATCTGACGATGGACGTTTAGGTTGCATCCATGACCTGGTTATTGTAAATAGCACTGCAATGAACATTGGGGTGCATGGGTCTTTTTGAATTATGGTTTTCTCAGGGTTTATGCCCAGTAGTGGGATTGCTGGATCATATGGTAATTCTGTTTTTGTGCCAGTACCATATTGTCTTGATTACTGTAGTTCTGTAGTATAGTCTGAAGTCAGGGAGTCTGATTCCTCCAGCTCCGTTTTTTTCCCTCAAGACTGCTTTGGCTATTTTGGGTCTTTTGTGTCTCCATACAAATTGTAAGATTTTTTGTTCTAGTACCATAAAAAATGCCATTGGTAATTTGATTGGGATTCCATTGAATGTGTAGATTGCTTTGGGTAGTATAGTCATTTTCACAATATTGATTTTTCTAATCCAAAAACATGGGATATCTCTCCATCTGTTTGTATCATCTTTAATTTTTTTCATCAGTGTCTTATAGTTTTCTGCATAGAGATCTTTTGTCTCCCTAAGTAGGTTTCTTCCTAGGCATTTTATTCTTTTTGATGCAATGGTAAATGGGAGTGTTTCCTTAATTTCACTTTCAGATTTTTCATCATTAGTGTATAAGAATGCAAGAGATTTCTGTGCATTAATTTTGTATCCTGCTACTTTATCAAATTCGTTGATTAGCTCTAGTAGTTTTCTGGTAGCATCGCTAGGATTCTCTATGTATAGTATTATGTCATCTGCAAACAGTGACAGTTTTACTTCTTCTTTTCCAATTTGTATTCCTTTTATTTCTTTTTCTTCTCTAATTGCCATGGCTAGTACTTTCAAAACTATGTTGAATAATAATGGTGAGAGTGGACATCCTTGTCTTGTTCCTGATCTTAGAGGAAATGCTTTCAGTTTTTCACCATTGAGAATGATGTTTGCTGTGGGTTTGTCATATATGGCCTTTACTATGTTGAGGTATGTTCCCTCTATGCCCACTTTCTGGGGAGCTTTTATCATAAATGGGTGTTGAATTTTGTCAAAAGTTTTATCTGCATGTATTGAGATGATCATATGGTTTTTATTCTTCAACTTGTAAATATGGTGTATCACATTGATTGATTTGCATATACTGAAGAATCCTTGCATCCCTGGGAGAAATCCCACTTGATCATGGTGTATGATCCTTTTAGTGTTTTGTTGGATTCTGTTGCTAGTATTTTTTTGAGCATTTTTGCATCTATATTCAACAGTGATATTGGTCTGTAAATTTTTTGGGTGTGTGTGGTATCTTCGTCTGGTTTTGGTATCAGGGTGATAGTGGCCTCATAGAATGAGTTTGGGAATGTTCCTTCCTCTGCAATTTTTTGGAAGAGTGTGAGGAGGATGGGTGTTAACTCTTCTCTAAATGTTTGATAGAATTTGCCTGGGAAGCCATCTGGTCCTGGACTATGGTTGGGAGATTTTCTTTTTTTTTTTTTTGTGGTACACGGGCCTCTCACTGTTGTGGCCTCTCCCGTTGCAGAGCACAGGCTCCAGACACGCAGGCTCAGCAGCCATGGCTCAAGGGCCCAGCTGCTCTGTGGCATGTGGGATCTTTCGGACCGGGGCACAAACCCGTGTCCCCTGCATTGGCAGGCGGACTCTCAACCACTGCGCCACCAGGGAAGCCCTGTTGGAAGATTTTTAATCACAGTTTCAATTTCATTACTTGTGATTGGTCTGTTCATATTTTTTATTTCTTCCTGGTTCAGTCTTGGAAGGTGATACCTTTCTAAGAATTTGTCCATTTATTCCAGGTTGTCCATTTTATTGGCATAGAGTTGCTTGTAGTAGTCTCTTAGGAATCTTTGTATTTCTGCAGTGTCTGTTGTAACTTCTTTTTCATTTCTCATTTTATTGATTTGAGTCCTCTCCCTCTTTTTCTTGATGAGTCTGGTTAAAGGTTTATCAATTTTGTTTATCTTCTCAAAGAACAAGATTTTAGTGTTATTGATCTTTGCTATTGTTTTCTTTGTTTCAGTTTCATTTATTTCTGCTCGGACCTTTATGATTTCTTTCCTCCTGCTAACTCTGGGTTTTGCTTGTTCTTCTTTTTCTAGCTCCTTTAGGTGTAAGGTTAGATTGTTTATTTGAGATTTTTCTTGTTTCTTGAGGTGGGCTTGTATAGCTATAAACTTGCCTCTTAGAACTGCTTTTGCAGCATCCCATAGGTTTTGGATAGTTGTGTTTTCATTGTCATTTGTTCCTAGGTATTTTTTGATTTCCTCTTTGATTTCTTCAGTGATCTCTTGGTTATTTAGTAACGTATTGTTTGGTCTCCACGTGTTTGTGTTTTTTACATTTTTTCCCCTGCAATTGATTTCTAGTCTCATAGCTTTGTGGTCAGAAAAGATGCTTGATATGACTTCAATTTTCTTAAATTTACTGAGGCTTGATTTGTGACCCAAGATGTGATCTCTCCTGGAGAATGTTCCATGCACAGTTGAGAAGAAAGTGTAATCTGCTGGTTTTGGATGGAATGTCCTATAAATATCAATTAAATCTATCTGGTCTATTGTTTCATTTAAAGCTTCTGTTTCCTTATTAATTTTCTGTTTGGATGATCTGTCCATTGGTGTAAGTGAGGTGTTAAAGTCCCCCACTATTACTGTGCTACTATCAGATTCTTCTTTTATAGCTGTTAGCAGTGGCCCTATGTATTGAGGTGCCCCTATGTTGGGTGCATATATATTTATAATTGTTATATCTTCTTCTTGGATTTCTCCCTTGATCATTATGTAGTGTCCTTCCTTATCTCTTGTACCATTCTTTATTTTAAAGTCTACTTTATCTGATATGAGTATTGCTACTCCAGCTTTCTTTTGATTTCCATTTGCATGGAATATCTTTTTCCATCCCCTCACTTTCAGTCTGTATGTGTCCCTAGGTCTGAACTGGGTCTCTTGTAGACAGCCTATATATGGGTCTTGTTTTTGTATCCATTCAGTGAGCCTGTGTCTTTTGGTTGAAGCATTTAATCCATTCATATTTAAGGTAATTATTGAGATGTATGTTCCTATTACCATTTTCATAATTGTTCTGGGTTTGTTTTTTGTAGGTTCTTTTCTTCTCTTGTGTTTCCCACTTAGAGAAGTTCCTTTATCATTTGTTGTAGAGCTGGTTTGGTGGTGCTGAATTCTCTTAGCTTTTGCTTGTCTGTAAAGCTTTTGATTTCTCCATCGAATCTGAGTGAGATCCTTGCTGGGTAGAGTAATCGTGGTTGTAGGTTCTTCCCTTTCATCACTTTAAGTATATCATGCTACTCCCTTCTGGCTTGTAAAGCTTCTGCTGAGAAATCAGGTGTTAACCTTATGGGAGTTCCCTTGTATGTTATTTGTCATTTTTCCCTTGCTGCTTTCAGTAGTTTTTCTTTGTCTTTATTTATTTATTTGCAGTACGCAGGCTTCTCACTGTTGTGGCCTCTCTCATTGTGGAGCACAAGCTCCGGACGCGCAGGCTCAGCGGCCATGGCTCACGGGCCCAGCCGCTCCGTGGCATGTGGTGTCTTCCCAGACCGGGGCACGAACCTGTGTCCCCTGCATTGGCAGGTGGACTCTCAACCACTGCGCCACCAGGGAAGTCTATTTTTCTTTGTCTTTAATTTTTGCCAATTTGATTACTATGTGTCTCGGCATGTTTCTCCTTGGGTTTATCCTGTTTGGGACTCTGCGTTTCCTGGACTTGGATGGCTATTTCCTTTCCCACATTAGGGAATTTTTTGACTATAATCTCTTCAAATATTTTCTTGGGTCCTTTCTCTCTCTCTTCTCCTTCTGGGACCCCTATAATGAGAATGTTGTTGCATTTAACATTGTCCCAGAGGTCTCGTAGGCTGTCTTCATTTCTTTTCATTCTTTTATCTTTATTCTGTTCTGCAGCAGTGAACTCCACCATTCTGTCTTCCAGGTCACTTATCCGTTCTTCTGCCTCAGTTATTCTGCTATTGGTTCCTTCTACTGTATTTTCCATTTCAGTTATTGTATTGCTCATCTCTGCTTGTTTGTTCTTTAATTCTTCTAGATCTTTGCTAAACATTTCTTACATCTTCTCGATCTTTGCCTCCATCCTTTTTCTGAGGTCCTGGATCATCTTCACTCTCATTATTCTGAATTCTTTTTCTGGAAGGTTGCCTATCTCCACTTCATTTAGTTGCTTTTCTGGGGTTTTATCTTGTTCCTTCATCTGGTACATCGCCCTCTGCCTTTTCATCTTGTCTATCTTTCTGTGAATGTGGTTTTTTGTTCCACAGGCTGCAGGATTGTAGTTCTTCTTGCTTCTGCTGTCTGCCCTCTGGTGGATGAGGCTCTCTAGGAGGCTTGTGCCAGTTTCCTGATGGGAGAGACTGGTGGTGGGTAGAGCTGGTTGTTGCTCTGGTGGGCAGAGCTCAGTAAAACTTTAACCTGCTTGTCTGCTGATGGGTGGGGCTGGGTTCCCTCCCTGTTGGTTGTTTGGCCTGAGGTGACCCAATACTGGAGCCTATCTGGGCTCTTTGGTAGGGCTAATGGTGGACTCTGGGAGGGCTCACACCAAGTACTTCCCAGAACTTCTGCTGCCAGTGTCCTTGTCCTCACGGTGAGACACAGCCATGCCCTGCCTCCACAGGAGACCCTCCAACACTAGCAGGTAGGTCTGGTTCAGTCTCTCCTGGGGTCACTGCTCCTTCCCCTGGGTCCCAATGCACACACTACCTTGTGTGTGCCCTCCAAGAGTGGAGTCTCTGTTTCCCCCAGTCCTGTCAAAGTCCTGCAGTCAAATCCCACTAGCCTTCAAAGTCTGATTCTCTAGGAATTCCTCCTCCCATTACCAGACCCCCAGGTTGGGAATCCTGATGTGGGGCTCAGAACCTTCACTCCAGTGGGTGGACTTCTGTGGTATGTGTTCTCCAGTCTGTGAGTCGCCCACACAGCAGTTATGGGATTTGATTTTATTGTGATTGCGCCTCTCCTACCATCTCATTGTGGCTTCTTCTTTGTCTTTGGATGTGGGGTATCTTTTTTGGTGAGTTCCAGTGTCTTCTTATTGATGATTGTTCAGCAGTTAGTTGTGATTCTGGTGCTCTTGCAAGAGGGAGTGAGAGCACGTACTTCTAGTCCGCCATCTTGAACCAATCCATCCCAGTTATTCTTGAAACACTCTACCCTAATTTCTTAATATAATGTTATACCCAGTCCACATTCACATTTCTCTGATTATTTTTTAAAATATCTTTTCACAATTGGCCTGAAGTTCAAGGCAGGATTACATCAAGGCCCACGATGCTTTTGGTTATTAGGTCTCTAAATTTATAGCATATCCTCTACCACTCACTCCTTTCTGTCTATATTATTTATCTGTTGAAGAAAATGAGCCATGTGTGACCCTCCAGTTTTCTTATCTCTCCCCAATTTCTATCTCTATGTCTCTCTTTTCTATAAATTAATTTTTTCTTAGTTTTATTTAGATATAAGTAACTTATAACATTATATTAGTTTCAGGTGTACAGTATAATGATTCAATATTTATGTATATTGCAAAATGATCACAATAATTCTAGTTAACATCCATCACCATACATTGATATTTTTTTTCTTGTGATGAATACTTTTAAGATCTACTCTCATAGCAAATTTCAAATGTACAATACAGTATTACTAAATATAGTTCTTTGTCTCTTTTATTCTGCTTGCTGGGAGATTTCCTCAGCTCACCTTCCAATTTTTCTGCTGAATATATTTTTGGTAAAGAAAGTTAAATTTCATGTTTTCTCAATATTTGTTTATTATAGCAAACTGTTCTTTTTTCATGAGGCGCTATCTTCTCTTATCTCTCCAAAGATACCTTTTTTAAAAAAATTATTTTTCTGCCCCTATGCATTATCCCTACTTCCCCTGTGGTTATTTTTTTCTGTTTATCTGCTTTAGTGTTAGTCTTTCTTGTTAGAAGCTTTCCTCGAATGTCTGGTGATGCTTGACTCTCTGTCCTTTATGTTTAGGAATGAGACTCTCAAAAGTGGATTATGCATGAGCAGGGGATGTTCACTTGTGTGCTCACTGTATAACGAGTGGGCAGGAAGCCAGCCTTCTTTGTTAAGGAACCCTCAAATGTCAGTTGCTCTAGGACTTTTCTTTTGAGCTACTGAATTTCCCCAGAGAGAAATAGTCTCCAGTCTCCCATCTGGGATGTGTAAGTTCAGCAGCCAGTGTTTGGGGAGCTATCCTACTGCCCAATATGCAGTTTCCAATTTGGACTTGTTTTCAGCGTGCATCTCAATCTACTGCAGCTGTGCCTGGCGTCCCTGGGACTAAAGCCTCTGTGGGTCAACCCCTCCATCAGGTGACCCTTCTACCTTCTGCTGGAAGGTGGGAATTAAAGGCTGAGCACCAGCTTTCATGGTGGGGGAGGCCATATGCAGGTCTAATTCCTCTTCTACAGATTTTCAACCCCACTGTTTTCAGACCCTCCTTGCCCCCTGCCTTTAGAAGTCTGGCATTATCTGTTCTTGAGATTTTCAGAAGTTCAGTGGGATGAATCTGCTTGCTCCTTATTGGCTTTCTTCCTTGCAACCATTTAGGTTCTCTCTTATCCATCTGTTTTCCAGTTTCCAAATTGTTCTAGTCATTTCTTACCTTTATGCTCTCTTATACTATTATATGCATGGGGGTGTGTGTGTGTGTTTGTCCTTTTAGATTTTGCCTTTTTTATTCCTTTACTATCCATTTAGAAGGATTTCAGAAGGAAGTAAAGGTAAACATGTATAATGAATGTATGTTGTTTCACTAGAAATCCCTTGTATTCCTTTTTTAAAACTTTTTTATTTTGAAGTAATTATAGATTCACAGGAAATTGCAAAAATAGTAGAGAGGTTTCATATACACTTCACCCAGCTTCCCCAAAGGTAAAATCTTACTTAACTATAATACAATATAAAAATCAGGAAATTGACATTGGTACAATCCACAAACCTTATTCAGATTTCACCAGTTTTATATGCAGTCACATGCATGTATGTGTGTATAGTTCTGTGCAATTTTATAACATTGTAGATTCATGTAACTACCACCACAATCACAATACAAAACTGTTCTATTATCACAAATCCTTCATGCTACTCCTTTATAATCATGCCCACCCCCCTCTCCTCACTCCCAACCCCTGGAAATAACTAATCTGTTCTCTATGATTTTATCATTTTGAGAATGTTGTACGAATAGAATCATACAATACGTAATCTGTTGATATTGGCTTTTTTCACTCAGCATAATTCTCTTGAGATTCATCCAAGTTACTGAATGGATCAACAAACCCATTATCTGTTCCTTTTATTGATGGGTTATATTCCATGGTATGGATGTCAACGGTTTGTCTAACCATTCACCAAACTGAAGGACATTTCTATTGTTTCAAATTTGGGGCTATTACAAATAAATGCATTGTTTTTCTAATAAATAAGAAACTTAAAAATATAAAATTCAGGGAAGCACCACAAATGTTGAAGATGATACCATCTTTAATTTTTTAAAAGAAGGGAAAGTTTGGCTTCACCATTACTTGTCACTGGTAAGTGCTTGTTCCAAAGTCCCTTTGCTCACCATCAAACATGAACCGTGTCCTCCACGAATCAGAGCACATCTGTGCTGGGGCAAGGAGGTGGGCCTGGTCTTGGTTCAGTTAACTAGCCAGTGATTTTACACCCTTGGCAAGATCAGGCTCTAGTATATTATGAGAAGTCTGTGAAAGTCCCTAAGGCCATTCTCCATAATGATGTGGTCGGTTACAAGTCAGTTATAGGTGATTTGTCCAACACATTTCTCATTGTTAATAGGGCAGTTCAATCGTTTGAGATTTATTTAAGCTCTTTTACAAAGCCATGCCCAACCACACAGAGAACTTGGTAGTTGGTATTGCAGTATTTTCTGCAGTTTTCGGCAAAAACAATTTTTTTAAACAATGGTCCCCAGCATCACAAAACTTTTCTAAAGGATTCATTCATTCATTGAGCACATAATATGTGCTAGATACTATTTTAGGTACTTGGAAAATAATGGTGACCACCCCCTCTCCCAAAAGGATATGGTTACTGCCCCATGAAGATTATATTTTAACGGCAGAGACAAGTTAATCAAATAATCACAAATAAATGTGAAATTATAACTGGGATAAGTTCTACATAGGAGATGTACACAGTGCTATGAAACTGTGTAATGAGAGATTTGATCTAGTTGCTACTGGTTGTGGAAGCAGAAGGGGAGGTCAGGGAAGGCTTCCCCAAGAAAGTGAAAGTTGAGCTGAGATTCAAAGGCTAAATGGGTATTATATCAATCAGGGTTCAGATAAGAAAACAGCCCATGGTGGGGGGGAGGGGTAAATTAGGAGTTTGGGATTAACATACACACGCTACTAACAAGGACCTACTGTGCAGCACAGGGAACTCTACTCAGTACTCTGTGATACCCTATATGGGAAAAGAATCTGAAAAAGAGTGGACATATGTAGATATACAACTGACTCACTTTGCCGTACACCTGAAACGAACACAACATTGTAAATCAACTATACTCCAATAAAATTTAAGGAAAGAAAGAAAGAGAGAAAACAGCCCATACCAGGCAGTTCACTAGGGATTTAATTTAGGAGGTGAGTTATGAGTTACTAAGGTGTGAAGAGTAAACAGGATAGTGAGATTTTCAGAGACTACCAAGAACAGGAAGCTGCAGCCACCTCAGGGTTTGGGGTGACATAGTATAGAGTCCAGGAACCAGAGCTAGTGGTGAGAGCTGGGAATACAGAGGAAGGGGCTATCTGCAGATGCTGGAACCAGAGAGGTGATATAGGCACTGCTAGGAGATGTTTTGCAAGTTGGGGTGGCAGGGTTACCTGAGTTTCCACCTTTCTCCTGCCCTCTAATTTCCTTCCAGTGCTTTCCATTGGCCAAATAGAGCTAGATGCCAATTGGAAAGGAAGCCTGGAAAATGGAGTTTGCATGGGTCAGCCCCCTACTACACAGAGCAGAAGACAGGTGGGAAATGGATCTGAGAAAATGACTGGGGCAAAGGCAGTGGGGGACAGAGGTGGAGGGAGCAGTCAGGGGATAGCATTCTAATCAGAGGGGTGATATGTACAGAGGCCCAATGGCTAGAGGGGACACTGCACAGGTGGGGAACATGACAGAAGACAGAGAGCAAGCTGAAGCTGACAGGAAGTAGGGCCAGACCATACAGGTACAGCAAGTCATGTTAAACTTTGGACTTTAATGCAAAAGCAACGAGAGGACAAAAAAGTGTTTTAAGAAAGTGGTCATTGTAACTGACAACCGTACTTGAAATAAAAAATAATGATCAGCTACTCTGCAGAGCTGAGGCTATAAACTATCAACAGGAAAATGTTGTGAACACTAGACAAAACAAAGCTCCGGTGAACCCACTGAGCACCACAGTGGGAAACCAAATCAAACTGGCATATAGACAGAGAGTGGGAAACACAGAATACCATTCTCCAGCTCTAACTGAAGACCTCTGCAACAGTGGTTATAGCACTTTTGAGCACCTACTGTGTGCTATGGAAGGAGCTCAGAGAAGACAGAAGAAAATAAATATTTTTTTAACGCTCACATATGCTAAGTGACACTAAGATACATGCATGCACACACCTACACACACATTGCCATTTAATTTTTACAAGGATCCTATGAGATGGGCGTTAACACTCCTAGGTTGCAGATGAGCAACCAGGGGCTCAGGAGTGTTCTGTGTCACCAGCTAGGAAGTGAAGGAGACAGGATAAGAACCCTAGTCCTCCTGATTTCAAAGCCTAACTTTTTGTTATGAATGGTAAACCCAGACCCTTCTCAGACTTCTAGTTTCTTCAACAACCCATTAGTAGCACTGAGGAACCGTTCTCAACGGCATCCAGGTCGAGGTGATAAAATAAGGCTTCCTCCATTGAAGCAGTGCTTCCCACTGTACTGTTTCCCTGGGCCAGGCGTGGTGTCAAAACAAAAGCGGGATACCCAAGTTGTTGCCGTTTCTTTATTTTAAATGGGACAACCACAAAACTGATGGGAATAAAACATTCTAAGGACCAATGATTCAATTCTGGTAGAAGGCTGGCAATCAGCTTCTCTAAAAATGTAGTCATAGGGAATTCCCTGGTGGTCCAGTGGTTAGGACTTGGTGCTTTCACTGCCAAGTGGGCCCTGGTCAGGGAACTAAGATCCCACAAGCCATGTGGTGCAGCAAAAAAAAAAAAATGTAATGGCAGTAGAGATGAACTCAGGGCAGGGAGCAGTCAGCTGGGGTGACTCCATTCTGGACAAAGACACTAAAAAGAACACAGTATTATGCAGGTCTGGACAAACCACAAAGCCAAGCAGTTACAGAGAATTTATGGCTCGAGAGCCCTCCCTGACTAGATGCCTGACAGTAGGAGACCAGCATGAAGCGGGGCAGAGGTAGCCTCTAACAGGGCAAGAGAATTGAGTCTCCACATGCTGGGGGAGGATCAAAGCAGTGGCTCTGGAATCTGGAAGTAGAGGTTGGTTTGAGGTCTGAGCTGGTGGGCAAAAGCGAGTAGAGTGTACCGGGGATGGCAAAGAGTGGTCCCCAGTGCCTCCAGTGTTTGAGGTTTGCTTTGTGGGCTAGCAGGTGGACTAACTTGATTTACAGGGCAAGGGCTGGGCTGGATTCTCCTAGTCTAAACCAGTAGTTTTCAAACTTTTTAAAGCAGTGAAACATTTTCTCCGAAGGAAATCTTAAGTGGAAGTGTAAACAACCAAAACAAATAAAGTGGATTTGCTCTGGTGGAAGTCAGTGGTGGGGATCCAAGGTCCTGCCAGGTTGGACCTGCTTTCCCTTTTCCAGCCCTCCTGATGTTGAAGCAAAGAGGATTCACAAAGGGAATCATAATTTTCTCTATTGAGAAGTTAGATTTGAACTCCAACTTTTTTTTTTTTGTGGTACCCGGGCCTCTCACTGTTGTGGCCTCTCCCGTCGCGGAGCACAGGCTCCGGATGCGCAGGCTCAGCAGCCATGGCTCACGGGCCTAGCCGCTCCGCAGCATGTGGGATCTTCCCAGACTGGGGCACGAACCCGTGTCCCCTGCATTGGCAGGCGGACTCTCAACCACTGCGCCACCAGGGAAGCCCCTGAACTCCAACTTTTAAGTATGCAAATTAACTAGACCGTCTCAGGTCTCCTTTAGATGGAATTCAAAAAGAAAAACTTTGAATTAGCACACCAATAACCATTTTCAGCCTGCTCTCCAGGCAGTCCCCAGTGGCCCCTGTAATTTAGCTGGTTAAACCTTTTCCTCGGGGCCAAACAGCTAAACTTGAGCCAGGTGGGCCTAAACGCATGAACCAATTCAGAGTTTACTGTCCAAAGAGGAAAGAGAAAAGTCTGCCAGCATCTTCTACTCATCCACATAAGGTTCCCAAGAGCGGGATTCAGCCCTCATCCTCCCCTCCCCACACCCGCTGCAAACACACAGAAAGGCCAGCGCAATATAACTTCAAAGATCAGTCCTGCAGCCCCCTCAGACAAATTACACCAAACCAAGCCAAAGTGAACGCTCCTGCAGCCCCCTCAGACAAATTACACCAAACCAAGCCAAAGTGAACGCAACTGTCTTTACCAGTTTCGTAAGGGAATTGCCTGGGAACCATTCCTTTTCAGACCTAATTATAAAGTCAGTTTTGAATTACAGAACAAGATGGCATGAAAGCCAGTGTTGAATGAGCAGAACAAACAAACATGCAAAGATAAAATGCAGTGGGCTTTTACCTGAGGGCTGCTGCCAGCGACAGCAGAAATGGCCTCTTTCACCAAGTCTGGGGTGCCCTGGAAAACTTCATACCTCTCCAGGGAGACAGTTCCCAACCGCCACCACCCCTGCTTTACAAAGCAATCTGGTGTTAAATAAATAAACTACATTTCCCAGAATTCTCTTCGCTCAGGCGCGGGGCTATGTTTTAAACCACTCTGTAATTGTCACAAAAAAAAAAAAAAAAAACTCGAAATGTTTAAATGTGACAACATTTTGACATACAGAGTTGACTCAGCTCATTTCAAAACTCATCTTATCACTACTGCCCTTGGGTATGTTTTTAAAGATAAAAATACTAAACTATTATGCTATGCCAAGACCATCTAAGCATAACAGAAACAACAGTTCAATGCTGTTTACACTCGGTGTATCTATTACACGTCATTCAAACATTAGCATGCATCAGAATCGGCTGAAGGGCTTGTTAAAACACAGGTTGCTGGACCCCACTCCCACAATCTGTGATTCAGCAGGTCTGGAGGGGATCCCAAGGATGGCCATTTCTAACAGGTTCCCACGTGCTGGTCCCAGATCACATCTTAAGAGCCACTGACTTAGATGATCTCCATGGGCTATTCCAAATCTATGGGAAAAGCAGGCACACAATTACTGATTTCTACTTATTTTGATTTCTACAAGCTTTGAACTAGCAGTATCTGTGGCAGTGAAGACCCTAGCCTTCCCTAGCAGTGTTAGGAAGGGTAAAAGGCAAAGCAACTAGTTCAGGAGGATCCAGAAACTGACACTATCTGGTCCAGCACTTTCATTTTCCCAGTGAGGAAATTTAGGCTTAGAGATGTTTGTGCAAAGTCTCCCAGGGAGTTCATGATTGTGCTGGGACAGAGAACCCAGATGTCGTGGTTCCCACTCCACTGCTCCTGCCAGCACTGGAGTAAAATGGGACAAGTGGATCTGGCAAGGAATAGAGAAGCCAGCCTGACTCTGATCCATACCGATTTTTCCCTTGGCTCCTACCTCATCATTGTCTCTGCACTGGCAGAGGTAAAATTCCTCTGCTCAAATCCCCAACCCAGGACCTCCTAACCTCTCTTCTTTTTTTTTTTGCGGTACGCGGGCCTCTCACTGTTGTGGCCTTTCCCGTTGCAGAGCACAGGCTCCGGACGCGCAGGCTCAGCGGCCATGGCTCACGGGCCCAGCCGCTCCGCAGCATGTGGGATCTTCCTGGACCGGGTCACGAACCCGTGTCCCATGCATCGGCAGGCGGACTCTCAACCACTGGGCCACCAGGGAAGCCCTCCCTTCCTTTTTTTATTTAGCCCCCTTGGAGCCTAAGACAGGCAGTCAAAATTGGGTGGCCAAATTGTCACAGTAGCCTTCAGTTACAATATTTGGGGGATGAATTAATGAATACAGAGCCATTTATTTGCTTTTCTATATACCTTGTGTCTGCGACAGCAAGTAATGATAGAATCTTCCAAAACAACTAACCAGACCCTGTGCATCAATCAGCTACTCTGTTATTCTCAAGAAATTAGCATTTAAGAAAAATTGTTTAGGTGCACCAACCACTCCCATCAGCCACCAGGGGTCATATAAATAGGAGTTTTCACTAGACCTTTATAACTCACAAACTACCCTCTTCCTCCAAAGGCCTTGGTACAACACATAATTCAGCAACTAGAGTCCCTTGAAGAAGAAAAAACAAACACCTATAAAACTAGTCTTTTTCAGATTTCAGAGACATGAAACCCTTTAGGAGTCTAGGCCAGGGTTCATAACAATCCATTATCTGACAACATAGATATACAGATAAACCATTATTTTGGTAAAGATACATCTTCTAAACACCACTGATCTGGGCATTGTGGTTGTCCTTGAATTGAAGAATGATCACATTTTATTGTCTTAGCCTTGAACATGGTTATCAATGCCAGACACTGAGAGGCTTAATTTGAAAGATGGCTATGCTGTCCAACTGGCAAATGCCTTTTATTCAGTTAACAGGGACAGCTGAAAGCTTATATACTGTTGCACAAGCGAAAAATCTGACTTCCTAACGGTTCTTAAAGATGCCAGCTAGGAGCCTGTGCAGGCCAGCCTGCCGGGGCTGGGGCTGCAACCACAGCTCTGTGCTGAGGCTTTGCAGCTCGGCACCGGGTGGTGCAGCTGTTATATTGGCCAAAAAAGCACTGGCAGCCCCAGGAGAAACAGAGACTTAATTCACTTACAGGAACTTTCCTGAAAGAGTCTTTTAAAATGCATTTAAGGCAGACCAGGTGCACTTATTTTCTTTTTAAATCTCATTGCTTTGTCAGATATTCTCATTTATGGTTTTAATAGTCTTTAGGTACAACATTAGCCACCCTCTGTTGCATTATAAATTATAATAAGAACTTATAAAACATATTTAAGTATAATGATTTCTAGGTAGGTTCCTTGAAATGTATAACATCTAAACATCTGTGCTACAGCACTCGCAATAGATATACAGCCTGGGTTGCGATTCGGGTTGCCTAGAATTTTGTTAAAGATTTTGTAAGCCATGCATATTTTAAAAACGTAAAGCCGTTTGTGTGTGTGTGTGCGCGCATATTGCTCAGATATAAACAGTAGTAAAAGAAAGCCGATTCAATTCAATATATCATGCTGTTAAAAGACTTCCAGCTGTCAACTGTTTCCATTATAAACAGGAGTTGGGAAGAACGGGCTCCAGAGGGGAAAGAGGTTGCATAAAGATGAAACTTCATAATGTGAGAGACGGGGTGGGGATTGGATTCAAGTCATCATTTAGGTGAAAATTGCCAAAACCTGAATAATTCTAGGAAATACTCTCCGTGGTCCTTCACTACACTTTGAAAGCACCTCAGCCCACAAAGACTCCCGCACTAGCACGACAAAAGACCCCCCTATGCCAGTAAGTAAAAATGAGTGCCAGAGCCTTCCTTAAAGGTGAATATTTGGGATAGGCAGCTGTTTGCATAATGTGATTTTAAGTGTGACAAGCATGCACCCCACCCAAAAAATAGCTGTGCTTACAGACCCGGGTCACGGATGCCTTGCAATTCTGCCATTAAGGAGTATTTCCATCCCAGTCAGAAACTTAGGAATCATCCTTGGTTCCTCTTTCTCCTTCTCTGACCCCATTCAATCAATGACAAGTTTCTCCTACAGAGCTCTTGACTCTGTCCCTTTATCTTCATTTCCCCTGACAGTACTATAGTTCAGGTCTCCGTCAGTTCCTACCAGGGCAACAGCAGTTCCCTCCTGACTTATTTCTGTGTCTTCAGTCTATTCTCCACGCTGCAACTAATGGGATCTTTCTAAGATGCAAATCTGATTATGACAATCCCCAGCTTAAAGCCATTAGCTGGTTCCTCATCCCCTCAGGATGAAGTGCAGGTTCCTTAACAGGGTACACGAAGCCCTCGTGGTACGGCTGTTGCTGACTGCTCAGCCGCGTCGCTTGCTAGCTCCTCCCATCACACATTCACCTTGTCTTGGTCCCTCAGCCTGGCTTCCAGGGCTTTGAGCACAGCATCCCCTTTGCTTAGAACGCTCCATCCCACTTTCTACCCTTCCCGTCAAAGACTTCATAAATCTAAATTTATCCCTACTTTAGCACTTTCTTACTATGTAAGCTTTAGCCATTTGACCGTCCAACTGTTTCTCAACTAGGCTATGTGTTTCATGAAAAACAGAACCGTCGCTTATTCACTAGTGTATTTCCAGGACCTAGCACAATGCTTGTCACATTATACTTAATAAATATCTGTCCATTCGATGAACAAATGAGTTCTAGTAAAGTTCTTATGTTCTATTAACATACTAATGTCGGGAATTCACACTTAGTGTGATTTTCCTTACTACAGCTCTCTGAGAATATGTTTGAGAGGGTTAATGAAATAGAGGCAGAATTGGCTCTGGAGAACCAGGGAAAAGTAGAAAGGCAATGATTAGCCAAGATAGGAAGGCACTGGGAAGGAAGGAAAGAACAGGTACTATTGGAGAGTTTAGAATGGCCCTTCATGGGTATAGAGAAAATAACAACCAAAATTTGTTCCATTCCTGATAGCATCCCTGAGGCTACCACCAAGGAGAGGGCAGTTCCAAGGCTTGGGTTGAACATCGAGGTACCTGCACCCTAGCCCAGTGGCTTCACCAGAGCTGGCCTGATGGCTGTGTGCTAACCCCAGGCCCATGCTGTGGAGAAGCTACAAGGGCAAGGCAGAGGTGACTGGACAGACACACTGTTTCCTCCTGGCCAGTTTGACTGAACTTGTCTAGATACAGATGGCTATGACTAACTTTCCGCTTATCACAGCCTTTTGAAGTATTAAAACTCTACCAGCCGCATACTTCATATATTTCCCCCCCAAGTAAACTCTTTTGTCTATGATCAGTATAGAGGAAGCATAATGTGGAAGACAGTTTATTTATTTTACTACTGACCTCAATGAATGACTCAGTGAAGTTTCTGGGCAAGGGAAAAATATATCGTCTTCCTTCCATCCCATGATTAGGGCATTCACCAAGGCTCAGACATGTTTCTCCCATCTGGATTCTTTCCTTGGTGACCCAGTTCCATATCACGGCTCTCACTTTCAGATCTGGGTACCATACTAACAATGCCTAAATCTAAAACATCCACCCTGATCGTATGAGCATACTCCAGGCCCACATTTTCCATTGCCTATAGGACTTTTTCCTTTGAATATCTCACCAAGAGTTCCACCTCAACAAATCCAAATTACCTCATAGTCTTGTCTCCTCCCTGCAAAATTGACCCACAGCTGCAATGTCCTTACTTCTGCCAGTGGTACCATCATTCTCTCAGTCACATGTCAGGATACTCCACTCTTCTCACTAGAACATAAGCTGCCACCTCCTCAACGAGGCCCACCTTGACTACTCCATTTAAAATTGCCGCACCATGGCCCCAGCGGTCTTGATTTCCCCCCTCACTTGCTCCACATTTTTCATAGCACTTACCACTTTCTAGCATACTAATTTACTTATCTATTTATTATTTATCAGTCTCTCTGTGACTCCTACTAGAATATAAATACCACTGGAGATAGGGATTTGTACCTGTTTTTATTCACTGATGTCATACCTGTGCCTACAGCAGTGCCTAACACACAGTAGGCACTGCTGTAGGCACTCAATAAATATTTGTTGGATTAATAATTCATGCCACAAGTATATATAACAAAGAATATATTTTAAAATACCTCTGTCCTCTAGCTAGAACTTAAGCTCCATGAAGCAGGGGACTTTGTTTTGTTCATTGTTGTGCCCCCAGGGATTGTAGGTATTCAATAAAAATCGTTGAATAAATGAATGAATGGGAAGTCATTGAGTTACCTTTTTGTACCAAAAACGTACTAGGTGCTTGGGGATTCTAAGATAATTTTAAACAACTAACTATAATACAGTGGGGTGAAGAGATATGATAGGGGTAAGAACAAAATGGCATGGAAGCTCAGGAGTGACAGCACTGAAGGTAATTCTTCACACCTGTTCATCTGCTTTTTATGCCAGGCGAAGGTCCTAGAAAGAAAGTATATGGTATGGGGCAATGCTTCTCAAATGTTATTTGTATATGAGTCACCTCGGGAATCTTGTTAAAATACAGACACTGGTTTGGTGGACCTGAGGAGAGCCCTAAGCTTTTATATTTTTAACAGGTCCCAGGTGATATTGAGGCTGCTGGTCTTCAGACCACACACTGAGTTACAAGTGTACTTAACTCAGCACCCATTCCCCCTTATATCCTTTTAGTAAACTCCAATTTTGTTCATGTATCTAATCTTCCCTTCCCCAGTACTCAGAGGAAGTGATCCTAGCCCCAGCCACAGGGTTAGACTGGGATGGAGCTCAAAGCCAATCAGTATAAGGCATTCTTCTGGCTGATTACTGGACGAGAATGGGGATGGGAACTCAGGATTTTTAGTCTATGTTTCGGGGAAAGGTTTCTCTTTCCCTTCTACTGTCCCTCAACAAGGAAGCATGTGGGTTGGTGACTGCAGGAGGCCATCCTATAACCTGAGCGGCAGCATCTTAAGATGAAGCCAGTGCCAGGAGTGCTGAGTGAAAAGAGGGAGAGAACCTGGGTCATTAATGACATCACTTGGCTGTTGATTGTGCTGAGCCTGGAACTTACTCTGTCTCTGATCTAATAAATGTCCTTATTGTTTAAGCCAATTTGAATTCAAAACTTCTCTTATTTGCAGCAGAAATCATCCTACTGATTACACATAACTTTTTTTTTAGGGAATAAATATTTATTGAACAACTACTATGTCCCAGGCACCATCCTAAGGAAACTAGACAGCCATAATCCCTACCCTCATAAACTTTATAGTCTGTAAGGTAAAGTAATTTGAGCCCAAGTTAGTGAGATTAACAAAATTTCATTTTACTATTTACTTTCTTGGATGGAGACTACTTCTCCCTCCCTGACTGTACCTCTGAAATGGTTCTTATTAATTACCTGTTGCCCTGGTACAACTGCCTTAATCCTAAATCGGAGCTCTGTCTCCTCACACTTAAAAATTGCAACAGTACCCTACTACCACTCTGAGATCCAATCTACAAACAAGTAACCCATCAATCTTCCTAAAGCATCAACTTCACGGAGCAAAAACTTCCAGAGACCCTCCTTGCTTATACCGGTGATTTTTAAGCTTGTTTTATTAAAACAAGAAACAGTTCTTCAAAGGCAAAAAATGTTTTACACAGAGTCCCAAAGTATAAAATAGATAAACCAGTGTTGTGCTGTGGACATAGGGAAGGGTGAGGGGCAGACGGAGTCTCACCTGCCCCACTCCAGCCTACTCCCCACCTCCACTTGACCCTCCCAACACACCCCACCCCTGAGGAGTTGTGGTGTCTTCATTTCACACTATGTCACAAAATGAAACGCTTCCACTTGTCATTCTATTAACTGCGCCCATTCTTGATTCACTTAGGTCAGTCTTCCCACAACTCTTCAAACACACGCACTCATTCTCAAGTCTTTGCTCAGGCTGTTTCTTGCATCAAGAATGTTGTGTGTCCACCTTTATGTAAAACTGACCCACCTTCACAAGAAACCTGACAACAAAATACAACACTCCCAGCACCCACAGAGCAGGCATCACCAATCAATCCCAATCCTTCAGGCATTCTTTCCTTTGAGTCTTTGAGTCTTTTCCATTGAGTTCACAATCCTTTTCCATGCATCATATAGTCAAGCACTATCAACCCCCAAAAAGCAAAACGCAAAAAAAATTTTAAGTCTTTTTTATCCCCAGTATTAAGTACGGCTCTCATTCTGTCATTTTATAGACTCACATTATCACTTAGTTATAAAATAGTTCGATCTGTGTGGTTCCTCAGTTAGATTATAAATGACTAGAGAATAAGGCCTATATTTTCTCTTTCCCCTCAATTTCTAGCTCAGTTCTAGCCACTTTGCTATGTACTAAATAAATAAACCGGATGAATGAATATTCAGGTAATATTAACGTGTGTCTTCTAAAGCAGGCTTATATGATCACCATGGAGTATCAGAACATGAGGCAGCGCTACAGCTGCAGGAACCACCTTAGGAATCAAGAAACCTGAGCTCCTCTCCCACAAACACTACGAATTACCTATGTGGCTACTTCGTCTTCTGGGCCTTGGTTTCCCTCATCTATAAGAAGGAACGTGATTAAATTATTTGTGCTGATACTGGGGCATTCTTTGAGTTTGCTGGGAGAAGCAGCACTCAGGTTACCAGGTCGCCTTGTGGGAGTGGGGCCCATTGGGAGGATATAGGGCCTCCTCCATGTCCTTGGCTGTATTCTGGGTCCCGTGACTTCCATGGCCATGTGGAGAACTGGAATAATAACTCCTGACACAGAGCATGACTGACTACCTTTCTTTGTGTGTGCTCATCGTCAGTCTATCCCTATCCAGCAGACTCTGCTGGCTGGGCAGAGTTTCACAGCAAACTCTGTCAAAGGCTGTTAACCTCCCTCAAATGCAGCCTATACATGATTGTCTTTGGATTGGACACCAATCTCTGGTCCAGTCAGCTGGAACCAAGGTATCAGGGTTGGTTTCACTCAGGGACCACTCCTGCAACTTTATGTTGGAAGAACTGGTTTGGGCCACTCTTCAGAAAAGGGGGCTGCAGGTATGGCACAACCCTAGTGCTTCATAAACACTTCTCTTTTTCTAAAATGTTTTACGTTATTTAACCAAATATTCCCAATCTTCACAAAAAGCATTAAGAAATATGCATTATGAAGAAAGATTATATACCGTATTCACTTAGTAGTGACTTAATCTTTCTGCCCAGTAGAAAAGTATACAGGAAGTAGACCTAAAGAAGCGGGAAACTACACAAATGCAAAAATCCAACACTCCTGAAGACTTTCTGGGACCCAATGGCCTTCAACATAATACAGTATTCCTTCAGTATTAAAAAAAAAAATTTTTTTTTTAAAGAGGACACCAGAGATTAAAGTGTTTTATAAACTTCTAATGTGAAGCTAATTCAAACACAGCCTGCCTGGGACATGTTCAGTCACAGCGACAAAATCTCCCACCTGTGGACCCTTCCCCACGCCCCTGTCCTGGAGTCCCCACCACCACGTGAGAGTACTTTCCATGAGGGGCTGGAATGCACTTACCCATGCATCTCACACAGAGAGATAAGGGGCTGGCCCATGATCCCAAGGCCTTTGGCAATGGACACATTTTTATAAAGAGAAAGAAAAAGAAACACCACACACAACTGTGACTTTGTTTCTCCACTTATCATTTCAAAAAAAGGCTATAAAATGGAGTTTAATCAGAGTGTCATTTTTTTTCAAACGATTTTAATTATTGGAATGCAAAATTTTTTAATACTCAAATAAAACCTGGGGGAAAATAAAGCAGAGCTTAAAATGTTAGGATCATAAACTGTTATGCCTGATGACAGGATAGAGGATGCTGTAGGATCATCTAGGCAGCACCTCATGGGGGGAAGGAGCCTGGACTTTGCTCTCATACAACCCCAGGAATGAATGTCTATTTTGCCTTGTACTGGTTTGCTAAACCTTTTGCAAGGTGCTTAATATTAATAATAACTGTTCATCAAGTGCTTTATTCTGTGCCATAATATGCATAATCACGTTTACTTCTCACAAGAACCCTAGAAGATAGAAATTATTGCATCTCTGAGAGAGTAACTTTCCCAGTCAGCCAACTTATAAGAGGGAAGCCAAGATGCAAAGCCAGATCGAAGTCTGTCTACTGCCTTCCCATCCACCTTCTCTGACCCTTCATTTCCTCAACTGTAGAAGGATCTCCCTTAGAGAACTGTAGGGAGACTTCAGTTTTGTTCCGTTTGTAAATGTGCGTGGAACATAGTAATTGTTCAATAAATGTGGACTAGTAATATAAGTTTACACAAAAACTGGAGTCCAGAGAGCTAAGTCACAAGGAAACCTCATGGGCAACACTGTTTTTTTTGATTTCCAGTCTGGAATTCTTTTCCTTTTTCTGTACTTAAAAAAATGTCAAATTTAACATTCCCCAAAGTGCAAAATATAGAGAGAATGTAAAATCACTCAAAATCCCATTATACCCACATAGCTTTCTGTATGTTTTCTTCTGCTGTCTTCCTATGTGTTGATTTTACATTGTTATAGTTTTATATTCTGTTTTTTTCACTTGACATTGTCATAAATACTATAAATGTCATGAATAACGTGAATACTATGTTACATACAATGTATGCTATTTGCAAATAGATGGAACATTTTTCTCTCGCCCTCACTGTCATGAGGGAGAGTAGCACGGTGATGAAAAGTTCAGACTCCCTGTGAGAGAAACCTAGAAAAGAATCCTCAGCGCCGCCATTTTATCACCATTTCACTTTAGGGAAGCTTCTTAACTCTCCAAGCCTCGGTTTATTTATCTGTAAAGTGGGGATAATGATTCCTACATCATAGTATTATTGTGAGGATTAAGAGAGATAATGCATGCTTTTATTATTCACTCTAAGCACTTATTGTTAACTATAGCTACGTGTAATTCTAAGTTTCCTCTCCTTCTGCAACAAAACAGCATTACTTCACATTTTCAGTTACTCAATGGCTTTACAGAAATATGCTTAGAGATTACATAGGTTTAAGAGAGGAAGAGGAGAAAGGGAGAGTGGAGGAGAGAGGAAGACGTGGTTGCTGGGAGGCCCTGCTGTGTCCCCGGCTCAGCGGGAGCAGCGGGGGTTTCCAGGCTGAAATTCCATTCCCAGGTAGCTCACAGGGCAGAGCTGGCCTCCGCTGGGCAGTGTGGGCTGTGCCCACCTGCTCCCTCACCGCAGCCTCATTCCATGCCGGCTCCCTCGGGATGCTCGAAGCGCCGTGGCCTGGGATGGAAGCAGCTGGGGCGAGCAGGGAGGCCTTATGTGTTCTCAGAGAGCTTCTCAGTTGTCTGAAATCCTCAGCTTTTCAAAGGAAGGCTGATCCCTACATAGAAATGTGAAACTGCTGTGAGTCAAATAAATCATTAACAGGCAAGCTGGGAAAGAAAGGGCAATAAAGAGGGCAAAGGGTCAACCTCAGGCCTTCTCAAAAGGATTGTCTTCACATGTGGGCTCCATTCCTTATTCCAGTCACCCTCCTGACTCACAGGATGACTTCTGCTCCTCCAAGGGAGCACCTGAGGCTGTGCCAGGAAAAGTCCTGTCGCCTTCCACCCAGCTGAGCCCTCGCTGGTTCTTAAAACTCTATTCTCCTGGCTTCCCTGACGTCATCCTCTCCTGGGCTTTCTCCTCCTTTTCCATCTCACCCTCCTTTGTCGGCAGTTTCTCCTCTACTTGACCTCTAAACATCACAGTTCCTTAGGGCACAGCTCTAAGCCCTGTCCTCTTTTTGGGCTTTCCTTCTTCCCACATGACCTCATTCATTTTCATGATTTGAAATATCATCTACATCCTGGTGACTCCTACATTGTAATCTGTAGCTCAGGTCTCTCTTCGGAGCCCTAACACTTACACATCCAATACCCTGGACATACAAATCTACATTTGGATGTCTCAGAAATCTTCTATAACTGAACAAGTCCAAAACGTAAGTTCCTCACATTGTCCCTTCATCCGGTGTTCCTGTCTCAGTAAATCTCAGTCACTCCCATCTGCTCAGTAGTTCATGCATACCTGAGACCTAGCAGTCATCCTTGACTCCTGCCTCTTCCCTCCTCACCACCCCCATCCAATTTAACACAAATCCCTCTCAATTCCTCCTCTACAATATTTTTGCATCCTCCCACTGTCACCATCCTCTTCCAAGCCTTCTCTTCTGATAACCAGCTAGCAATCCCCTGAGCCCTCCATGTGGCAACTGAGGATCATTTAAAAACATGATAAATGGGATCATGTCACTAAACACTGGTCTAAACCACTTCCCATTGCACTTTAATAGCCAGTGCATCAGGCACTGTACAAAGAACCCTACATGTATTATCTTAATGAATCCTCACAACCCTACAATTACTATCCTGTTTTACAAATAAGGAAACTGAGGCTTGGAGAAATGAAGTAATTTGACCAAAATAATAGAACTAGAATGAAATAGAATTAGAATTTGAACTCAGTCAGTCTGAACCCTCACCCCAGGCTCTTCAATTATTGTTATCCTGCCTTTCTCCTAATCCAAAATCTCTAACACCCCTAACAGGCTCTGTGGGACCAGGACTCTATCCAGCTTCATCTCCATCATCTCCTTCATCTCCATTGTTCCTGTGTTCCAGTCACATGGTTCTTCTTTCAGTGACTCTAGTACCCTAAGCTCTTTTCTGCCTCAGGGCCTTTGCATATATGGTTTACTCTGTCAGTAACATTTTCCCTATGTGTGAACTAACTCCTCTTCATCCTTCAGGACTCAACTCTATTGTCACTTTCTTACCGAGAGAACTTTGCCTAATTCCTTATCTAAATTATTTTCTTATGCTTTCTCACTGCATCCTGTCTTTTTTCTTCATAGCACTTACTACACACAAAAAATGTGTATATATAAAATTGTTTAATGTTTACCTCTCCCATAAACATAAGCTCCATGAAAGCATAGACCATGACCACGTTTTTCATCACTGTATCCCCTGAGGTTAGCATAGTAGCAGATGTTTAATTAATATTAGTTAAGTAAATAAATTTATTTATCTTTATGGGATAAATAATTTATGCACATCAATAAGAAAAACACTACATTCCCCGGTAGATAGAGAGGTAAATGATACCAATTAACAATGAACAAAATTGGAATAAAATAAATAAACAGGGGGATGGTCTACCTTATTAATAATCAGGTAAATTGAAACAGAAATGAGATATACTTTTTCATCTATTTCAATAGCCAAAACGACAAAATAAATAAATAAAACTTCTTAATGTTGATGGTGAAACTGACCCTTTCATGTTTTGATGGTGAAAGTGTCAACTGGTTTAAAAAAAAAAAAATCTTACCAAAGAACAGTTTGATAGGTATCAAGAATCTTAAAATATTTATATTCTTTATAATATAATTCTACTTCAGGAACTCTATTTTAAGAAAATAACATTAAGACAGAAATTGCTTTTATATAAAAATACTTTATCTCAGCATGATTTTTGTGTGTGTGAAAAAACTCGTTTATTCCAAAGATGAACAAACACAAAGCAGCCCAGCCAGGATCTATACAAAAAAGCTACAGAAACAATGAAGAAGGAAACAGTAAAACAGAGGGCTGGCAAAGATTTCTCAATAACAATATTCCTTCCAAGGAGTGGATGGAACTTGTGACAAGTTATTTTACTGGGAATTGAAACAGGTCATGAAGAAGTGACCACTAATTACCAAGAATGTGTATCATTGATAGAAGAGCCACAAGGGGAAAAGATTTTGAGACAGCAGAAACAGCTAAGCTCTGGGCTGACTAAACAAGTGAATAAACAAAAAAGAGGAGGTAATATTACACAAAGAGGTTGCAATTAGGAGAACAAAGCAAATAGTGATTTATAGGATATAAGTGAGAAAAATAAACATAATAGACATAGAAGGCTTAAAAGAATTATTGCTAGTGAGTGGAAACATACCTAAATTTTGTATATTGACCTTTTCCCAGAGAATAGTGAGTGGACATTCACTTACTAATTCTAATAACTTGTCTATATATTCTTTTGGATTTGCTATACTTCTACTTGCTGGACAATTCTAATTTATTGAATGTCCAAATCATATCCCAGAAGATACTGACGCGGAATAGTAAAATACCTGGACAGCAGCAAAGGAAAAACATCAAACTGTTTACAAATAGGAAGAGCACACGATAGGTGTACAGAGAAACTCTGGAAATGAAGAGGGAACTCTTAATAATTATGCTGGGACAGCAGGCACTAAGTGGGCTGTCCCAGAACATACAGTGAGACCATATGTACCTGTCTCTTGTTCTAAATTGCTTGAGTAAAAGTTATCTCAGCATTATTTGTAATAGTGAAAAACAAGGTAAATTAAGTGCCTAACAATAAACATTTGTATATCTGCCGCATTATATGCAGCCATTAAAATTATTTTTACCACAACTTCACAATGGCATGGGGAAATGGCTTGGCTGTGACCTTGAACGCATTGAATGAAAATGCATCATTTCTTATATTATATATGCCTGGACATGGGGCAACTTTGAATATTACACAATCCCAAAATATCCTATTGAAAAATTTAAAACAATTGAGCTTTTAGGGGCAGGGGACACGAAACTGGAATATGCAAACTTTTAGCGATGAAGATGAAATATTTAATTTTCTTCTTATATGATTTATTAATTTAGTTTAAAATACATATCCAAAACCACATGCATAGAAAATATACTGTTAAAAATTTTTTTCCACTCTCACATTTCATGAAAAAATTTTATTCAAACTCCTCAGGGGCAAGTTTGATATCAGTGTCTTCACCATCTCTAAAGAGATACCTACCAATTTTCCAGGCCACCTCCTCTTCACTTCCGTCTAAATTGTTTGCAAAGTGATACTTTTTCCTTTTCAAAAAAATTTTTTTCATTACAAAACATTTCAAACATAAGCAGAAATATATAGAACTCTCAGCAATTACCAACTCATGGCCAATGTTTTTTTATACTCCCGCACGTCCTCCTTCCTGGATTGTTTTTAAGCAAATCCCAGACATCACATCATTTTATCCAAAAATATTTCAATATGTATCCTTGTGATAAAGGTCTTTTTAAAAATACAACTGCAACACCTTTATAGCACATTGAAAAGTTAATTATTCCTTCATATTATCAAATATTTAGTAAGTGTTTGAATTTCCGCAGCTGTCTCATAAAGTTGTTTAAATCAGGATCCAGACCAGGTGCAGCCATTTCATTTGGTCAATAAGTTTTTTAATTTTGTGTGAATCGATAGGTGTCCTCCTTCCTCTTGCTCTTTCTTCCTTTTCATACAGTGTATTCATTGATTTGTCTTTGAGAGTTTCCCATATCTGGAATTTTGCTCATTCCATCCCTGCAATATCACATGACATGTTCTTCTGGTTCCCTCTCTTTCTGGAAACTTGTAGTTAGCTCTAGAGACTTTATCACAGTCACAGTCTATTTGTTCAGTGGCAAGAATATTTCATGGATGGTACTGAGTACTTTCACAAGGAGGCACATAATGCTTTGTTGTCTTTCTTTTTGCCATAATATGGCCATTACCTTGATCCACTATTGCATTAGGGGTGCAAAATGGTGAAATTCTATCATTCTTTCCTCATTTATTAGCTGGCATACTTCTACAAGGAGAAACTTTCTCTCACCAACTCTTGACTACCCTAAGATGCAATATGCAGGATAAATGCTTGATTCTTTCTCTTTATTTATTAGTTTTCCGAATAAGGAGCTGATTTCCTAGCACTCATTAACAGTGACCTACAAAGTTTGTATGTGTGTGTCACTGCGTTTTGTTTTATCTTATTTAGGACATACACATTCTTTATTCCATATAAGTTTCTGGCCCTGGAAGTTGTATTGCAAGATAAAACCAACTGTAGAATATTAGGACAGTGGACTTGTTTTTCAGTAGATAAGTATATTTTATTGATAGATGATGTTGAATTTCTTGTGCTCACTTGCTTTTTTTTTTTGATAGAATCCTTGTACCACACAATCCACCAATTTAAAGTGTGCAATGCAATGGTTTTTAGTATATTCACAATTGTAGAACATTTTCATCACCTCAAGGAGAAATCCCATAACCTTTAACTGTCACCCACTATGTCCCTACCCCCTCTCCCAACTCTAAGCAACCACTAATCTACTTTCTGTTCTATAGATTTTTGTGTTCTGGGCTTTCATACAAATGGAACCATATAATATGTGGTCCTTTGTAACTGGCATCTTTCACTTAGCATAATGGTTTCAAGGCTCATCCATGCTATAGCATATATGTGTACTTTGTTTCTCTTTATGGTTGAATAATATTCTACTATGTGGTTATACAACATCTAGTTTATCCACTCATCAACTGATAGACATTTAGGTTGTTTCCACCTTTTGGCTATTATGAATTATGCTTCTATTGACATTCATGTACAACTTTCTGTGTGGACACATGTTTTCATTTTGCTTGGGTATATATCTAATTGTAGAATTGCTGGGTCATAGGGAAATTATGATTAATCGTTTGAGGAACTGCCAGACTGTTTTACAAAGCAGCCACACTGTTCTACATTCCCATTAGCAGTGTATGAACGTTCCAACTTCTGCATGTCCTCACCAACATTTGTTGTTATCTGACTTTTTGACTCTAGCCATCCTAGTGAATGTGAAGTGATATCTCATTGTGCCTTTGATTTGCATTTCCCTGGTGAATGATCACGCTGTGCATATTCTCATGTGCTTACTGGCCACTTGTATATCTTCCTTGGAGGAATGTCTATTCAGATCCTTTGCCAATTTTTAATTGGATTATTTGGTTTTTTTTTTTTTTTTTTTTTTTTTTTTTTTGCGGAACGCGGGCCTCTCACTGTTGTGGCCTCTCCCGTTGCGGAGCACAGGCTCCGGACGCGCAGGCTCAGCGGCCATGGCTCACAGGCCCAGCCGCTCCACAGCATGTGGGATCTTCCCGGACCGGGGCACGAACCCGTGTCCCCTGCATCAGCAGGCGGACTCTCAACCGCTGTGCCACCAGGGAAGCCCCTATTTGGTTTTTTATTATTGAGTTTTAGGGTAGCTGGTTTTTAAAATTCGCCACATAGATGTATATTTGCAATATCCATTAATATAAACACAACGCTTTTTAAAAGTAATCTAGAAAAGGCTTACTTACAAATATAACCAACGCTTACAATTGTGTCGTTATGACCTCAGTGCATTAGGGTTCTCCAGAGAAACAGAACCAATAGAATATAAGAGGAGATTTATTACAAAGAATTACTCACGTGAATATGCAGACTGAAATATCCCACAATCCACAAGCTGGAGACCCAGGAAAGCCAGTGACGTAATGCAATCGAGAGTCAGAAGGCCTGAGTACCAGGGGAGCTCGATCCCGATCTGAGGGCAGGAGAAGATGAGGAAGAGGAGGTGAGTTGTCCCAGCTCAGCAGAGCAGGGGTGGGGGGGTGAGAGGGGTGCGGTGTGAATTTTTTCTTCCTCCAACTTTTGTTCTATTCAGGCCCTCGCCTCAACCGATGGGATGGTGTCCACCACGTTGGGGAAGGCAATCTACTTCTCTGAGTCCACCGATGCAAATGCCAATCTCTCCAGAAAACACCCTCCCGGACACACCCAGAAACAATGCTTAATCCTGGCACCCCATGGCCAGTCAAGTCAACATATAAAATTAAGCATCACACTCAAGAATGAACTATTGCCTTCGTATTAATTACTTAACTAACTTTTAAAGATTCCAGCAGGTGACCTGAAGAAACATGGAAAAATGGAAAGCTAGAACTGACTGCAGTTTTTTTAAAACTAAAATGTCTTCCCTGAATAACACATTGTTATTCAAAACAAAATAATTAATATTCTATAATATGATAGACTTTATAAAGACTTGAACATACAGTGACTCTCTCTTTTCTGAGGAATACTTTTTGGGAAACACTGTCTTTTATTGGATATGTGTAGTACATAATTTACAACCGTGTTTTTAAATGAAGCTATAGCGCCATGCAGCCAGCATTATTGGATGATTAATCATTAATCCCTCTCAGTTGCTGCAGGGTTGTAGTAGATAGCAATATTAAATGATATATACACAGGAAGTGTTCCTGAAATTTGTGTTCTGCCTGTGAGGGTGTCCTTCTTCAACTCAGACTCCAGAGGAAATGAGTCTTTCCACATCTTTAAGATGTCCTTCCCATGGTTACAGTGCCCAAGAGAAAACTGACTGGACAGAGAGATTGCAGCCCCAAGGAGAGCATGGGTGCATAGCCCACTCGGGAGACCTTAGCGGCCAGCCAGTGCACTCAGCAAGGGAAACAGAAAGCTGAAGTGTTGCAGGAGAAGCGAGGACGAGAGAATGGTCACATCCCAGGTCTTAGGCAAGTCCCTGGGATGGGCTGGCAAGTGAGGGTCCTTCAAAAGAGAGCCATAGTTAAAATGGAAGCAAGCTTTTTGAGAGGATACACGTTGCATAGGCAGAATGAGGTGGTTCTCAGAAGGTGGAAGTGGGCCCCAGAGTATGGGGTTGTTAGTTTTTATGGGCTGGGTAATTTCATACTAACCAATGGAAGGAATATTCTAACTATTTTAGGGAAGAGGTGGGGATTTCCAGGAATTGGGCCACTGACCACTTTTTGGTCTTTTATGGTTGGCCTCGGAACTGTCATGGTGCCAGTGGGTATGTCATTTAGCATATGCTAATGTATTATAATGAGCATATAATGAGGCTCAAAGTCTGCCGGAAGTCGAATTTTCCACCATCTTGGGCCTAGTTGGTTCTAACCAGTTTTTGTCTGTATACTGTTTTTCTCAGTGGTTGTGTCCCCCTCTTCCTTCCTTTGATGACTGTGTCCTGTCCCCTTCCTGTTTCAGAAGCACCACCAGGCTCCTGATGATGCCCACACACAGCAAGGCAGCAGGCAACCAGCAGTTTTGCAGACTGCTGGAGGGAGCACACACTGGAGAAAGTTATGACATCCTTGGTGAGGAAGAACTAGGGACTGGAGTTATATGACACTCTTCAATTTTTTGTAGTTTGTTGCATGTAATCTTGTAAGTGAACTCCAATTCTCTTTACTAAGAGTGGGCTTGCAGAAATAAGAGTCACAGATGTAGAAAACAAACTTATGGTTACCAGGGGTAAGGGAGGTGGAGGGATAAATTGGGAGATTGGGACTGACATATACACACTACTATATATAAAATAGATAACTAATAAGGACCTACTGTATAGCACAGGGAACTCTACTCAACACTCTCTAATGGCTTATATGGGAAAAGAATCCTAAAAAGAGTGGATATATGTATAGGTATAACTGATTCACTTTGTTGTACGCCTGGAACTAACACAACATTGTAAATCAATTATACTCCAAAAACAATTAAAAAAAAAAAAAGAGTGGGTTTGGTCCATCTCAACAAATTACTTTGTTGTCATCCTGAAGTTCTAAGTTAAAGAAGCTCTCTAATTATAGACAAATTAGATGGACCACAGCTAACTGTTAAGTCAAGATTCTGCCCTTGGGGTGATCAATAATATATCAGCAGCCTCCCTTACAAAATGACTAAGGCAGCTACAAGGGTATATTGCTCACAGAAAATATTCTTAAATGAAATATACCAAAACATTGGTTTCGGTATATTTTGAGTGTTGGTCTTATAAGAGTATTTATCCTACTTTTTTCCCTTTTCCAAATTATGTTCAAAGGGCAAGTTTTTTTGTTTTCTGTTTTTGCGGTATGGGGGCCTCTCACTGTTGTGGCCTCTCCCGTTGCAGAGCACAGGCTCCGGACGCGCAGGCTCAGCGGCCATGGCTCACGGGCCTAGCCGCTCCGCGGCATGCGGGATCTTCCCGGACTGGGGCACAAACCCGTGTTCCCTGCATCGGCAGGCGGACTCTCTACCACTGCGCCACCAGGGAAGCCCCCCAAAGGGCAAGTATTTTTAAATGAAAACTAATAAAATAAAAAATGAAAATGAAGTTTAATCTTAAATGATTCATATTTCTTATAGTTTATAGTTGCACTATCTAACCTTGAAATATCAACCAAAAAGTTACTCCTACTCCAAAAAGATAGGTTATAGAAAAACATTAGCTGGGAATTTGCCTATACAACATCATATCTGTTGAGGTTTTAGAGAACTAAGCCCTTTTTTCCCCTCCAGAGTTTAAAACTGACTGAGAGACACAAGAGTTCGTTGAAAATCAAAACTCTTTCCTTGGTTCCTACTAAGGCTGGATTAGAGAATGTGGCTTTACGTCTGTGACCACAGTGGACTCACTCACATGTTGCCCCAAATTAAACTTATCTGCCTGGTCACAGGAAGAGCTGGAAAACCAAAGGCTTTCCTCTCAAGGATGGATGGTGCCCTGCAACTATACTACGTGGGGAGCAGACCAGAGGACATGTTTTCTGCAGACAGCTGGGCCAAGAGGTAAGTGAAGTCCAAAGGGGCTGAGCCATGAAGGCCCAGTTCTTATGCCCAAACAAACCAGAGGTAGAGGGCTAGAGAGAGACTGGGAATGTTACTTTAAGGAAAGCCTTCTATATGGAACTACGAGACCAGGGGAAAAGAAGAATCTCAACCCACCTGCAACATAATAAATGGTAAAAACTTCATTCAGATAACTAAGGCTATGTGACCCTAAGAAACAGTTTTGACTATTTCCTAAACGAAATTAATAAAACTTTTGGTGTCAAGTCAATGCAAAAAAAAAAAACAAAACAAAAAACAGTCATTAAACAGAAGTAGCTCTTGTATTTTGAAAAGAAATGAGTTTTCTTTTTAAAATATGCAACAGTAGGGACTCCCCTGGTGGCACAGTGGATAAGAAGCCGCCTGCCAATGCAGTGGACATGGGTTCGATCCCTGGTCCGGGAAGATTCCACATGCTGCGGAGCAACTAAGCCCGTGTGCCACCGCTACTGAGCCCACACGCCACAACTACTGAAGCCTGCACACCTAGAGCCCGTGCTCCGCAACAAGAGAAGCCACCGCAATGAGAAGCCCACGCACCACAACGAAGAGTAGGCCCTGCTCGCCACAACTCGAGAAAGCCCGCGCGCAGCAACAAAGACCCAACTCAGCCAAAAATAAATAAATAACTAAAATATGCAACAATATGTTTAATTGCCTTATGCTTCTTTCATATTCCACCAGTTAAGTGTCTTGCCCATGAAAATTAGAAAAAACATTATTATGCCTAATAGAATTATTTCTCCCTTCCCTAAACACTACTTAGCCAGAAACAAAGACATAAAAACGTCTTGAAAAGAGAGTAGAGAAACTGTTGTTTGTTTTTTAAAAAGTTAATCCAGTGTGTAAAGCTAGTAAGGAAAGCCCATCCTCCTAGCTGGAGTTGCATAACCTTCAAAGAGTCCCTGGAGAGTCATAACCAGGTATGTTGATTCAACACCCACACACGCTGTGCGCAACTTCTGGCCTTCATCCAGGCTCCTCGGGACAAGGTGTCTGCGTGTGTCTGAGCGCCGCCCAGGAGATGCTGGGGAAGGAGCTATTCACGTAGGAATTTCAGTGTTCAAGCCTGTTGCACCATGGTGCCCCACTCAGGCATTAAACTAAATCCCTTTCCACATTGCAGTGCTACTGAACCTGAGGAAAAGAATCTTCCAATCAGTCACAAGCAAATATCTCTGCTTAGGAGCAAAAAGAAGTCCAGGAATGAGCACAGAGTCTTCCACAGTCATCGCTGTTGGCAGCCACAGGCTGTTAGCTGGGGCCTTTCTTTACTGAAAGACCTTGAGTTTCTTTCAGCCTCTCTGTCCTTAGCTCAAAAGTACTGAGGCTGGGGCTTCCCTGGTGGCGCAGTGGTTGAGAGTCCGCCTGCCGATGCAGGGGACACGGGCTCGTGCCCGGGTCCGGGAAGATCCCACGTGCCGCGGAGCAGCTGGGCACGTGAGCCATGGCCGCTGAGCCTGCGCGTTCGGAGCCTGTGCTCTGCCACGGGAGAAGCCACAGCAGTGAGAGGCCCGCGTTCCACAAAAAAAAAAAAAAAAAAAAAAAAAATACTGAAGCTGGATTCATCAGCCTGGAACTGTGTTGAAATTCTACCGTTCTTCAGTTTCTTTCTATCCAAGTATTCCTATAGAAATCCAATAAATTAAGGTGAAAATTATGTTGGTGATTGATTGCTCTGTTAATGCCAATTCAAAAAAAGATGCTTGTAAGGTAGGCTTCTGTGCATGCATGTACACACACACACACACCCCACTCACAAAGCAAGGAGCTTGAATTATTTCAATTGTTTGTTCACACAGGCCCAAATTACTCAACCTTGCACTTCATGCCGCTGCTATTGACATGTTAATTGTACCAAGTTGTTTTTAGTTCTTTCAAACTGTCCTCATCTCTCTTTAAGTGGAACAGATTTCTAAACATGGGTCCTCAAAACAAGATGTTTGAGCCAGCACTGTGCGCTCCAGGGCATGTAAGAGCTAAACACGCTGATACGCTGAGTATGTGCCTGAAAGACCTGTGTGTGACACAGGGCAGTAAATAGTGGTTGATTGAAGGAAAAAGTGCTCAAACATTGAAGGGGAATACACTTTTCATTAAATGGAATCGTATTTTGTGTGTTGTAGGACAATTAACCTATTTAGGACCATATTTTTAGAAGAACATTGGATTTAGTTCCCAATTAATCTGCCACTTACTGTGTAACTTGAGGCAAGGTCCTTAAACCCTCTCTTTGAGTTTTAGTTTCTCCTCTGAATAGTGTAGATAAAACACTCACCTCAAAGGAGGCTTGTGCGCACTGAATAAGAGACTATGTAAAAGTGCCTGACACAGTATCTAAAATACTCAAGAGTTATCTGGATATTATCAGTAAAATAATTATTTTATCATCAGAGAAATCCTTTTGAAATGAAAATAATAATCATCACTGATTGTGTGTGTGTGTGTGTGTAATTTTAAAAACTGAGTCTTATTTTAAATGTCCCCAGGTAGGAGATACTCATCATTCTGTCACACAGGGCACCCACCACTCAGAGAGAAAACATCCCCACCTCCACATAGACACATTCAGTTCTTCTACAAGGAGCAGTCCTCCACAACTCCCAATGCCCCAGTGTTATCTCATACTGCCTTTTCCAGTGACAGAAATCAAGGATTAAAGGACCATTTTACTCCTTCTATTTTAAGATAGCTTTTCCAGAAATCATTAAAGGTAGAAGAAAATTCTTCCCGTTTCAAAGATCTACAAAGGAGCAGCAGATTCAACGTCTCCTGCTGGAAGCTCTGCAGAGTCTTCATTTGCTGTTTCAAATATACTTTTGATTTCCCTGCTGTGGCACAAGCCTGCACAAGCTCCAGAGGGCAAGCTTCCCTCAAATAAAGTAAATGTTAAAACTTTAGCTTCCAGCCTAGAGCTGGACATACAGGGAAGGATGCAAAAAACTTAAAAGGGAAAATAAGGAACAAGCACCATGTCTAGAGTCAGTGTCCATAACTGAGACTCAGTTTCTCTTTCTGTAAGGTAAGTACAATGGCCTTCCCTGTCCCCTCTGGTTGTTGGGAGGACCACATGGCTATGAGTGGCAGCAAAGCATTATCCAAGTGGAATGCACAATTATTAACCACCATGCATGTGACAAATACTAACTGAGATCACTGTTCCAGGCACTGAGGATTCAGCATTAAATATGCCCCCGGCCAGCCAGCTTCCTAAGTAATAGTAAAGTAATTTCAGTTTGGGATGAGTACTAGGTGGGAAATAAACAGAGCAATGTAATTAAAAAAAAAAAAAAAGCAGAGGGAGATGGGAGTGGCTCTACATTAGTTAGGCCTCTCAGGATGGGGATTCTGGAGCTGAGACCTGAGGGAAGGGAAGGAGCCAGCCACAAGCAGATCTGGGAGAGATTTCCAGGCTGAGAAGAGCATCTGCACAGGTCCTGAGATGGACATAAGCTTGCTGTTTCAGTGGAATACGAAGATGGCCAGTAGCTGGAACACAGTGAGCAAACCAGAGACGAAAAAAAGGTGAAGTCAGAAAATAGATGGAAGCCAGGGCATCGAGGTCACGGTAAAGATTATTTCAGAGACCTGCCAAAATGCACACGTTTCTGAGAACCTATTTAATTGCCTCGGCACATAAAAGGCACTTAATAAATATTTATATTAGTTGGATTTCCTGTGGGTAATGCCTTGGATACATCTGTGATTAACAGCCATCTAATTGACCAGGACTCTAAGCAACCGGCAGATGTACCAACAAAGCCTTTTTTAAGAGGACAGCATGCAAACTTCTTCCCAGGGAGCAGAATCCAGAGGCAGCCTCCTTATTCATCTTATGAGAAACCTCTCCTATCCCATTGTAGATCCCAGATCCCACCAGCCCCTTGCCAAATACCAGGAACTGAGCTCAAGTTTAGTACCATATCTTCTGGGTCCAAGGCCTCAGAAACCATCCCTGGAGTAGTGGGGTAGAGGAAGGACCACCTATTCAAGGCCCCTTCTTTGCTCCTTACTAGCTATGCAAACTTGAGTGAGTTAGTTACCTAGTAATAATATAAGAAATGTTTATATAGTGCTTTATATGGGTCAGGCTCTGTTTTAAGGACCTTACTGTACTAACTCATTTAATCTTCTGTTTCACCATCTGTAAAGAGAGGATAATAACAGTACTTAGATCATAGGCTGAGATGCCAGGTATAACATTTAAATACCATAAATGGTGTTCCCGTCTTCTCCTCTAAAGACTGAAATGGATTCCTTCAAAAGCCCTAGTAGAGATAAAGTATATAAAGGCACCTGGCCACAGTGGGTGCTCAACATATTATAGATATAATGATAGCAATGTTATCAATTCTCCCCAGTGAAGCAAGCCCTAGTTCATCTGAAGGGCCAAAGCCCTACTGAGCAACTTACAGAGCCAGCTATTCGGGGTACCATTTTACTGATAACTTATCTTAGAAGCTGATTGAGAGCCTGGCACAGAACAGATTCTCAGCTGAGGCACTATCAGACCAGGAACGTCATTAAAAGGTAGCTATCTTACCTCAGAGAAAACACCTGAATATCAACTATAGAAAAAAAAATCTAAATTTTGTGTTGGTGGCATTCTCCAGGGTTCAAACCCGTCCCTCGGTTACAACTGGAAAATGAGGAGGAGCCCTGGTGCATGTCAGGACCCATCTCAGAGAAAGAGGGAATAGCAGTGTTACAGCCAAGCAGAAGAAAGGGTCAGGGGAGCTTGGCTCAGGCAGATGGGCCCACAACAGTGAGAATAAGCCCTGGTAATGATGGGAGGAAGTAGAAAGATCTTTCTCTCATAAGCAAAGATCTCTCAAGCAAGATGTGCCTGTGTATCAGTATATTTGTACAGTTTCAGTATACAGTAGAAATCCTGTATCCCTCCCTGGCTAGCTTCGCACACAACACACCCGGGGGAATAAGAGTGGTCTCCTCCAACCGAGCTGGCCACAGCCCTCACCTTGGAAGAAGGATCCTTTGGGTATAATACCTATATCAACAAAGACCTCTGTGAAATGACTAGACTTGAGAGCCTCAACATATCCATCCTTTGGCACCTACCAGTAGATAGAGGTGTATTGTCTCAGCAGATAAGCTGGCTCCTGTCTTAGGAAACTGAGAGCAGAGGTCAGAGATAGGACACAGATAAGAAAAATCTTTGTCAGTTCTAAAACAGGCCAAAAAAAAAAAACAAAAACACTGAGGTTTAAGAAAAAAAATCAGAACAATGGCTGCCTGGGAGGATTGACTGGAAAGGTACATGAGGGAACTTCTGGGGACCTGGAAATTCTATATTGTGATGGAATATAAGTTACATGGGTGGTGTATCCATTTGTCAAACTTGTACAGCTAAGAGCTGTGCATTTTAATGTATATAAAGTTTACTTTAAAATCTGTGAAAAAAATAAGAACGGAGTGGGGAGGGAGAGGAGAGGTATACATAATCTAGAAATAGCAGCATGGAATGGGTACAGGAGCGTTCATGATACTATTCGATTTCCTTTGTATATGTTTAAAACTTTCCATAATAAAAACCCAAAGCATGCCTTTGTCAGAAGAGTTACAACCAGGGGCCAGGAAGGGGCGATGTGGGATGAAGACCCGTACGGTCAAAGGGCAGCATGGGGAATGGACCAGAAGTGCCCAGGGGAGGCGAACCATTTGTCTCCTGCACATTTCTTGTCAAATTTAGTCCTGCATGTTGCATATTCTTTGTCTTGTTGATCTGATCCTTTTCCTTTGAATTTTCTAGCCATGGAAGAGGAAGCTAACACTTTTTATGTATTTGCACAGGCCACTGTCTTAATAGTCACAAGCACTCTAAGGGGAGGGTAGAAGGTAAACGTTTAAGTGTGTCCCAGGCCAGCCCTGCTCGTACCCAGTGAGAGACTTCAGGGCAGAAGGACCCACAAACCCAAGTTTCTTGAGAAACCTCCACACGAAGATCATATTCCCAGAAGAGATTGTCACCAAACAAAAACTTGGGGGGTGGGGATAGGTTAGTGAATAGCCTTCATGTGTAGATGGATTTCTCCACCAGAGGTGGGGCTGACAGACTGAGGCCTGCAAACTCATGGAAATTAGCAGTAATGAGACATATACAGTCAAACCTCAAAATAACATCTCTGGCCTTTAGAATCAACACAGCTCTCCTGTCAGCCTGCACCTGGCCTGTCCGGCTGCGTCCAGGAGCCATTGGGGTTATAGGCCCCTTTTAACAGCTGCCAAGAGCACATTACTCACGGCCAGGATGTCAGCCTTTTATGTTGCCACAAGTGGCCCAGCCGTTGTTTGGGCCTGGCGAAGTCCATCGACGGTGTTTCCCAGGGCTGAAGCTTTGCGCTCTGATTTTTCCATCAGCTCCGGTTTGTCCAAGTGTCACCAGTGTACACTGAGCAAGCCCCCTCTACTCCTGCGCTGGCCTGCAGCCATGCTCACTGCCAGCCCACATCCTCCAGTCGATAGAGAGACAGGGCAAGAGGCTGAAGTTAGAACAGCAAAGGGCAACAACTTCGCTCGAAGAACTGATCCACCTTGTCAGTGCCTGGGTCCCTAATACGGTGTCAACAGCTGGGAGGTGCCAGTTGAATGCAAAAAGCCTGCAGAGAGCATACCTGTGAAATTGCAAAAAGGCCTGATTGTAATCCTTGTGTTTGAAATACACTCTTGAAATGGGTCAGTAGCTTGAGTGGATGGGTGGCTGTATTAGATGAAAAGAGTCCCACCTATATCAAGTTAGTAAGGTCCTTCCTGGATCAGTGGGGCCTGGCAAGATTGGATTTGGGGTTAAATGCTAATGGGGTCATTAGTATCTGATGATGATGATAACTTATATTTATTGCAGTTATTTGTTTACTGTCTTTTTTCCTTCTAGACTTTAAATTCTTCAAGGAGTTTGTCTGTCTTATTCACAGCTATGTCTTTGGGATCCAGCCCAGAGAAAATCCTCAAATATATTTTTATTGAACGAAGGGATATGTTGAATTTTGACTCTTCAAGTTACCACAGCCTCTGAGGGCCTGGCGGCACTTCACATGACACCAGGTTCCTATGGCAGGAGACATCCTTAGCTGGGTAGCCAGGAGACCTTTCTAAACCCCTTCTCCCTTTCTCTCTCCCACTATAGAGGTTGGAAGGTCTCGCTTGCAGTTAGGGTCTGGCCAATAACACATAAGCGTGAGTCTGCTGGGTACTTCTGGAACAGAATTTGCTTCCTGATTTAAGAAACAAAAAAAAGTCAGACAAAAGAAGAGAACTTGGAGAACTTGCTGGTATTGCTCTTTCTCCCTTCTTTTTGCTCTGAATGTAGACTGAAAATCCAGACACTCTGACAGTCATCTTGCTACCAATAGTGACAAGCCTGGGGAGGAAAATGCAACTTCTAAGGTTTATAGAGCAGAAACACAAAAATAACCCAGGTCCTTAGCCTTCACTGAGTCACAGAATCATCCCTGGAACCACCTACCTCTAGCCTTCTTGTTAAGTGAGATGATATAAACATTTGTAATGTTTGAGCCACAATTAGTCTATTTTCTATTCCCTACAATCAAATACTTCATAACTGGTACTTTTCTAATTTCCACATTAGATAGATAGGACAGAGACTGTGTTTTATTCATCTTGTTATTCCCAAGTACATAGTTCTGAACCTGGTACACAGTAAGAGCTCAATAATTATTGAATGAATGAATGAATGAATGAGTGAACTAACAAATCAAGAAATGAATAAGAAGTGATTCAGGAATCATTTATTGAGCTTCTATTATATACAAGGCATTGCTGGTTGCTGAGGGAGGGCTGTGATTAGAATGTATTATTTAGCTGAATATTTTAGAGGAATAGTATTCTATAAGGTATTGGTTACAAACTATTGTGAACCTTGGTTCTTGCTCTTCGATTTCTGTAAATTATGGTTTTTCAAAGTGCGTGCTGTTTGCCTATTTTCTTAATGCACACATACTCATTTGCTTTTAAAGTCTGAAGGAAAGTAACTGTTCCTCTATTATGTCTATTAGTGGAACTCTTTCTATGAAATATGGAAGCTATTTTTCATCTTTGAATTAGCGAAAATTGGTTCCGCTGAGGATTGACAAACTCTGGCTGTTTGCTGACATCATTTCATTTAGAGCACTAGGATACATACTATCCATGGGTTTTCAAAATGTTTGATGTTTGGAACTTTTAAATTAAAAAAAAATGTGAAGCCTTGATCAAATGGAAAAGTTTTAAATATATCCAATACAAATTGTAATGAAGCAAAATTTATACTAGCTTACAATCAATGACCCATGAGAGGAGAAGGTCTAACATAACAAAAAGAACAGAAAAAAATGCAAATATTATGTTAATAAGTCTGGGGATTAAGTTTGTGGGAGTTATAATAAGTTTTCTCTTCCTGGCATGCTGATCTTCAGCAGGGCCCAAGTGAAACAAGTGTAATGAATTTTGCATCAACAGGTGGCAATACTTGTTTGCTTTTTAGAGTGGGCCTTGATTGCATTTCAACAAATGCACTGATAGCTGGTGAAGACGAATATATTTTTTAAAGCAACCACATCTAGAAATAACATCCTCATGCAAACATAAAATGAGAACGGTGACAGAAGAAATCATAGAAACAAACAAATAAGCCTGAAACCTAGCACTACTTGAGAAAATGGCCCAAGAAACCCCAGGGACATTTCCTCAGACCAAGATTGATTCTCCGTGAGCTGAAACTACCTAGAGTCCCATGGTAGGAGAACGAATGGTCATGCAGCCTAGATCTGTGAACAATCTATTCAGGGACCAATGGATTCCTCCCCAGGATTCTTTTTTTAAAAAGGGGAATACTGCGCTTCCCTGGTGGCGCAGTGGTGGAGAGTCCGCCTGCCGATGCAGGGGACACAGGTTCGTGCCCAGGTCTGGGAAGATCCCACATGCCGCAGAGCGGCTGGGCCCGTGAGCCATGGCCGCGGAGCCTGCGCGTCCGGAGCCTGTGCTCCGCAACGGGAGAGGCCACAGCAGTGAGAGGCCCGCGTACCACAAAAAAAAAAAATTAAAAAATAAAAAGGGGAATACGTATAGACATTAAAAATTTTAAGTTTGGAGTACCAGCCAAGTTATGGAAATGCATATGTGGAATAAAGTTAAGTGAAAAAAGCAGAACATGAAACTGTATGTATACACAGATTACAGCTTTGCAGAAACTCACGTGCGTACGCTGACAGTGATGGAAGAGGATCTAGAGGCATGTCAATGGTTTTATGTTGAGCTAGCCAGCTCTTTTTCCTTTTCCTTTCTTCCTTTTGGAAGTTGTTTAGATTCATGATATAAGAAAAAAGAAAAACCCTAGCACTAAAACCGTCCATGGTACTCTGAAAGATTTGTCAGGCTTTCTTATGGGGCTCATGGAGGTTGGAGGGCCCAGAGAGCTCATGTCAAGAAAGCAGGGAAGCATGAAGACAAGGATGCTCTTGTTGCCCCTGAAAACTCTGAGGAGAGTGTTCCCCTCGCTTGGCAGGCCTCGCACCTTGCCTCCTCAGACTGCAGTTTGGACAGCAGGGAGAACCCTTGTCTGTTTGTGAACAAAGGCTGATTGCTTCCATTGTCAGTAAACAAACATTATCTGCTTCTGTTTCTCTGCTAAATTGAATTTCTGCGTACCCTATCTAGTTATATAAAGACTTTATGTACACAGGAAAAAGAAATGACAAGGTTGTGTACGCAGGCAGCCCTGGGTAGAGTTGTGACGTTAGTATAGTTTTATTTCTTGGGGATCCTTGCTTCTTTTACGCATACTTTTCTCCCCTTCCCAAAGCCCAGGTGGCTCATGAAGCCACTATTTTCATCTTTCATCAACCTATTCAGGAGCCAATGGATTCCTTCTCAGGATTCTGTTTTTAAAAAAGGGGGGGCAGGGGGTGGAGATAGACAAAGGAATGAATCATTATAGACTGAATTTTGGGCATGGAGGTAGGGTTTATATTTGGGAATGAGAACTTTAAATCATACTATGTAGACAACCGTCCTTGTAAAAGCTAGAAAAGAGGAAGAAAGAGTTTAATTTACTGGCTCAAGGTCAAATGACTAAAAAGAGGGAAAGTCAGCATTAGAAGTGAGGTCTGTAGAAAGCGGTAGGCGTAGTGAGAGGCTGCAAGAGTTCGGGGAGTGGGGGTGAACCCAGCTTTCTTTTCCCATAGGAGAGTAGAATCTGTGATGGTTTCCTCCAACGGCTGAGCCCCGTGGCCACAAAATGCCTCATGATTGTTGCTGGTGGCTGACACAGTGTGATGCCAACCAGAAGGAAGAGGACAAAATCCTCCAGTTTTTTTTTTTTGTTTTTTTTGTGGTATGAGGGCCTCTCACTGTTGTGGCCTCTCCCATTGCGGAGCACAGGCTCCAGAAGCGCAGGCTCAGCGGCCATGGCTCACGGCCCCAGCCGCTCCGCGGCATGTGGGATCCTCCCGGACTGGGGCACGAACCCGCGTCCCCTGCATTGGCAGGCGGACTCTCAACCACTGCACCACCAGGGAAGCCCGAATCCTCCAGTTTTGATACAGTGGAGAGGGACAAGGGAAGAGACCAGGAGAGAAACTACTCGTACCAATTTTTCAAAGCTAGAGTCCACTGGTAGGTTGTCCTGCAATAAGAATCATGTTACCAAAGCTTCCAAAGTTTCCAAACCTTCTCCAGGGTAGCCACAAGAAGGTTAGATTGGCTGGACAGAGTGGGTGCTCTTCAAAGACCACCATCCATCAGATCCTGATTGCCATCTCTCCCTGTGCACCAGGCTGCCATAGCTCTCCTGACAATCCCTAAGACAAAGTTTTTAATCCATCTTTTGGCTCAATAATCCTATTTTTTCTGGCAGGCTTAAGGTTAGTAGTCATTTATCTTTCAGTTAAAAACTACAAAATAAAACATCCAGACCTGCAGTATCACAAGGCATAAAAAGACACTTTTTGAAAACTTAAAGAGCAATACACGAATATTCTGCAAAAAATTCATGGGCTTTTCTCGAGATCATTGAGCAGATTGCCAGCAGAACTGTACCGTATGCTTCGCTCATTCATTTATCGGAGGGACCCAGGTTTTGAGGAAATAGTGATATAAAGTCCTCAGCAATTTACGCTGTAGAAGGCAGCCCCCATAGCATTCAATGTCAAGAATCTAAACGCATTCAAATGCCTCTAATTTTAAGGAGTTTTTTTCAGTTCCCCTTCCATATGAAATTTGTATTGTTGTTGGCCCAAACACCACTTTTTGATTGCCCTGGCTGCTTGCTGAGAATGCAGTCTCTAAAGCACTCTGTTTAATCTTTGAATCAGCTCAGGAAGATGGAATTACCGTCCCTGGAAAACTGCAGTTTTGTTTCAAGAGACTCACTGCAGCTGCAACAATAAGATGGAAATGTGACTGGCCTGGAGGAGGAGAGGATTAAAGGTATGGGATTAAGAAAGCCTTGCTTGCCCCAGTGAATAGAATGATCACATAAATCACAGGCTAACTTTGGCTCCACGCAGCTCGTATTGAAGTATGTCGTGTCACAGACTCCCCATAATTAGGATTTGTCATCTTGAGCATCAGGATGGAGGACGCAGATGCCAAAGAGGGGCCAGAGGGAGAACAGAGGATGAGGAGAAAGTGAATAATTTTGGTGATGGTGACTACTATTTTGATAGGAACCAGAATGTCTGTAAGATTTCAAGAACCATGTACAAGGGCAAGAGCTGTTGGAAATGTGCCTTCCAACTTCAAAATGTGCCTAGCCATAAGAACGCTGATAAGCACCGGGGGAAGAGCAGCTGGAACTCTGCAGGCTGCTTGTGTTTCCTTTCTTGATATTTATTCCGAGATCACATTTGCAGCTGCCTTTATCTGCTCCTTAGAAGTTCTTATATTTGGGGAATCATTAATTGTAAGATAAATACCTACTTACTGACATGGAAATGTAATATATCAGCCAGCTACAGAACTAGTTGTCTGCTAATGGATCTATAGTGAATCTGGAACTTTCCACCCTACCCAGGAGGTCATTTATGGAGACTCAAGTTTACGCACCTCATGTTGCCTCCACATTAGTGCCCTAGGCTAAGACACTAAAAATAATGCTCTTTTCAAGAGAAAATTTTTTAAATTATGTTACCCAGTAATATGGATGGGGACATGAGAAGAGGTTTTTGAATAAGAGCCAGAGCCCTGAAGGAATGACCAGCAGAGAAGAAATAACATTGTGAATACAGTTGTAAGAGCAAGGTTGTTGAGAAGTAAGGTGTAGCCTGATCTTGTTAAAATTGGGTCAACACGTGTTGGGATTTGGGGCAACACAGGAAGAAGTTCGAGGACAGAGGTGAAACCGTGAGGAAACTGACCCCAGGATATCTAAGGCACAGTGTCTCAGGATGCAGCAAGCTGAGGTGTGGTCAGTACCAGTTCTGTAGCTGGCTAATAAATTACATTCCCATGTGAGCGAGTATCGACCAAACCAGTAGGTAAGGCAAGGTGCCGAGAGGATCCAGGCAGCAGCCGTGGGTAGTAGTGTGGGTGATCTACAGGGGTCACTGGACCAGAATCCAGACCAGGCTGTCTAAGGGCCATGGCCAAGCAAAATGAAGTTCATGGTGTGTCCCAGGTATATACAGAACCAGAATTTCAAGGCTGGGTAACCAAGCAGCTATCGAGCTGGAATCAGGACATCTAGATAGGCCCAGTTCTTAGAGAGTGAGGGTGATGACACTTCCACTTTGGGGCTACATTAAGGCCCGGGCTCAGACTTTGAGTGTGAGCTCCTGCTGGTATTTCAACTTCATTCCAAATCACACTGGAAGGCAGGGCCGAGGCTGCCTGTTTCTTTCATGTCCTGGTCAGGTTTAGACCAGATGTTGGCCCTGTAGTAGACAAATGCCATTTGTCTGCCCAACAGTCCTTACTTTGGGAATGACTTCTCCATGACTCAATGTGATTTGGGTACTGCCCTCCCCAGTGCACATGGGTGGGAATGTGACTCAGGTCTGGCCAATCAGATCACTTCATTCCCCCTCCCACACCGATTTCTCCAGAGATAGCATATGGCACCAGCTGACCCATCTCTTCTATTGAAGGTCTTCTCCTAATACTGGCATTTACTGAGTACTAACCATGTGCCAGGAACTGCTCTAAAATGCTTCAGGTGCATTTAATCCTCATATCGATTCAATAAGGTAATGCTGTTATGTCCCCTTTACAGATAAAGGAACTGAGATAAGTATAGAGTAATTTGTCTAAGATCACACAGTCTGTCTCTAGGTGGCAGAGACAGACTATATAATTAGGCAGTTTTGTCCCAGAGTTTAAGCTACTGATGTGCAAGGGAAAACACACTTGCTTCCACTGGGATTGTAAACTTACAAGGACCATGTAAACTGGAGATACAAATGACCATCTTCCCAGGCCTCAGGATGGGAGTTGTCTGCAGTAGAGGAGAATGAGGCTTTACATCATGAGTAGGAGAGAGAAAAATAGAAAGAGAGAGAGATTGAAAAGAGGCTCTCATCATGTGGCTTGAGTTCCTGGATCTAGGTGTGCCTGAAGCTGTTCAACCCATGGACTTTTCAGTTACAGGGACCAGGAAACGCCCTTTATTGCTCAAGCTAGTTAGAGTCAGGTTTTTGTCGTTTGCAAATAAGAGTCCTGACTAACACAGGCTTGTCTGTAGGGTACTTCCGTATGCACTGGGAGGATTGGGGAAGTTGAGAACGGAAGAGATGAGTCAGGATGTTAAAAACACGTTGGCATCCTATGACATTTGTACAATTGCTATGGCATTCCGTGGCTCCAGTTGTGTGCCCTGCCTCAGGGATGGTCTATAGACATACTGACTATCCCTCCCCAGATATAGTCCACTGAACCGTGGAGAGAGGTCTAAAGTTAAAGCAATATGGGGCTATCACCTCATGAGGAAGAAATGTTTGATCTGCCTTATCAATGCCTGGGTTTATAGCACACTGCAAATAACCTGTAGAAAGCTGGTTGAACACATAAAGGCCACACCTGTGAAAAGATAAAAAGCGAGATAATTGCAATGCTTGTGCTTTGCAATACACTTACATGCCTCCTTTTAAAAGGTTGGGGGATTGGGTGATTGGTTGGTGGGTCCCTCAGGAATAGCTAGTATGTTTTATACTTGTTCCACCTTTGACTAGTTAAATGTGTCCTTTCTAGGTTCCTGGGCTTACAGAGAAGTGGGCCTTGCTGTGGTTTGGTCTTGGGGCTAATACAAGTGAAACTCTTACAACAGCGTCTGGGCACATAGTAAGTGCTCATTAATCTTTGGTTTTCCAACAACTTCAGTATCTGGTATTACTTTTCTAATGAACAGATTATGTGGTAGAATGAGTGGGGAAGGGTTTAACAGCTGGATGAACTATTGAAAGTCTCTAATCAATACTCCCACACATGGACAAGTTTTAGAGCTGGAAAGGTTTTTAATTCAAAGATCAGAACTGGAGAAACCGAGGTTAAGTGAATGCCCAGGTCACAGAGCTGATGAGTAACTATGGCAATTAAAAGATCAGGCTACCACAATTAAATTATGACAGCCTCTCAGTTTACATTGACAATGAGAACAATTAAATCCCTCTACTTTTTGAGTGTGGTATAATCCAATCTTTAACATCTGAATTAATTATCACCTTTTTCCCTGTCATCAAATGAACTAGTTTGGAAATCAGAAAGTGCTTGGTCAGCAAGAAACTGTAGAACGTTGTAGCTGAAAGGAACTTTAGAAATCAAATAGGGATGGGAAGGCAGGGTTAAACAGATATCTCTCCTGTAGGACCCCTCAGTGCTAACATGACTTTTGATTGTCCAGTAGGGAATCTTGTATACACCTTTCTCAAGTTTATTTGACAATGGAATCATTTTCCTCAGGAAAATTATTAAAATCTTGCGGTGTCCCGAGTCCCTGAGTAGGCACACGTTTTATTCTATAAATCCTAGTTATTTTCCTGCTAGCTGAGGCCCAGAGAGACAGAACCTTCATTTTCTGTTCAGTGCACTCCAACTCCCCTCACGACTGGGGTTTCTGACCTCTAGATCCCTCCCATGCTTTCAGCGTATGGGGGAGAAGTCAGAAATTGCAGCTGCCGCCCCAGGCCCCCAAACTCCCCTCCGCACTGCACCTTTGAATTCCCTCCACGTGTAATTATAAAGTATGTGTTCAGTTATTTACTTTCCCTGTTCCATGCAGAGTGTGTTACTGAATAATACGGCTCACAAGTAAGCCCAGCTTTCCTGCTGCAAGGTCTGAATTAAAAAGTTTACAACCCTGTATCATCCCAGTTTAAAAAGAAACCACTACTTATATAGTTTTCTTTAAAAAAATAAAAACAAAGGTTCTCTGTCCTCTCAGAAACGCAAACAACATTGTAAAATTAAGACTTTTACATGGATTTTGTTGTTTCTGACGGCCCTAAATTGCCTCATTTAAAAAGGTAGAAAATACAATGCCTATGTTTCTTGAATTTCCAGGAACCGAGTCTGGCAGCTGGTTCACGGTTGTCTTTTAGAGTACGAAAGCAAGAAAAATTATAACCAAAGTGGTGTCAATTTGCTCTATTTATCTTGGGAATTAACTTTAAAGCTTAATTGTCAGAGACAGTGACCTCTATACTCATGCAAATCCCCAGGGCATTACAAAAGCGGACTACTAGAGGGGAATGTGAATGCCTTTACCGGGTGAATCGGCCTACACAGCGCCTGAAGGAAAACGCTCAGCCCACGAGAGAAGGAGTTGACACCACAAGTTTTGTACTCATTTCCCAGCACTCAGATCTGGTTCCTAATCAGCTGCTTCTCTCTGACCTGTGTTTCTGCCCCTGAGCTGGTCTCACAATTGCCCATGGATGTGCCTGGTCACAGAGAGACATATCTTAAAATGAGCTGAGCTGGGGTCCACCGAGGAACCCCATTCAGCTTCTGAAGGCCCCTTAGGAGATAGTGCAGGGGCTGGGTGGATAAAGTTCTACTTACTTAGGAGAGTTCCTGGGAAGGGTTTTGTCTGGAAACTTTCCCTTAATCTGGCAGAATTTGGAACAAATGTTTGGCTGAAACCATATACTATCAAATTAATAGAACAATTGTAGGTTAGAGAACAATAAGTCAGAAAACAAAAACACAAGCATACAGCTCATAAAGTCTACCTTATGGAAGAAGTACGGTGCTGAAAAAGTCCACATGGTCCTTGGTGGAATAATCATCCTCACCCCCAGCCTGCCCCAGCCTGATCCATCTTGCACATATTTAACTTAAAAAAAAAAAAGAGGAGTAAATCATCTGAGCAAATAATGCCCAGGCCTCAGCTATGGTCAGTGGTAAACCCAGATACTCAGCAGATAACATCACTTGTAATGAGGTAACAGTGAACAGCCAGGAGAGGCAGTGGGTTTTGGTAAAAAGCCTTTTATAAGTATAAAAAAATTTGTTGACTGGCCCCGCCCTAAATCGTTGCCCCGTAGGAGAGGAACCCTTCAGAATAAAAACAATAACACTGAACTAGATTACACGCTAGTATATACAACGATCCCCTCTCCTGGAATCACCACAAGTTCAGAGCTGGGAACCATGGTTAAGTGCTTTCTTTTACTCTGAAAAACGGAGCTCATTAACTGACTTAGCCTCGACTTGCTCTGGGAATGTTGTTCCCTGGGACCAAATCACAACTTCAAGGATGAAGACATAGGTGGAGACTTGCGTTTAGCAAACCACATTAGTCAAATCAATTCTGCTGATCATTGGAATATCAGATAAGGCAGCCAGATCACTCTGATGAGTGGATCTCAGGATGGTGTAAATAGGCCTCTGGGATACTTAGCTCCTCACTAACAGGGGGAAGTGGGAGAGGACATTTGAGACTCAGAGTTTACCTTCCCAAATCGGGAGCAAGTGAGACGCCAGTGAAAGGGAAAGAAATAAGACAGAAAATATAGTCAATAGAAAAACAGCTTTTGTGATTTGGCTTTTGAGTTTTTCTGAGAAAAAACAGATAGCAGGGAGAAATCCTTGCTGGTTTCCAAGGTTTGCCTATTCTAAATTATTCCAACACAACGTTTTAGATCACTTGTTCTCAAACAGCCAATTTAAGGACCCATGAAGGCCAGTCACCAGGGGACAGCTTTAAATATCTCGATTCCCAGATCCATCTATAAAGAAAGTCTAGTATATGACCAGGGTTCTTAATGCATTAGAGGAAAATGATTAAATGGGTCTCTAAGGAAACAATGTTAAAATTGTTACAATGCAGATTCTATTCAGTAGGTCTGGCTGCATTTCTAACCAGCCCCCAGGTCAGGCCAAAGCTGCTGGTCCTCCAACCACATTTTGAAAAGCTAAGTCTTGGAGGATGGCTGAGGCTGGAGTTCTGGTACTTGTAGAATTGGTATGGCAAAACAGGCTGCTGGGATCAAATCAACATCTTTTCCTGGAGGAAAATTCTACCTTCAGCCTAGAGATTGTGAGGTATAACAGAAAGAGCCCCTTCTGAAATCAGTAGTCCCAGCTCTGGGCTGTGCAAAAGTCAGCAGCTTGAGAAAATTACTTTCCTCCTGAGCCTCTGTGACCACACAGGTAAAATGACAGGACTGAATTATGTTGTCTCTAGAATACTTTCTCATTCCGTGATCCTAAATCCTTTAACCCGTGTACATAGAATAGGGCCAAACCAACTTAGGTGGCCTTTTCTAACTCTGCAGGTTATTAGTTACTGTATTTTAAGGAATCAGCGTGAGTATCATACATCCTTTTGGTATGTTTGCTGTAAAACATGCATGTCCTTCCTATGTATCAATTGTATACATTACTATTTAGACACGTAGTTACACCCTAAAGGGGGGAAATACATTTGTTTGTGGGGGGTTGATAAAAGAAAAAGCTATTGTATACAGACTGAAAAACATTATACTTTATTTTTAAAATATTGTAAGAGCTGGTATAAACAAGTCATAGCTTACAGATGTGTATAAAAGCTGCACGAATTATGCACATTTACTATTTGGAGGGAAAAGAAAACTTGGTTTTAAAAATTGTTTGGACTGTATGTTTTTTTCCTTTTTAGCAGGGTGGGGAGCCAAAGGAATTGAATTACAGGGTAGAATATAAAATACCTCCTTCAAGGAAATAAATGTGTAATAGGAACTATCTAGCCAGTTCTCTCAGGCATGGGAATCCCCCAGGGCTCGTGTAAATGTGTGTAAGTATGTCCTCAGTGTCACTCCAGATGTTTCTGCAGGGAAAGAATCCTCCTCCCCACACATTGGCATTAATGCCGTGCATGTAACCTCCATGCTCAGATTTGCCCGTAGCCAAGCAGCATCCTGAAGGAGGACCCCAAGTGAGAATGGAGATCCACAGGCCCTTCCCACCCACCTCTCTCTACACCTAGAAAGTCATGTTTGTTGCTAAGTATCCTCCTAGGCTTGGAGGGGTGAATAGAGCCTGTATTAACAGAGGATAAGGCCCAGAAGCAAACTTAACCAGGCTGAGAGGTCAGGCCAGGACAACTTTAAATGGTAATTAAGTCTCTCCACACTTATCTTTGGATATTGTCCTTGGGCTCTAGCTGAGCAGGGCCTTCTCTGCTATGTGAGGGTCCGCTTGTAGTTTTGACTCTGCCCCTCAGGGCAACCTGAGCTGCACATTTTTGCTGCAGCCTCGGGCTGTCAGGGCTGTAAAAAGGCAGACCCTAACTTCTACAGTTGCCCCCCATGCCTGCTTTATATGGTGACAGGGCTAGGAGGAATCCAGGGCTTCCACTTTTCCTCTAGTGTGTTCTGTCTCATTTCTCATCCCATGTGCCAAGGGAAAAAAATGAAGTACTCCTGCAGAACGCCCACTCACGTGGCCTGCCTGACACCCAGGGCCCAGCCCACAAAGGGAATGCTGCCATGTGGTACCAGTGGTATTCCCCACGATGTCCCCAGGCAGGCTCCTAACACCACTTGTCTCCCAACCTCACCCACCTTTGTTCACACCTCCCCACTCTAAGCAGAAAGTCACATACCAGCAGCCACAACCAAGAGTAAGTAAGTAGTGGCAATACGCTGAGGGGCTCCAAAGCATAATCCTGCCACTGTGTGTGGTGCTTAAAACCATGAAAGCAGCAAAGGGGACAGGGAATGTTATCCAGAACCAGTGACAGTGATTATGGTGCCAACACATGTAAGATTACAAATATAAAGGATCAAGCATCAGATCAAGACATTCTGTGGCAGAGACTCTTGGTCATCCCCCCAATATCCATTCTCTCCTTCTTCTTTAATAATAGAAGCCCGAACTTTAGCTAGGCATACAGCCACCCAGACTAAAGACTACTTTTCCCAACTTCCCTTGCAGCTGGTTATGGCTGTGTGACTATGCTCTGGTTCTCTGGAATCTCCTTTAAAGAGTGGGGGCATGTCTCCCTCGCTGCTGGCTGGAATGCAGCCATCTTGGACCGTAAGGTGAAAGTCATTTCTTGAAGTTGGTGGAACAATAAGACAGAAGGAGCCCAAGTACCTGATAATCAAGGAGCTAGACACCATATTGACTATGGCTTGCCTGTGTTTATGCGAGAGATAAAATAACTTCTCTGTGGTTTAAATCCATGTTATTTTGTATTTTCTGATACTCACAGCTCAATTGTATTCTAACTGATACAATCTCCTTCCCGGTAAGACCTCATGGGATGTTAATGACATCTCAAAATTAATTGCATCATCGTTTCATTAAAGAGTAACATCCAGGGGCTTCCCTGGTGGCGCAGTGGTTGAGAGGCCGCCTGCCGATGCAGGGGACACGGGTTCGTGCCCCGGTTCGGGAGGATCCCACATGCCGCGGAGCGGCTGGGCCCGTGCGCCATGGCCGCTGAGCCTGCGCGTCCGGAGCCTGTGCTCCGCAGCAGGAGAGGCCACAACAGTGAGAGGCCTGCGTACCGCAAAAAAAAAAAAAAAAAAAAAAAAAAAAAAGAGTAACATCCAAAATAATAGCTTTGAAGCCTAAAAAATCTGTTCATCATAGACCTACTCCATGTATTCTCTAATTGTGATCAAATAAAACAAGAGAGTACCATTACCAGAGTAATGCCCAGTACAATATTCCTATTTTTTAGTATCAACAGTAAAAATAAGTCTTGATAAAAGTCTTACTGTCAAGGCAGATGACTTTTTCTCTAGAAATACTTGTTGCAGTGACTTAACTTTTGTACTCTTGACAACTAGATACTAGACACTGGATCAAATTTCTTCCCCTCAGTTTTCTCTCCAAATCCTTGAAGGGGTGACAAGAGTAATTTTGTGCTGAAGAGGTTATGTTAATGGGCAAGAAAAAATCATAACTTTGCATTGATATGCATTCGTGTCATTTAACCCTCAGAATATTCTTAATTTGCAGATTCAGAAACTGAGGCTCCAACCAGTGGCATGACTTATTCAAGATAATAAACTATTAACTAGGTACATTAGATCCAGGCTTTCTAATTCATACTATATCATAATTGACCATTTACTTGTTTATCTCCCCACTAGACTATAGCTCCTTATCCACTGTTGTATCCCTAGCACCTGCCACGGGGCCAACCATACTAAACATCCTCAATAAATACATGTTAAATGAATTAACAAGTCTAAAGTCCCACTCTGCCATTGCTCCCTTGCTCTGCAAGCGTTCTACAAACCAACACTCCTCATGTATTACAGGTCATTCCCAGGTCATATGGCCTGTCAAGAGAATGTGGTCAAGGATGAGACAGAGGGGAACAGGATGGGTGAACACACCCATATGACACACTCGTGTTCTCCTCCACACTCTCCTGGGCCTGGGTGGGCCCACCACATAGGGTATTTGGATGTGTGTCTCACAGCCTGGGAGACAACTTGCACTCTGTGTACTTTCCCAGGGAAAGGAAAAGGCAGGCATGGTCTAACATGCTAGAAACGTGGCTGCCTGGTGTCCTGACATCATAGCATCCACCCAGTCTGATTCCTGGAGGCAGGTCCACTTGCCAGGCATGGGCTGGGGAGGGTGTAGAGGGGGAGAACGTGGGAAGAAGCGTTGAACACTGTAAAAATGGAGTATATGGCTAAGACATGCAGTGTGACCAGGCCCTGTGACACAGCGCAGAGCGGAAGAGTAGAATGGGGTCTCTCAGCTTCTCATATCGGTTTGTCTCCAGATCCATTGAAGCTGTCTGTGTTTTGTGCTTAGAGGCAAAGATAAAGAGCTCATCACTTCTTGTAAGACCTGGATTCCCTGAAGCAAACTGGATCTGAGCTGGTCCTGCTCCAAGTTCTCCCAGGGAACAATGAGGATGGAGCCAACCTAGCTGTCTGCCACTTCTTTTACCCCTCCCTCCAGCAAGGGTGCCAGAGGAAGAAGGGTGTTTTTCTTTCTGTGGCTCCTTACAGAGTCAGGAGGTGAAAACAGGCTTGAGTGAGCTATGGTCACCAATCATAAGGCTCTACAGCTAAATTATCACCTGGCATGATGGAAATAACATTATTGTAAAATGTCGTCATGACATTAAGGTCTTCCAGTTGGAAAGCCAAAAGTTAAGCCTGTGTGCTGGCTTTCATTTTCCAATAAATGAGCTGCTCAAACACTGACTTTCTCTCCTTGACTTGTAAAAATGACTTAAAAATGTAAGAGAAAGTTCAGTAAATGTTTTAAAGATTGCTATTAAGTACAAATACGTTAACAATTTAACAAAACCAGAGGAAACCAACCTTAAAATCCCACCTTCCTTGCCCTTGGCCCCACCCCAAGTCAGGATGAAAGTTCAGGGTCTCAAACAATAACACAGTTGTCTAGTACCTGGTACATAGTAGACACTCAAAAATATTTGGTGACAAGGAATCCTATGTGCCTTATGAATTGGCACCTCACAGACTTTTTAGAGCGTTTGATGACTTGGCTTAGATTCAAGAATAGTGTATTAATGTTCTGGGGAATATTCACAGGCAAACAGCTACAGGGATATACATTTTCCTTTGTTAAAACTTGTATCTGCATTCAAATACTGGCCTTGGCATTTCTTAAGTGCTGGCTGCTTTGAATGTTACTATATCAAACCATCTGCACTGGAAAGCAAAATCCTGTTAAGAAATATGATCACAGGTTGTAAAGAGATTTTCATGTTCCTGACCATTATACATTTTATATTTTGAAAATCCCCATAAGGAAAGGTCATACTAAAGTGGCAACTCTTTGTCAAAGTGGAGCTGAGTACTTTTAGACAATTTATGACTAGGGTAATATGAAAATTCATTTTTGTTTGCGTGCCTTTTCAGTGGCTTCCCTGCAGTGGTACACGAAAATGAAACTTTCCTTTTGACTGCAAATAGACGACAAGAGGCTTCCAGTTAGTCCCAATATTTAAGCATCTCGCCACTGCTTAAGAGGCAGTGCCTTCCACCGTTCTCACTGTCCTACAATGGGAAAATCTCGGTGGGAAGCCAATGGTCCAGTGGGGGCAGCTCTTTGCCTGGCTGGGGACAGAAGTTCGAGTCAAGGTTCTAAAGAGAAGGTGCAAAGTGAAAGCTTAAGGGAGACTGATTTGGTATAAGAAAACTAGAAAGTGCGAGTCTTCATTCGGAGTTTTCACTCTGTGAGGGGGAACAACAGATTTTGTACAACCAAGTGACAGTTAAGGGGATTTGACCCAATCCTAACGTGACAAATCCGCAGGTTGAGGATCACGACGCTTACGTCCGGGTACACCTGACCTCGGGAACCTGGTCAGTTCCGGACAGCTGGATGCAAGATGGGAGCCAGCTGCGCAGCAGAGGCCCTGAGCAAACGTGCATGTCAGTTTCAGGTGTCCGAAGATCTCCCTTTGCAGCCTCAGGGAAATCCAAGGGCTCAGAGACTGTGAGCCCGGGTCCAAACACATCCCGCCCACCGATTGTGACACTCCCACACCCCAGGCACGGAGCACTCTGACTCAGTGCAGGGAGGGCAGGTAAGGTGCGGGCTGTGTATGTCAAGGTGTGTGTGGAAGTGTACTGAGTAGACACAGAGTCCCTAGCATGTGACGAAAACAGGAAGAGAATAACATCAACCTGGGCGAAGAAGGCGGTCGCAGTCAGGAACTTTAAAATGGGGTGCGTTGCTCCTGTTTGGTCCTAACAGGGATATTCCCTGAAATCACATCAAATCCAGTATTAGATTATAATAATAACAAAAAGAAAAAACTGACCATGAAAGGGGAAGGCATCCGTACCGCTTTCTCTTCCTTGCTCTCCTGCATGCACCTGGGCATTATCTCAGCTCTGTCTCCAAGGACTCGGGAGGTGCCTCCGGAAAAGTCAGATGAATGAGGGAATGAATGAATGAGCGAATGAGTGAATGAGCTGCCCTAGGCCAGACATTTACGCGGGCATTCAGTGGAGAGAAAGGAAAGAAGGGAAGGAGGGAATAAGGGAGGGAGAGAGCCGGAAAGACTAATCGCGCACACAGGCGATTGCCCCCCAAAAGTCAATTTTATCTAGGTCAAACTAAAGTTTGTGTGGTTCTCAAACTTTAGCGTGCATCCGAACCACCTGGAGGGCTTGTTCAAACACAGATCGTCGGGCCCCACTCCTACAGTGTCTGACCCAGTAGATGGGACCAGAGAATCTGCATTTCTAACAGGTTCCAGAAGTTGCTGATGCTGCTGGACCACATCTGACGACGGTAACTCTGGACCGATTCCACAGTCCCAGAGAAACGACCTCTGCATCTAGAAATGGAAACTCCAAGGCAATCCAAGGCCCGGCATTTTAAAAACACACCGCAGACAACAGAGAGCAGAGCTGCTCGGCTCCAGCCAGCTCACTGCCGCGTAGGAAAAGGAGCTCACTGGAAATCAAGATTTTCGTTAGAATTTTCCCAATGGTTAAGAATTCGCACGTAGTTTTTTGTTTTGTTTTGTTTTAAGTGAAAACCAAATAAAAATAGGTTTGCAGTCTTTTCTGAGGATGCTCTTGGCGCAGCCCGAGGGCTGGGCCAGCCCCACGCTGCCTAGGTGGAACTGCCCCAGAGGAGCACCATCCGCAGGGCTCTCCTCCTGGGAGGCGCCTGGGTCTTGTCCTCGGCAGCGGAAACCTCTTGTAAACCCGGTCTTCCTAGTCATTGACACCAGTGGGCTCCGTTCGAAGGGCACCGTGAGCTGGAAGCTGTCCTTTGTCGCGGGAGCATAGGGAGTGACTTGGCTCTCTCTGGCGAGGCCAACAGCGGTAGATCTGCTTCCCTGGGGCACTGAAGGCGAAAGCGAGTCGTTCCCCCGCGCACCCTGGGAGCCCTCGTCCAGCACGTGCCGGAGCCCGCCCGCCGCTGCTGCCGCCTGCCGCCCCGAGACCTCTCGGGACTCAGGGCGGGTGAAGGCGCAGGGCCGCTCTCCTGCTCGCGAGGGGCTGACGGACCGCCGGGCGGCCTCGTGTGGGCCTTGCCGCGGCGGCGGCCGACGACCTCCCCCGGGAAAGCCAAACTCGGACGGGACCCGGGCTCACGGCAGGGGCTGCCCCCAGGCATGCCCACCCTGACTTTGGCCACGTAGCTAACCCTCCGACCCGGTCTTCAGCCTTCACAGGTCGCTCCTCTTTCCCGGTGGCTCGGTGCAGCGCAAGCTGGTGGCTGGAAGGGCGCCCGCCGAGGCCTCCGGCGGAACGAAGCTGAGTGAGGGGCGCGGGCACCAGGAGGGCTTCCCCCTCCTCCTCCCCCCGCCCCTGGGGAAAAGCCCAAGACGTTCGGCCGGCCTCGGGCCCCTGAGGCTGTCTCGCCCAGCCCGACCCCGGAGGTGGCTGGGCCAGGGATGGGACGGCTGGAGGCGGCGGGTGGTCCTCAGGCCTCCAGACCCCGGAGGGCTCCCGCGCTATTCGCGCGCCTCGCGACGCGCATCTTCCCGCTCTCAGGCCTAAGGAGAGCACAGCCCGCCCAGGGATCCATTCCCGATAGGGCTTCAAAAGCTGGGTGAGATGAGGGGTAAGTCGTGGGGCGTGGGAGAGTCTTTCCAAATGGGGTCCCTGAGAAACCTCTCTTGCCTCTCCCGCAGGGACAACATCCGAGGCCTTGGAATCTGCTAGAATCTGAGCTGATCACCGGACCGCCGCGAACTCCCTGAGCGGGTTGTCAGAACTAGTGTCTTTCCCTTGCCCTGCGAAAGCCAGAGCCGCCCTGGGCGGCGTCGTGAGTCCGAAAATCCGTCTCGGAAAAACCGGCCAGGAGGGGAGTCGCTGGGAGGCCAACGCGCGGGATGCTCACAAAGGCCCCAACGGTGGGGGTGGAGCGGCTCACTGGCCCTGGCAGCAAGCCAGGCCCTCTCTCCAGCAGCCGTGTCGCGCACACGACTCTGCCACCGCAGCCAAGCAGCCCAGGACGAGGTGAAAGGAACCCAGCGATCGGGAGGGTCGCTGGCAGCTGGACAGTCACCTCGGGAGCTAGCCGCCTGAGTGACTAACCCCGGCGCCCGCGCCACGTAGTGCTCAGACCGTGCCTCCAGGGGGCGCTGCGGCTCTTCCCGCGGGCCGCGGAGCTCCCGCCTGCTGCCGCGCTCTCCCACCCCAGCCCTTTGTAGAGCGCTGTCCCGAACCTACTTTTTAAAAGACAAAATTCTTAGTCTCCTGCCTCCACATCCTCAGTTCTGAGCCCAGTGCCCGCGACCCTCCTCTAGGTTTGCGCGGCCCTCCTCACTACTTTGGGGCTGGAGTGCACAAGCCCAGAGAAGAGCTGGGCTCTCAGTTCCTCCGGGCTCCGGCGAAAAGCGGCAAACAGTGTGGGAAGTTCAAATGCAAAAAGGTCCCCGCCCTGGAGAGGCAGGGAAGGCTGGAGAGAAGGGAGGCGAGCCCTCAGTCCTCACAGGCAGTGGCAGCTGAGATCCCTGTTAAAAGATGGTGTGTCCATAACTTCTGACATAAAGGGCAAAAGTCTTTAGGATGTCCGCAGCGCGCGGTTCAGACTGGTAGAGGCTCGGAGTCAACCTCAGGGAAGTGTGTGTCTGACACCTGTTCGTGGC
>NW_020174423.1:3765318-3862898 GCF_003031525.2 Neophocaena asiaeorientalis asiaeorientalis | reverse complement strand
GGAAGGGGCCCACGCTGCCGAGCCCCCTCCTCCTCCCATTCCTCCGTTGTCCTCTCCCCGTCCTGCGTCCGGTCCTCCAGGGGAGGTTCGGGTTTGGGTTGCAACTGCTCGCGCTCCCCTCGACAGTCTGTTAGCCATTTCTCTGGAAGCGTCCTTGGTGTCGCAAGCCCAGAGCCGCAAGAACAGCAGTTGACCGGTCGGCGGAAACGTCGGCGTGAACCGCAGCGCTGCTCCTGGAGGGTGCAGGGGGAGTGGGACGGCGGTGCAGGGACTCAGCCCCCCAGGGCGCGGCTGGGCCGCTCTGTAGGCTCCAGGATTTACGGCTCTGCACACCCGGACCCACAACTCGCCGCGGGCCTATCTTCCTTGCCAGGCGTTGTCGCCCGGGGAGTCCGGCCGAGGAGGCTGCTTCTGGGTGGGCCCCCAAAGAGCGTGCGCTCTAGACGCCGGCGGGGGCAGGGGGCTTGCTTCGGGCAGAGTGTGGAGCAACTCAAGGGCCGGCCCGAGTGGCCGCAGAGGTGGCCCGGGAGAGCCCTGAGAAGGGTGCGGCTCCGCGTCCAGCCTCCAGCTTGCTCTCCGCGTGGGGCGCGCACCTGCCCGTTGCGGTGGCCGGGCCTGGAGGCTGCCGAGGCGCTGCCGCATCTCGAGCCTTCTCCCAAAGCCCGGAGCTCGCCGAAGCTTCCCTACCTTTCAAGCGGCTGCAGCGCTTGGGCAGACGTGGCCCAGACTCCACTGTGGAACTTCGGAGGCTGGGGTGGGCGAGGTAAACACGTTTATGGAAAAACCCGGGCTCAGGAGGTTTGCGGAAAGAGGGCGCAGCTCGTGAATGGTTGGAAATTATGTTCATCCTCGGGAAGAGCAGGCGGTTCCGCACACAACACCACACACACACACACACACACACACACACACACACACACACACACACACGGTGGGAAGGTGTGAAACCCACGCTGGGAGTTTCCTCCACTTGCAGAAAAGGAAATATGAAGCGTAGGAACACTCTTCAGGTCACCACCCCGGGAGTTGTGTCCTGGGGGTCTGAAAGAAGAGAAAGTTCCCTCCAAATCTTCCAAATTGAGAAAAGCTGCGGAAGGAATGAGGCGGTTAGAGAGAGGGGACCGCAGGCATCCCCGTAGCTGGGGCTCAGGACTGAGCGCTAAAATGAAAGCACCCCTATAGAATCCATTAGGGAAAACTTTTTTTTTTAAAAAGTCCTGAACTCAGGCATTCCGCTACTTCCACGCTGTTTGTCAAGTCTACTTTGAAGCAGTTCAATGCTGAAGGATATTAAACACTCGGGTCTTCATTCCAAGCTCACTTTTTAACTTTTGCAAATTTGAAATTGGAAAGAAAAGAAAAAAAAAGATCTGCTATCTCTGAATTATGTTTTACCGAAGGAACGAGAAATTCTACTTACCTCTGCATAAATAAAATGGAAGGGATTTTATCCTAATAATAATATCCCGTAGCTTCTGCCTGGCTTCCCAATCATCGCTTGACCTTTTGACAGGTTTTACTCTCCTGCTTGTATTTGTCCACTTCCCCGCACGACTGAAATTATTTTAGTTGTCTTTTGGGGCGGCACATCCCAAACCACATTTTGGCAGAACACCTTTGAATTGTACAGCCTCTTGGCTTGAAGATCTGCGCCCCTCAAAGCGCGGACTTGCAGAGGGCTGATGTAAATCGCCTCTGGCGAACTCGTCTGGGACGAAGGGCGTTTTGCTCAGTGCTGCTCACGCAGATCTCATCTGGAAAGAGGCTGTTTAAAATGAGAGTATGTCATCCCCTTTCTGTCACTCGGTCACCCTACTTCCAGAGTAGCTGAAGTGCATCCTGCAATTACACTCACAGAGGACCAACTCTTTAGAAGAACCTGAAAAATGTATCACTACAAATTCGATTACGTTTCCTGGCAACTGAACAATGAACTCTGTTTTTTTGCTGGGAATGAAGATGTACACGTTTGAGAAGCTAGCATAGTATTTTTCTAAATATTTTAAATGACTGCTCTTCACCCATTCCAGATGGATTCTTTATTGTTTGCCAATGGGTTGCAGATGCCCACCCCTTTAACCAAGTTGGTTAACTGTTTATGAAATGTACATTGGCTGATTAAAAGCTTAAATTTTGGAAGAAATTTCTCCTGGGATATCCCACATATGTCTTTGCAGTAATTACGAAATTAGTCAATTGTCACCTCTATAAACAAACTTCGTTTTGAAAACAGCAGGCGAAAGCAGACTGCAGATACAGTCATAACTGACCAAAAGTATGTACAAAACTATTTAAAATTGGAGGAAGGGTGATATATGCTGGAGAATACAATCTAAAAGTGATTGATTTTACCTACGAATAAGATAGTTACGTTAAACGTGTTAAAATGTGGAAACTAACGGGGCGAGCGCGCCAAGTAAAACTACAGAATGCCCTTTGAGTTTCTCTGCGGGGTCTTCGGGAGGCAGAAAACCAGTTGTTCAGTTTCTAACATTATAAGGAAAAGTGGCACCGAGAAGGAAGGGGGTGGACGTTGTGTTTGTGTGTGAGTTTTGAACTGAGTCACCTTGGCTCTGCCTCTGTAACAGGGAAACCTCGAGCAAACCTGTGCCTTTAAGACTCAGTTGCTATCCAAACACAAGTAAACAGAGTGGACCATTAGCGGGCGCCGGGCGCGGAGGCGGAGCCTGGGCGCTGGGGGCCCAGCGCGGCTGCGGGACGCCCGCCCGAAGGGGAGGCGGGGCCGCTACTAAAGCCCGGGTCTCCGGGCCGCGAGCAGCCTGGGGAGGGACGCGGGCGTGGACGGAGCTCGGCGTGCTCGCTGCTGGAGGGTGATGGCCCTGCGAGGCTGCAGACTCAGACCTTACCCCGAGTCCGCGGCGAGAGGCTCGCGGAGGCGCGAGGTTCCGGGCGAGCGCTGAGCGCGGGCTCCAACCGCCCTGGGTCTTTACACATTCTACGACCACTGACTCGGACGAAGGCGAGGATCCGCTCTCGTTTTGGCTGCTCGTCGTCCTCCAGATCATGTCCGCGGCTCCCGGGACTCCGCGCGGAAAAAGAAGTTTGTCCGGCGTGGACCCAATGACCTTTCCAAGCTGTGCGCCTCACTGCCTGGACCAGGTCTGAGTGACGCTGCCCAGGCGGACGTTTCTGGGGGAGGTGAGTGTCCACTCTGGGAAGGGGCTGCAGCCACCCTAAGGAAGGCAGGCTGCAGGGGGTGCAGGGGGGCGCTCGGATTCTCGGTCCGGCGTGCCACAAGTTCAGAAATTGAGAAAAGAAATCATACGGACGCACTCCCGGGGCATTGTATTTTTCACTTTATCGGATCCCAGGCAAGCCACTCCCAGCTAACACGCAACGACACACGCTTTCACGTACTGTTTTTAGTTTTGTTTTGCGACATTTAATCTAAGCACTCAGCAAAGCTTCTTCTAAAAGCTGATCTACTTACGTTGAGATAAACCCCCACAATATTATGTTCTTTCTCACTCTGCCATAGTATTCCTGGTCCACCCGTCCGGGGGCAGCCGCGGCAGAGCGGACGGGCCGCGACACACAGTGCCTGCCGAGCCAGCGCGTTTCAAGAGGAAAGTAATAGTTCAGCCCTAGATAATTCTTCAACCTTGTGCCGGCCTTTTTGATTTTCCTCCCATCCTCTAGTCCTGGAGGAGGGGGCAAAAGGCAAATCCCCCTGGGGTTTAAACACTCGGATTCTCGAGAAGTAGCAACAGAGCAAGGAGTTGTGTTTGTATGGTGAGGAGGGAGAAAAAGGTGTTTGTGGAGGGTGCGCTGGCTCTGTCTCCCTACCTGTTAGCAGGGAACAAAAGAGGGCTGGAGTTTCCCGGAGCGAAACGGCGCAGACAGCTACTTTCTTTGCTAAACAAACTGCAGTCCTGAGCAGAACAAGAAAATTACTCATGCAGGGGGAGCGAGGGAGCAGAGAGAAACAGAACCCAGATTATGCGGAAGGCATCTTAATTTAATTAACTCCTTGGGAAGGCAGAGGCGCAGCGAAGGGGCAGGAACTTCGCGGCCCTTTCTCTCTGTTCACCTGATCCAATCTGGCCATTTTAATTTTATTATTACTTTAAAAAAAATGATCTCCTTAGATCTACTTGGAGTATAGCTCTCTGATTAATGTAAAATTTTATTGTGGCTTGGGCTGAAATTCAGCGAGCCTACGGATCCATCAGTCATTTTTCTCAGACACCAACCCACAGGTGTTAGCAGATGACCCCTGACTGCATACGATTTTTAGATAATAAAGTGTAATAACACATTACCAAAGAGCGAGCCTCCTTATCAAATTACCACTATTTTTTTCTCCAGTGTTTTGAAAGCTTCACTGAACTGAAATTAGTACGTACACCTCTCACTTGTTGACAGCCAGTGAACTAAATTTTACAAAACTTCTGTACATGTCTGGAAATTCCTGTGAAGAAGGCTGATGAAAGAAAACTAGTCTCAGTTCCACGGAAATATTTATGTCTTTTCGTTGGTTTAAGTTTCTCTCCTTGCAAAATTAAAAGTAACCAATGGTCTGAAACGGGATGGTGTAGAAGTGACAGCAGATGATGGCTGTTATTGCCTGAAACTGAGTGTGAGAACTACATGCTCAGCTCTAGACAAAACGAAAGTACTTTAGATCTCTGCATTGACTTAAAATATCTTTTGACATATAGTTCCAGCTACTCAGCAGGAGAGTGGAAATCTAAACTCCCTAATTCTTTATGGCAAAAATGTTTAGTGGATCTTTAGGGTTGCTCTGTTTGTGAAGGATTGCTCTTCTTCTATGAAGAAACTATTTGTCCTGCAAATTAAAACGAATACACACCATGAAATAGCACTTTTGTGCTACCATGAAGCTGAATTATAAAAGAGGCATTAATTTTGGGTTATAAACCATTTGGTGAAAAGGGAAGGAAGATGGCACTCAAGTTTCTGCTGACAGAATTAACGTATAACCTTTATGGCAGAGTTCGCTTTGTGCACTTGGAATCAAAATCACAGGCCATGATATTCCTTCAGTCGATAACACACCCCACACACATGCACGTACATACACAGAGAACGTGGTGGGAATTGCACTTTGCCTTCTGTATTTATTTCTAAGAAATCCAGTCTGGGAAAACACCCAAATAATAATTTCGGTTTCCTATGTGGGGAGGCCAGTTTTTAATACTAGGGGAAAAATAATATTTTGAATCTCTAGAAAATCCTCCTATGCAAAAAGAAGGAAATAAAGGTATAACTTATGACTTTTAATGGAAGAGGAAACAAATAGATTACCAGAGATGTTTGTAGAATTTTTTTTTCTACCTCTCTAGGAGAGGGCTTGAGGGTTGCCACTGAACAAAAATGAATTGTGATTTGTGGTGGGAAAGTTTATTAGTAATGGAGGTTTACAGTTTCGGTTGAACGGTCTGACTGAGACCCTCTGACTGTTACACACCTCTCATTAACTCCCGGCCTCAACTCCCAGACCGCATACCACTGGGCAGAAGCGGTTCATTAATAAATCCCTGTCTCCAAGCCGTTCCAAACAGGAGAGGAGGGAGGGAAGGTGTGGGCCTCGCGGAGGCGGCCAGATTCTGCCTGGCCAGAGCGCTGTGTCATTAGTGCAGCCCTCTAAGCCTGCCCCCAGATAGAGCCACAGGCAAGACTTCACAACACGCTAGAGAAGAGCATTTCAGGCGCAGAAAGGGCTGATGGCAAGGAAGTCTGGACAAACTCTCCCATCTTCCTGCTGGGTTCAAAAGCCAGGCATAAAGGTTGATGGCTCAGATAGGCCTGCCTGCCCCTCTCTAGGGAAAGTGCTTAACTGTGAGTCCCAGCCTCTGGGGAGCCACCTTCAGAGGCAAGGCCCAGGCCGCAGAGCTGGCAGAACTCTCTGCCAAAAAGGGGCTGGTAGTGGGAGAAGGTTGGCCTACCCTGAAAGCAGATGAGGTGCCCCGGGAAACTGGGTCTGAAAGCAGACCTCCGTGTTGGCACTGGGGGTTCAGGGACAGGCATGTGCATGCGCCCTGCTCAGGCCCAGGCCGCAGACCCGGGCCGGCTTCCCGGTGGCAGGAGCAACGTCGCACTCAACTCCAGGCCGACAAGCAAGCTTCCTCCAGGCAGGCAGAGGCGCACCGTACCCGATCTGCTGTGGCTCCCCTGCTGTGCCTTCCTTTTTTTTCCTCCCCGGGGAACACTCTTGCCTCTCCTCTCTTCTCTTTTGCTGGGGCCTGGCCGGTGTAGGAGTCTCTCCTGGTGCCAGGTCGAGAAGCGCTCGGGCCTCCCGAGAGCTTGGCGCTCCGTCCTGGATCGGGGACTTTCTCCACCCCCGCAACACCCCACTGAGCCTGAACCATCTGGAAGGGATCTAGGTGGGGGGTGGGAGGAGACGGCCCCTGGGAAGGTGGAAGGGGTGATTCTAGGCCTCACCGGTCCCCGAGGTGTCACTTTTCTTTCCTGTGGCCCGTCACCGCTGATAAATGGGACAGAGGCAGAGGAAGGAAAAAGAAAACCTCTGAGGTCAGCGCCGGGCAAGGCGGGCCCCTCCAAGGGCCCCGCAGCCCCAGGAGCGCAAAGCGCCCCCGGCTGCGTTCCACCACCCCAGGCGCGGTCCGGGTGAACGGCGGTCGCGGGGCGGGTCAGCGGGCTCGGGGCGCAGCGCTAGGAGCCGCCCGGCTGAGCCAGGCCCTCACGCCCAGGTCAGACCCACAGCCCAACGTTCCCCGGGGAGCTTGGAGGCACAGCGGCAACAGAGGCTCAGCCCAGGCCTGTGGGCGCTGGCACAGCGGGGTGTCACGGATGACCAAGCTTCACCCGATCGGGTAGGGGTGGGTGGGCTGGACTGGGTGCCGCCTCTGCTGGAGCCCCTGCTCACCTTTCTTTCTCCCCGGCCCGGGTCTTCGGCTCCTCGAATCAGTGCGTGCCTGGCATCCGATTTTCCCACGGGCGACCCGCTCGCCGCCGGGGACCACTTTTGCCCCGCCTGACACCCCGGCCCCGGGGGCTGAGCTCGAGCTTGGTGTCGACTCGCCCGCGGGGCAGGCTCTCCGAGGTTCCCTCACCACTCCGTTTGGGGGCCTCGGAGTGGGTGGGGAGGAGGACTTAGAAGGAAGGTGTTGTAACCCAAGCGGCGCCAAGGGACAGACCGAGCAGGCTTGGATAATAGTCACGACTTTCTCTCTCTCCCCCGGCCATTTTTAGGGTTTTCTCTGCGTGCCGTTGTCCTCCTGGGTTTTCGCCGGAGCCCCACGCCCACCCGCCTCTGAGTCCTGGAAAAAAAGGGTGGCTACCTCCGCCCCCCAGCACCCCGGAAAATGGGGAGCAAGGCCCTGCCAGCGCCCATCCCGCTCCACCCATCGCTGCAGCTCACCAATTACTCCTTCCTGCAGGCCGTGAACACCTTCCCCGCCGCGGTGGACCACCTGCAGGGCCTGTACGGTCTCAGCGCCGTGCAGACCATGCACATGAACCACTGGACACTGGGGTACCCCAACGTGCACGAGATCACCCGCTCCACCATCACCGAGATGGCGGCGGCGCAGGGCCTCGTGGACGCGCGCTTCCCCTTCCCGGCTCTGCCCTTTACCACCCACCTCTTCCACCCCAAGCAGGGAGCCATTGCCCACGTCCTCCCAGCCCTGCACAAGGACCGGCCCCGTTTTGACTTTGCCAACTTGGCCGTGGCCGCTACGCAAGAGGATCCCCCTAAGATAGGAGACCTGACCAAGCTGAGCCCGGGGCTGGGTAGCCCCATCTCGGGCCTCAGTAAATTGACTCCGGACAGAAAGCCCTCCCGAGGGAGGTTGCCCTCCAAAACGAAAAAAGAGTTTATCTGCAAGTTTTGCGGCAGACACTTTACCAAATCCTACAACTTGCTCATCCACGAGAGGACCCACACAGATGAGAGGCCGTACACGTGTGACATCTGCCACAAGGCTTTCCGGAGGCAAGACCATTTGCGGGATCACAGGTAAGGTGGGGAAAGAGGTTGGCCTGGGGAGGGAAGGACAGTTTATCCAGAATACTGAATCCTGATAGACATTGCAAGCGTCACTAAAATCCCCTTTGAACTAGAATATATCCCCCAAAGCCCTCCCCAGCCAGCCACAACCAACCCTCCAAATTTACCTTTGTCCTCAGCGGGCCCCTGCTGCCTGTTCTTGTTTGGGATGCAGGAGGGCCACCCCATCCTTAGGTAGTTAAAATCTGCTGGGTTGGCCTTGGTCCTGGGATCGGTTTTCCAGTTTCCACCTGGTCGACCTTAGCGGGTGGGGCAGGTAGAGCCAAGAAACCTCGAAGACCTTTCTCTGGTGGGTGCAGGTCCTGCCTGCGATAGGACCATTTCTGGAAATCTCCTCGGCCACCTCCACTGGGTTCCCTCCCTTCCCTGACTCGCCCCCAGGTGCGCCCGAGAGCCTGCCACAGTGACCTTTCTTTAAACTTATTTGAGGGGGTCTTGAGATCACTGAATTTAGAAACAGCTCTTCACACTCCCTCCACATCTTCAACTATGCATTAATCAAAGGCAATTGAAGAAATACTATAATGTAAGTGTTTTCATCCAGTAAAAACTTCCCAGGAGTGGGGGTGAGAGTATCTTTTCCCTGGACTCTACTTGCTGTTGTTACCCCAAGGTAGGACTGCTGTACCGATCCTCCGCGGCTTTTAAGGGGTTCGCTAAAATTAGTCCCCCTAAACTTGGCCTTGCCTTATATCCTGATGTGACGAGTTTAAATCCCAGAGAAAACCGTAGAGGCCAAGAAGAGCTCGTTCGGCACGATTTCGAGCTCCAAAACACGCCAGAGAGGGCGATCAAGTGTAGATAAAGCCGGCGTCCGGTGAATGTTTTGAAGAGTCTGTTAGTTGAGGTTAACCATAAACAGAATTACACGGGGGGGTGGGGGGGATGTAAAAACATAAATAATGGAAATCCTGTTTCTTTTCTTTTTTTCCCTCATGACTTCGTTTAAAGTAATTGCCAAAAGAAACTCCTTACCGTGATGTTAAAGCCATTTCAATGAAACCTTATATTGATTTTCAGGTATATCCATTCCAAAGAAAAACCCTTCAAATGTCAGGAGTGTGGGAAAGGATTTTGTCAGTCTAGAACTCTGGCTGTTCACAAAACTTTACATATGCAGGTAAGTTTGTTTTCTTGTTTAAAAACAGTGACTGGTTCTGTTTTATCAGTTTTGCTCTAGAAAAGGTGTTCAATGGCAGGGTCTTTCTCATAAAAGGCTCTATTTAGATCAGTTCTCTAGGTGGAGAAAGCAGCACCCAGTTTTTCTATACATGAAATTAATTTTATTTAACAGAAAACATTTATGTGTTTTTCTTAAAGAACAAGCCACTCTCACTATTCTAAAATCCTAAATTTAGAAGTATTATTTTTTTCACCTGATGTGCCCTGCATTTAAAGCTTTCGTGTTTGGGAGGAAATAAAGGTAATTTTGATAATGGAGGCATGGTGAAATCCCATACGTTCTCTCTCCCAGGGGCCTCATAATTTGTAGTTTTCAGAACATTGAGGAATAGTTTAATTTTCCACCAAAGAGGAGCCTTATTACCCGAGAGAATGTCGTTCCTTAAGAGAGGATTAGAGTTTTTCCTTCCCCCTTTTCCTGCCTATGACATGGTGATGAAATGTAAAGAGCTGGAAATCACAAAGCCCACCGCCAGTGGCCACCGGCGGTTATCAGTGTAATCCGGTCCCTGTGTGTGCCTGTGCGTGTGTTTTTGTGATTGGAGGATTAGGAGCACAGATGTGTTCCTGCAAGTCTCCTCTTTGTTGTCGTGCGCGTGTTCTGTTAACCTTGTGATACCGATAAGACAGAAACTATTGAGAAGGGTGCCGTGGTGGTGTGAAGGATTAATCCTTTGCTTGCTTCACATCTGAACAGGAATCTCCACACAAATGCCCCACATGTGGAAGAACCTTTAATCAGAGAAGTAATCTGAAAACTCACCTTCTCACCCATACAGACATCAAGCCCTACAGCTGCGAGCAGTGCGGCAAAGTGTTCAGGCGAAACTGTGATCTGCGGAGGCACAGCCTGACTCACACCCCGCGGCAGGACTTCTAGAGAAGCCCCGGATCTGTCCCGGGCCACCGCCGCCGCTCCCCTCCCCAGACACCTCTCCACGCCTCCCACCCGGGGGGGGGCACCCCCAACCCTTCACTGACCCCCAGCTCTTCCCCGGCTGCAGCCACACCGGCAGCTCCAGGGGATTAACTCTTCTTCCCAAGGACTGAGAACTGTAGAAAGCCACACAAGTACATCCTTTCACAAAGAGCATATGCTAGTTTCTTGTAGATATTCACAGCTCATTTTAGAGCTCTGTACATAATGTCGTGGGTCTCTGTTTCGTTGTTTTGTTTTGTCTGTTTTTGTATCTTGTTGGATGCACCTAGGTATGGAAAATGGAAACCAAATTTATCTTTAAAGACTGTATTTTCAAAAATAAAATGTTTTCTTGTTTGTTTCAACACTCCTGCAAAAGTGCCTTGCTATTTGACTTCTGTTTTTCCTCTGGATTCTGGAAGAGTGGCATGTCTCTGAAATATTAAATATTGAAGGGCATTCTTTATCCCGAGGTTTCAAAAGTAAGACTTCTCACAGTTCTCTTACTGAAACTTCATCTCTTCCCTTTTCATACTGTGGCATTTTGGAATTGGTCAACTGTGCTGTCTTTCTGCTTTTTGAAGATATTAAAATTGATACCCATGAGGTTTTTCCTCCCCTTTTGTTTATTTTAATTCCTTGTGTATTATTCCTTCAGATAAAAGCAATATGATAATCATTATTAATAACAAGGCGACTCCAATGGCTGACCCATTTGAAAACACAAGGTGGGAAGAAGCATAAGGAAAAAGAAGAGAAGGGAGCTTCTCACCACTTCACTTTTAGAAGTCCTTGACCTATTGTCATAGTTTATGATGGGCAACTTCTCTTGCCATTAGACTTTGAACACAATGATTTAGCTCTATAGACAGAGACTTTACCCCACCTTTGGGGGAAAAGTCTAAAATCCTGCTACAGAAGAATGCAGGCAGGTACAACCTTCAGAAGATGGGGGACAAGAACAGAAAGGAGAGACTACTCAGCTATGTTTGCACAAAATATTTTTTCCCAAGGGTGGAGACCTTTTTTTTCTCGAAGGTTCGTATTTCTCTGCAAAGCAAACTGAGTTAGGTCACTAGCAAGGTTTCCATCACTGGTTGGCCTTTTGTCCCTGGGAAAATGCCGGAAGTACAGGTTATTTTGAGTATAGAGCTCATGGCAAATATGTAATCACCTTCTGAGGCATTTCAGTTCTTTCCCAAATGATTCTGGTGGAATATGACACTAATATAATGACAACCCCGTGTAGGATTTGAGTGGAAGGCTTTGGATGCAGACAAACAGTTGTACTATTGCAGAGTCCAGAAGGGAAATAATTTCACTTCAAGAAGGAATATTGGAGGAACTTGTGGCCCAGTGGCCCTGCTCTTGCAAACTTTAATACTGAGCAACAGGGTGAACTAGTTATCCTCAGATTTGTTTTTCATTTGTGTATTTGCGTGGGCATGGCATGTTTCATCATCAGGGAGATACCAGACAAAATGCCCTATGTTTGTACCTTAGAATCCTCCAAAAGAGTAGGTAGCGATTTGAGGACTAGACTCAAAATTTCTCACCTGTGCCTTACTCAAAACAACTTACGAGGCGGTTTCAAAAACTGTTCCTGACTCAGGGCTTATTCTGTTTGCGGGGTGCTGGCTGGAAGTCACTTCTCCTTCTCATGAGAGATCAATTCTCTGCAACAAAATGTCCACCCACTAAGTCTGTGTGTCTAATGCTCACACAAATGCATTTCCCAACATGGGATGGGCCCAAAGGCTTCACTGGGGAGGGGGGGCAGGGATGGAATGTGGGGATGCATGTGTGTGTGGCATTTAGAGGAATGAAACTGTTTGTTTTCTTTTGTTTGTACAGAATTAACTCAGTGACCTCCCTACCCCTACTCCCTCAAGATCCTGCCCACCTTGGCACAGAAGATTTGAATACTTTAGGGCAGGGTTACACATTGACTGTCCCTAGAGCTCCCCTAATCCAGCAGGCTTTTTCCATGTAGTCAGCCTCACTGCCCCACCCACTCCAACCGACTACCAGCGACACAATTCCGTAGCACAGGGTTCAGTCGAATTATCAAAGATTGACCCTTGCTCGATATCAAGCTCAGGCATACCCTTGAAGTCCCTGTCACAGGGAAATACAGATAGGTGTAACCAGAATACTCTTCCTCCCCATTTATTTTTTATTGAAAAAAATGGAAATCAGAAGTGAATGAGGAAAAACAGAGAAGGTGGAGAAAGCAGTTTCCCTTCCCATATACACGCTATCAAAAGTTCAGGTAAATTTATATATAATTTATTTATGCAGTTATTTCTTTAACAAATGTTTATTATGTGCTTTTCATGTGCCAAGCCCTGTGCTAGTTTCCAATGATTTTCATGATCAGTTTCTGCCTTTCTGCATTTAGTGGCACATTTTTGGAATCTTGACTACTTAGATAATTAAAAAACCTATAATAGGGCTTAAATTAATGGACCTCTTCAATCTGGACTCTTAAACCCAGCGTCCATCTAGATTCAGAAAGGATCCAGTCTCAGAGTAGACTCCACATTCTTCATGATGACAGGTAAACTTTTGAATTGTGGGTTCCTCTCCACATTCTGAGTTTTGTTTTCTTCTTCTTTACACATCCAAGTATGCAGGAAATGATTCTTACATGAGACGAACTTATGAGACATCATGGGGGAAATGATATCTTGTAGCTTATGAAATTGATTTGCTGTTTTTTTTGGGGGGGGTTTGGTTTAGAAAAGAGTCATTATCTGAGATTTAGATTAGCCCATGTTTTCCTTACACCCTCTACCATAGTCAACTCATGAATCAATACTCCTGGCCAGAGACCAGGAGTGGGAAATAGCGCAAGTCATAACCACAGTGCTGAAGAACTTCATGAACAACAGTTACGTATTTAGTTGTGACTTTAGTCTCATTTTGTAATCTATGTGTGGGATTTAAAAAATAAGTTTCGTAAATGAATTACATTGTAATCAATTGTTAATATAAAATTCTGAATGTGTGTTAGGTGTACTTATTGATGCTAATATTGAAAGGTAGGTCCTTGGGCTTCCCTGGTGGCGCAGTGGTTGAGAGTCCGCCTGCCGATGCAGGGGACACGGGTTCGTGCCCCGGTCCGGGAAGTGCCCAAAAAAAAAAAAAAAAAAAAAAAAAAAAAAGAAAAGACATGTAGGTCCTTGTACTACTAGTGCTTGATAAATGTACTGATTAAAATTATTATTTTGACAGGCATATCCTCTCTTACATGAGGAAGCTTTCCAAAATTTGACTCTAAGACAACTAAATATTTAAAAAGTAAACATATTTAAAATCTCAAATTATAAATGGGCCCAACCATTACTAGTGATGAAACCAGAGGCAGTTACTGGAGCTTTCTTCTACTGCTCATTTGTCAGATATTAGCATAGACATTTGAACTTCTTCACTTAAATCATGTTCAGTCAAGGACCCTTGCCCCAGTTTTGATTCTGGAAGGCCCCTGGGAAACATTAGTTCTTGAATATTGTCAATGTGATAGACTAGGTGCATTTAGATTAAACACAGTGTAGAATCCACAGCAAATTTTAACATGAGAAGTGAATTACCATGGCATAACGGACAGCCTTTCTTGTTACCAAAGTAATTTTATTATAATAAAGAGAAAAAGTTGATGAAACCATGTAACGCTGCAAACAGGAATAGCTTTTGTATTTCAGAGGGTTATTTATGTTCACCCTTAATAGCGTGTTACGTTGAGACTGTATTTCCCAATTTTTCCTTCTGAAATGTAACTTGCCACTGATAACCACCTCTGCTGACAGCAATGAGCAATAAAGGGAGTGGAGATTCAGAATGATTCAGCTTTGATGACCTGAGATATTTCAAGTTCATTCCTGTTTCTTTTCTTTATAGCTTGCTTTCTTCCCCCAACACAAATTACATTACTATCTAGGCTATGTAACTTTTTTATTTCTTGAAACTATCCAAGGCAAAAGCAATAGTGAAAACCTGTAAGTAACACAAGTAGCCTACAAGAGGAAAATTGTGTAGGAAGTTATAATGCTATATCTGTTAGGATGCTTTCTGTTGCAAGAAACAGAAAATCTGACTTAAAGGGGCTTAAACAATAGGGGATTTATTTTCTGACCCAACAAGAGGTCTCAGGTAGGGTCCAGGGATGTGTGATTGATTGGAGTGACAAGATCATCCCGAGCCCAATTCTTCCTACTTCCCTCTTCTTCCATCTTCATTGTGTAGCTGGCTCCCTTCATGGCCACAAGATGGATGCAATAGTTCCAACCACCAGCTCTAGTGTTTCCTTCTCACACACATCCCATAGGCAGAAAAGGGGGTTACCTCTTTCTTGTTAACCACTTTTTAAAAACTAAGAATCTCTCCCATAAATCCAGTCTGTAGACCTGCCCTCATATCTTATTGGCCAGAATTAGGTCGCCTCCTCCTTCCTTAGCCAATCACTAACAAGGGAAATAGAATTACACCGCGATTGACTTAGACTACATAAAATTCACTTTCTGTGCACCAAATGGTGCCAGCATTCCCTGAAGTTCTTGACTGCCTGAAAGACCTGAGCTCTGTCAGCAAGGAAGAAAGGAGAACTGACTATTGTGAATATTAAGCAGATGTTAAAAATGAAGTTTCCATTAATAACCGTATGTTGGAAAAGGCTTATGTTATAAAAGCAGGATATTTAATGGTATATACAGGTATCCCCTGCTTTTTGAAAGTTCGCTTCACTTCACTTTCACAAAAGACCGACATTAGTACCTGTTCTTGCTAACTGGAAAGAAATCCGAAGAGGATTTTCACTTTTCCGAAAAAAAGGAGAAAATAGCATTCAGCATTTGTTTTGCAGGAGCTGTTATAAAGGCAGTGCCACACCCTGAGCAGGGAGAGTGGCACCACCAAGGTCCTTCTCCGGGAACTAGACTCAGCATCTCAGCATCGAGCGGCCATAGCTTTGAACTCTGTCTCCGAGCATATGTGCTTTATCTCAATTTACTTTGTGCATGCATTAGCAAGATGTGTGCTAAGGTAATTGTTTCTTTGCTTTACACCATTTCTTAGGAAAGGTTTCTCAGAAGCCTCTACTTCTGGATAGTGGAGTAGACTATATAACCAAACAAAACCTTCAAGAGACTAAGCAGAAACAAAGACTAGCAGAAGATATACCAAAATGTTAACAGGAGCTATTCACAAGTAACAAATTAAGGGTACATTCTTCTTCTCCTTTTCTTATTTTTCAACTCTTCCACAATGAATATATGTTACTTCTATAAAGGAAAATGGTAATAAAGGTTATTTTTAAAGTCCAAGATAAAGCCTTAATTTCCTCAATATTTTTATATTTCATTTTGCTTTATTGCTTCTGACCAGTCTTTGCTTTTGTCACTTTTCACATCCACCCTCATGCTTCTTCTAAACCATTCCTTTAATTTAGTTATATATTTACTTTAACTTTCCTTTTCTTTCTTCCTTGATTTCTATTCAAACCTCCTTTTCCTATCTTTTCTCTTCTCTAGGTTTCTGTATCCTGGTCCTTTTTTTTCCTCCCCTTTAAGAGTTCCAATAATTCCAGCTCAGTGTTCCTCCAGGGTGTGATCATTAGCATTACCCAGGGTACTTATTTCTGGGCCCTCTCTAATTCAGTGGGTGACTTGGAATTCCTGGTGATAAAGACCCAGGACTCTGTATTTTAAACAAACACTTCAGGTAGTTCTTACATGTATTAGAAACTGAGAACTTCTGCATTAGACATCATCATCCCCTTTATCTTATCCATCAGCCATTTACTATGTGCCTACCATAATAAACATAAAACAAACCTCAACCCTCCCCCCCCTTTTTTTTCTCACTGTCCTGGAAGTTGTCAATTTTTTCTCTTTCTTGGTTCCTACTACTCTTCCATGGTCTCTCCATCTACTTTTTCTTTTCTATTGCTGCTGTCCACAAATTTGATTTTTCCTTTTTACATGAGTAGATATTTTTGCTTTGATGTTTTATTTTTTTGTTTTTCTTTGTTCGCTTAATCCACTCACTAATTTAAGAAGCAGGAGAAGAAAGAGAATGTGATAATTGATTAAAATGAGAAAGTCACAGAGAACTTTTTTACTTCTTTTTTCAATTGGCGTATTGAAATATTGTCACCAGATGACCTGTCACTTCGGCTTCTGTATGAAGAACAAGAATTTGCTATGAGTAATGTTTTAGGTGTTGAGGTGTGGGTGTATGCTGGTTTTAAGATCAGAGCTAAATGAAATTGGGTTTTTCTTTTTTTTTTGGATTATTTTATTACCATTACACTAACATTCTAGAGCAGGAGGCCATTTTGTGATGGAAAGAGCCATGGACGTGAAGTCAGAAGATGGATTTAATTTTTTTTAAGCTCTGGAACTGTTTACAGACAAGACATTTAACCTCTCTGAGACTCAGTTTCTCACCTATAAAATGAAAATTTGCTCCACATAGTAAGGTCTTCTCTAGCTTGTAGGATGTATAGTTCTCATTGAGGTAAGCATACATGCATTGTTAGGTAAGTATTGTTGACTTCACAAAAGCTAGAAAATACCAAGAAATCATATCACTTCACTCCCATAAATTATTGTATTAATTCAGTAAAAATAAATGTGGGTTTGCAAATTAAGCTCTACTTAAAAATGTTATATGATTTGTCTTCCTAAAGCACTTGAACTCTTTTTTTTTTTTCTTTTTGGCTGCATTGGGTCTTCGTTGCTGCCTGTGGACTTTTCTCTAGCTGTGGAGTAGCGGGGGCTATTCTTTGTTGTGGTGCACGGGCTTCTCACTGCGGTGGCTTGTCTTGTTGAGGAGAACAGGCTCTAGGTGCACGGGCTTCCATAATTGTGGTGCGTGGGCTCATTAGTTGTGGCACACAGGCTTAGCTGCTCTGTGGCCTGTGGGATCTTCCTGGACCAGGGCTCAAACCCATGTCCCCTGCATTGGCAGGCGGATTCTTAACCACTGTGGCACCAGGGAAGTCCAGCACTTGAACTTTTAGACACTCTTTAGAAGACTGTTGATTGAAAGTAATGTTTTTAAATTGAAAAATAAATGTATATCTTTATTATTTTTCAGATGATAAAACAGTCATGCTTAATTTTTGTAAAAAAAATTCAAATAATATAGAAGGGTATAAAGTAAAATTATTTTATTTTTCCCTCCTCCATTAATGACCCTCTTAATTCCACTCCCCAAAGGTAGCCACTATTAATATTTCTCGTATATCTTTCTAGACATTTTGCTGTGGATATGCAAATGTAAGCACATACTTAAAAGCATACACACACAAATATGATCACATTATAATATTATTTTGCAACTTGCTTCCCCCATCCCGTTTAACAATAAAACAATCTATATTGGTTCTGTTTTTCAATATCAGCACAAATAGGTATTCTTCTAAGGTAATGGAAAAAAACTCTAAGGATTTTTAAACCTGAGGATTAATTCTTTCATTAGAATTTAATATGGAGAAATAGGAAAAAACATTCTGTTACTGAAGTTATTTATGAAACGCCATCTTTAACTGACAACCTTTAGTCCCGTATCTTAATGACAGCGGCTGAGAGAGTGCCTGAGGGTTTTGAAGATTCTTCAAGGTGTGTCATACTGTGGTTCACATCAGTGCACACTGATATACCTCCCTGGCAAAAACTGAAAGATACAGTTCTTAAATCCCCTGGTGACCCATTATCCATGGATCATTGACAAGATAGAATGTAATAGCTCCTGTCTTTTTACCAGGGTAAACTTCCCAGTGAAAGTGTACTGTTCATGCCCTACATCTTTTATCTAAACAAGAAAATTAATCTATGAAAAAGAAACTACATTAAGTAGATAATACAATGCTCTCATTTTCTTTGTTATATTTTAACATTTATTGAATGAAGAAATATCCATTGAAATGTAGTAGCTGTTTAACTGTAGAGACAGACTGAAAAACTTTTCCTATATCCTACCTTTCCAAATAGATCATCTGAAATTCAAGGCAAAATGAATTGCACAAGATCAAGAATTTGGAACGTCAAGTTAAACTAAGATACTTTGCCTATTTAAGAACAGTGTTAAAACAGTAGTTCAATTGGTACTATGGGTCAGAATTTAACATTTCCCATTATTTTGCTACGGTCTGAAAAGTCAGTGCTTCTCTATCCTAAAAATTACTTCACTTGTGAACTGGGTCATAGTCCTAAGCTTTCAGAGGGACTTATTCACAGGCGTCTGCAATATTTACCATGTGGCACTGTGTTTTTGCAACATCGCACATTGACAGCGCTGTGTTGTAAATATCATTATGTGATGACAGGACACGGCCATGTTTTTATGTGATTCTGATCTAGATACATCTGAATTTCCTTATTTTATGTTAATCTTCTTGACTTCTCTAAGGCTTCTGCCCCATTTCTGTCTGGCTAAGAGATAGAAAAGGTCAGAAATAAAAAGATGATGCTCTTGTCAACTTGGTTAACACTCCATTTCCTGCCCAGGTGAAAAGAAAAAAAAAGGGAGAAGGGAAATAACTAGACCAACTATCTCCATAAGAATATAGGCAAGTGAATCAGATATTGTAGCCTAGACTAGTGAATTTGAAGAGGCATAGCCCTTCAACCAAGTGATTCCACTACAGAAACTCAAGCATATCTGTAGAAAGAGACATGGGTGAGAATACTGTTCGAAATATTGTTTACAATAGGAAAAACTCAAAAGAACATAAATGTCTACTGACAGGAAAATGGATAAATAAATCATGAATATTCACATAATGGAAAATAGTAGTTAAAATGGATTAGCATTACATGTATCAGCATGGATTAATCTCAAGCACATAATGTATGAAAAAAAAAGCAAGTTGCAGAATAACAAGCATATAAAGTTTGAAGACATGATCTGTAGTTTATGTAAATGTAGTAAAAGTATAAAACGTTCTTGGAAATAATAAACATCAACTTCTGGATAGTAGTTACCTCTGAGGAGAAAGAGGAAAGAAATTGGGAACTGGTACACATTGAGGGGGACTCCAATTGTATTTATGGTATTTTTTAAAAAAAATCCGGGGCTTCCCTGGTGGTGCAGTGGTTGAGAGTCCGCCTGCCGATGCAGGGGACACGGGTTCGTGCCCCGGTCGGAGAAGATCCCACATGCCGCGGAGCGGCTGGGCCCGTGAGCCATGGCCGCTGAGCCTGTGCGTCCGGAGCCTGTGCTCCGCAACGGGAGAGGCCACAACAGTGAAGAGGCCTGCGTACCACAAAAAAAAAAACAAACCTGAAGCAAATATAGAAATTGTGAAGATGGCAAATTTGAGTAATGCATGTAGAGGTGTTTATTATATTAGTTTCTATACTTTTCTATATGCTTGGAAATTTTCATAATAAACATTTTCTAAAAAAAAAAGGAATCAGATTTTAGAGTTGAAGGGGATTTTAGGAACCATCTAATACTGGATATTTGATGAGCAGCTACTCTGTGAAACTAGAGATACACTGATATACCAGAAAGACAAATTCTCTACACCCTTAAAGCTTACATTCTACTGGAGAGAGGCCAAATAAAAATATACACATGTAAATATACAAAAACAGGTATTATTAAGGACAGCATGGAGTATTTTATTTCATTTGAGGATGAGGCAATTGAGGCAAAGAAAAGTTAAGTGATTTTCCCATGGTGCAAGACAGTTCTAGAACCTTGCCTTCCCTCTTTGCCTTCCCACATACTTCTATTTTCCCCTTGTCACCTATTAACTTATTCTAATTATTCATGGTGTTAGTCACAAACTCATTGACAATGTCTCACTTGTTTTGTAGCCACCTTCAACTGAAGATATAAGGCAAAAGGCACAAATTTATCAAACGCTAAAACTTAGCTAAATAAGCTTTAAAATTATTGAAATATTTTGAACATGACATTAAATTTATGCAACTTTTTTATTAGGTAGATCAGGATTATATTCATTTCATGGGTGAAGAAAGAGGTGAATGGTAGTGGGGTGAAGTGAATTGCCTAAGGCTCTGTGGGAAACAAGAGTGACAGCTTCTGGATCAGAATTCAGAACTCTGACTAATCTAGTGCAAAATTCTTGAGTACCTTTCTTTCTGATCTTTCGTTTCAGGTTGATGCGCTTCACTTCCACACATTCCTATAAAGTCATCACTGCTCTTGAAAGTTGTAAGAAGAGGGCCCATAACACTAATATTTTGTCAGACAAATTGAGCATTTTTTCACCTTCAAAGTTGCAAATTTATTGATAAAAATGTTTCATGTAAGTTTTTGTGTCCATCTAAGTGTGCAAATCCTTCTCTCCAGAGAGTCTCAAAGAATGTACAGGAAAATAATTTTCCAGACTGCAACTATTCTATTCAGAGCTTTGAAGACAGATTTCAGGTGAGCTTCTATCCACTGTTAGCAAGTAAATGCAGTGGAAGAACAGAATGATTATGGTGACCTAATCTACCTACGTGGTGTTAAGACATCCATTCTACTTATAAAATGCAAGCAATTGTGTAGTTTCTATTAATTATCTTCATATCTATTATTAAAATAACTGTTTTAAAATTATGATAACCAAAGATAATTGCTTCAACTTCTCCTTCCTGTATTCATTAAAAAAACAGTCACTTATAGAAATGAAGTTTTTATGGGGAAAATTATTCTAAGCAGAACTTAAATAGTCAACAACAGAACGTAGTATGGTCTAACACTATTGCTTCCCAGAAGTCCATCAGCAGACTTTACCCCTGTCACTACACACTTCCCTACGAAGCTGATTATAGGGTTATGCTGTAAGTGCTCAATATTGACTGGTACAGGAAAACTCCAGAATTACTTATTATCTTAATTTTCCAATGAATTCTTTCTTTCCTTGGCTGATGTGTGAAGCTAGGCTTCTAAGGACTTCTTCAGTGTCCTTATTAAGAACATCTGTAAAGAACATCAGAATGAAGTGTTGAATTTCACCCATTTGGATTTCATTAAAGTGTCTATAGTTGTCAAGCATTAAGAAAGTCAAGACACTAAGAGTTTGGGGTTTGACCCAAAGGAAATTGGTCCTCATTTTAAGGCTAAACAGGAGGGATAACTGAGCCAAAGTTTTTTAGGGAGATTTTTTTAAAAAAAATCATTCATTTCAGATACATGCCCCTAAAGAACGAGAGCTTAAACAATCATACCTAATGATAAGTTTTCCATCTTGCCAAAGCAAAGTGTAGGCTTATTGCAGAGTTCTTAACCCAGAGTTCATGGACTTCTAGTGGGTCCATAGGCAGACCTCAAAGAGTCCATAAACTGTGAAATTTAAGCAAAATTTCATGTGCATATACACACGTGTATTTTTTTTCTGGAAAGAGGAAGCTGTAGCTTTCATCAGGTTTTCAGAGACATATGTGATTCAAAAAAGATTTTAAAATGTTGGTTTGTTTTCTTACATATTTAGGTATCTTAACATTCTCAAAGTGTCTGAATGAGCGAAGTTTTAAATTTCTCTTTTTACTAAGAGTACATAAATGTAAATAACTTTTTTTTTTTTTTGCGGTACGCGGGCCTCTCACTGCTGGGGCCTCTCCCGTTGCGGAGCACAGGCCCCGGACGCGCAGGCTCAGCGGCCATGGCTCACGGGCCCAGCCCGTTCCGCGGCATGTGGGATCTTCCCGGACCGGGACACGAACCCGTGTGCCCCGCATCGGCAGGCGGGCTCTCAACCACTGCGCCACCAGGGAAGCCCTGTAAATAACTTTTAAAATGCTAAAAAGGTAAATTAATTTTTAAATTAACAAATGACCAAAATTTTGGTAATTTTTGAAATCTCAGTTATGACTAAATTAACCTACATATACACTCTGATTCAAACAGGTTTAACAGAAGTAACCTGCTTGATTATTCAGAATAACATAAAAAGAGTAATTTGGTTGAAAAGTGAAAATATGTTGTACTAGTAGTATGAAGTGATAAAAAACTTAAAGCTTGAAAATTTTCCATTGTATTTAGTAATAATAATAATACTATTTGTTTGGTTAATTAATTAATTGTGCTCTAATTAAAGTGGCATGAATTAATTTATATTGTGCTTGAAATCCACCTTGAGTAAAAACAGCAATTTCATTTCATAAAGAACACTAAGTACAATTAGTGAAATTCTAATGTGAAAAAATCCACTGGGTATTTTTAAGTTTGTAACATTTTAAATGAATACAAAATAATCTGATCATCATTACATTAATTCTAGCTACAGTTATATTTGGAACAGTTGGTAAAATTTAAGAGGTCATATTTTAAGTTCAAATACAATACATTATTTCTTCTCTGCATGTGATTTTAAAAAAGCATTGTTTTAAATGGATCTTATAATTACATTTGGCTTTTAAAATAGACTATTTAGTATTAAACTAACAACATTTTTTTCAATGTGGTTTTCCCAGTGAATCATCCACTTTAGACTGGACTCAAAACACAGAATGCAGAAACACAGCATGAATCTTTAATTTATAGCCTATCTGCCACTTGTCTTTGTTTCATATTGCAAAAAAATATATAAAGTTATTTTTATCCCGAGTTAAACTTCAGAAATCAGTCTATTTTGATTTATCTTTGCTCCCTGTGCAGCAAGCTTTCTTTGGCCACTTCCTTGAATTACCGATGCGCTCAGATAGTTCTTAGCTTATTATACGTGAAGCTGGCTTATTTCCAAATTAACTTGGCTGGTCTCTTAATCTTTCCCATCTTCTCTCAAAACTCCTGATCAGCCCTCTTGATATTTACCAAACCAAACTTAGTTTCCAGCCTTCACATTCCCCTCCCCACCCCGCACTCCCTTGATACATATACTTTATTTATTTTTAAATTTTATTTATTTATTTATTATTCTTGGCTGTGTTGGGTCCTCGTTGCTGCACACGGGTTTTCTCTAGTTGGGGCAAGTGGGGGCTACCCTTTGTTGTGGTGCGTGGGCTTCTCATTGTGGTGACTTGTCTTTGTTGCGGAGCACGGGTGCTAGGCCCGCGGGCTTTAGTAGCTGTGGCATGCAGGCTCGGTAGTTGTGGCTTGTGGGCTCCGTAGTTGTGGCTCGCAGGCCCTAGAGCACAGGCTCAGTAGTTGTGACCCGCACGGGCTTAGTTGCTCTGGTGCACGTGGGAGTTTCCTGGGCCAGGGCTCAAACCTGTGTCCCCTGCATTGGCAGGTGGATTCTTAACCACTGTGCCACCAGGGAAGTCCGATATATATACTTTATATCATCAACCTTTCTTTTCTTATATTATTTTTCAGACACTTTGTTCTCTCTTCAAAGTTTGTCCTTCTAACTTTGCCTCAAAATATTTTCTTCTTCTTAATTTGTCTTTAAAACATACTTGAATTTAAATATTAGTGAAACATGGACTCTTGTCTGTTCTTTGGCATCAAGTTTACCTCTTATTTTTTAAGTAGGGTTAAGAATCAGTAAAGTTATAGTGTATGAATTTTATCTCAATAAAGCTATTATTTAAAAAAACCCAAAAAAGAGTGAAGCAGAGAAAAAAATCCAATAAAGTACAGGAGTATACAGTGAAGTGTTTTGAAAGATATAAACTGCAATATGGACCCTAGATATTTATCATTATTGTAATTACTATTACATGCACTGTTTATCTTTACAAATCCTCTGAAGCCTTCCTATAAACTAATAATTTAAACTCCTCTGCTAACTCACTGTCCTAGAACTATTTATCCAAATGCAAGCTATGTGAAAGCTTCTAGCACAAAGGTTGGCATATAATAAGTCTCCAATAAGTGTTAAAAAAACAAAAAAAGTTAAAGTACAATTGATAGAGTCAAATCATGTATATTAGTATAGGGTTTAAAGACTAGAAGAATTTAACTTATGCCTAGAATAGTCAGGAGCCAATTTAAAGTTATAAAAAAAATCTTATTCTTTGATATTAGAAATAATATATGCTGTAATAGTAATAGGGTTGGAAAACATCAGATTAAGAATTCATTTTTCAGGCCTTTCTTAGAAGACTATTAGTAAATATCAGTTGAAAAATGGTTTTGTAGAGTAATATGATGATTTCCAATCAGTTTTCTTCTCATTATGGGGATCTCACAGTTCTGGTGAACAAAGAGTATTTATTCCAACATGGTTCCTCCTTTTGAAAAGAGAGAGCAACTTTTACATTTACTAGTAAAATATGCAACAGTGAATATGCAGTTCAAGATGTTTTAGTTGCTCAGAAGGTGCTGTATTTCAACCCCACCTCCCTCTTCAGTTCTCAAAACCAATGAAGAAGGAAACATTACTTATCAAAGAAGTTAAGGAGCAAAGCTGATGGGCACGAATTTGCTAGTCAGGAGAACTAGCCTATGTTCAAAGTGGTGGTCTTCATTATGCTTCAAGGATAGAGATGTCTTTGGATTGGAAAGGAACTCTAGAAATGACTTTGTCCATCCCTCATATAGCATTACTAATGGAAAGAGCACTCACCATCTCATGAAGCTGCATATTCCATTCTTATATAATGCCAAATGTTAGAAAAGTCTTATACTCAATTCAAAATCCATCTCCTTGCACCTTCCAATGATTGCCCTGAATCCTGTCCTCTACTTCCCCTAAGCTGTAAAGTTGTGGGATGGGGAGAGGGAGGAGAATTCCCCTTATCCAAACAGATGAGATGTTTGAGTTGCACTTTGTAAAATGTTTAGAATTGTTAGGGAATGGTGTCACCACACCACCAGGTCCTCAGAAAAATGCATTGCTTATTCTTTCTTTACTTAGATTCTAGACTAAGAAGTTTTCATCTCTCTCATCCAAATGTGTCAGTGAATTTAGCAAATTTTCAGTCTTCCTGGGAGATATGTCAACAATTACCAATGGGGCTTCCCTGGTGGCGCAGTGGTTGAGAATCTGCCTGCTAATGCAGGGGACACGGGTTCGACCCCTGGTCTGGGAGGATCCCACATGCCGCGGAGCAACTAGGCCCGTGAGCCACAACTACTGAGCCTGCGCGTCTGGAGCCTGTGCTCCTCAACAAGAGAGGCCGTGATAGTGAGAGACCCGCGCACCGCGATGAAGAGTGCCCCCCGCTTGCCACAACTAGAGAGAGCCCTCGCACAGAAATGAAGACCCAACACAGCAAAAATAAATAAATAAATAAAATCCTACCCCCAACAAAAAAAAAAAAAAAAAAAACAATTACTAATGAATCAATGTTAGCACACCTTATGGGAGGAGGGAGAGGGAACTAGAAGCTTCATTGCTTTATTTCCTTCTCTGGTGGTATGGTAGGAAGGAGGGTTAACAGCTTAGAGTTGAAGTCTTACTGGGTATGAATCCTTTAAATCCTTGGCACAGATTAACTGAATGATCCCAGTGTTGAGCACACAGTTTGTCAAGAGTACTTGTATCACACTGATTTGCCTAATAACAAATCTGTTTGCGACCTCCTGCACATTTAATGAGGAGATTCCATTGTCCTCCTCTTGCAAGTTCTAACTTGCTATATTCCTATCTTGATTTAAAAGGGCCTGAATTGCGTGATAGTATCTCAATCTGCCAAAGACCACAGCTTCTTCATTAAAAAAAAAAAAGAAATTATTACAGATCAGGCAGCAGGACTCTTACAGTGTACCCCTGGTTGGCCCAGGTTTGGCTCTTCCTCATCTATTAATTCATCCAAATAATAACTGCAAAAAAAGTAAGAAAAAATGAGTCACTCTGGTACCAAGCCTGAGATAATGTATATCAGCTTTGATCACATGCTCTGAGGTTTGGGAAAACGAATTATTATAAACCGGGTGTCATCCTCAGCTCTTCCCTGGAAACACTTTTCTTAAATGTTGCTTTTGATCATATTTTTAAGATGTAATTGAGGATTCCTTTTCCCTAGTCACGTTTTCTCTCGAGCTAAAACCTTATGGAAACAATCCAATGGAATTATACAGCTATGGTTCCACTCACAGGAGCTCTTGGTAATGATTAAGTTTGCCTGGACGAAAGAATAAGGAATAGGTGTTCGCCTAGTGGGTGTGTCAATGGGGGCGTCCTTTTTACTTTTATACAACTTGAGGTCCTATGAAAATCCCTGAGACATATCTGCAACCAAGAAATTCCTCTGACTGAATTTATTCCAATACTTCTCATTCATTTGATAGCCATTCAACAAATATTTGAGTATCTCCAAGGGTCAGGCACTGTCTTAATCTAGCATGAGAGACAAAAAAAAGAAAAACATGAATAAGTAAATAAACATTATGATCCAAGTATATGCTGCATCTATGGCAATATGTAGAAGGTTCCTTAGTCAGAGAGAGAGGAAGGGAGGGGATAATGGATACTCAGTGGAGAAGGTAAATGGGATTTCAATGAAGAGGGAGCAGTCACAAGACTTTCTCCAATGGAAGTATGCTATTCCAGTAATGATCAGATAGTTACAACAAATAAGTTTCCTTTAAAGCATAATCCATGACACAAAAGTCTCTTTAGACTCTCTGAGACAAAAAGAATTTTGTAGTCAAATACATCTGAAACTTCACAATGCACATTAACAGTCAACATGGCTCTAAGAAGCCTAGTAGGAAAGAGATCTGATTAACAAAGTATAACCCAGCATTTCCCATACTGCCCTGACAACAACTCTCCCCTTTTTTTCTTGGGGGGAGACCTATTGCCATCCTGACAGATGCCATTAAAAATTTTAACCTAAAGAGCATAATTTCCCATGAAAAATGGATGTTGTGGGTCAATGAAATACATTTCAGCTTTTCTATGCTTCACAGGCAAATATTACCATAAAAATGGTTAATGGAGATGGCTTTAGAATGTTGCAAACTGGACCACAACTTAGAGTCTCTTGCTCACTGAAGCTCTGTGCTGAGCCCTCAAAAAATCTGCATAGAATCCCTACCTTAGAGGTAAACCGACTGGAGCCCTAGGGCAAAATATGTCTCTACATTCCTTGAAACAAGTGTGAAGAAACAAATAAAAGAACTGCCATTATGAATTCTACTAAAGCCATGATCAAAAGTCTCTATACTTTGAAATACCTAATCATATTACAGGATTAAAAACACATGAGTGAACACTAACCAATAATTTATTCATTTCTTATATCTACTTACATCTTTTAATTTTGAAAACATAAATTTATGGTTCTTTCTCGATTATACTGACAAAACCTTTTTCTTACTTTCCATCTGGTAGGTCCCTTTTGCTATACGTCTTGTTGTTGTACTTGGACTATAGTCAGTTTCTGGCTTTATCCAAACTCACTTTTCAGAGTGGCTTTTGAGTAGAAGAAGGGTTATGAAAGATTAAGAAGAGTTTGTATAAGAAGTCTCATCTTTTCTAGGAATTATGAAAAGGGTGTAACCCTCATATGAATGTTGGGCTTATTTTGTTGTGTTCTAATAAGGCTCTACTGTTGAGGCCATAGTGTAAAGCCATACTTGTAGAGATAGACATGATACTCTCTGAAGAAACTGAGCATCCCCGTATCAATCATCTGGAAGGGGCAGTTCCTCAGACCGATATCAAGATCTTGGAAGGTGGGTCTTGGACTTGGGTGAGAACTCCTGACTCCCTGTGGGATCACACTCTTGCTGGACTTTTAGGTATACTGACTATTTGATGATGCTCCCTGGTGGTATGGAAAAATGGCTTCTCCCAAGGGCTAGGCAGGAAGGCAGTACCCCTGTAGGGGATCCTAAGATGAAGTGACACTCTTTCAGATTATCAAGTTTTATGTTGCTCTCTGTGTTCATTCCCATCTAGCTATGCCCAAGTCTTTAGCAAAGCCTTATAATAGTTTAGACTGGTTCAGGTCTCAGTTGTACACTGAGGACCTTAGGTGAGAATTGGGAGTACATTTTCAGGCCAAGGAGCTAAAGAAGAGACAGTAAATTGTTAGCATAATTATATGTAGTTATGATTATTAATAAGGATAATAACTATCAGGTATCGAGTACTAATTCTGTGCCAGGCAGTTAACGTATGCTATCTCATCTAATCTTCACAACAATACTCAGAGGTAGGTTCTATTTGTGTCCTACGTGGACGAAGAAATTGAGACTCAGAGAGATTGCAAATATGCACACATCCCATAGCTACTGGGAGGTGGGATTTCAATCTAGGTTTCATCTGACTCCAGAGGCTGAACATACTCCAGTCAAATTACTTAACTTCTCAGAACTTAAGTTTTTCTGTTTGAAAACATCTACCTTCTAGGGTTGCCATAAGAATTCAGTGAAATAATGTATATAAAGGTCTCAGGCCATTGACTAGAAGACAATAGGTATTCCCCAAAATGGTGCTTATCATTATGTTTTTCTTCTGCCTTTCTGGACATTCCTTCTTAATATCTTTGAAGGCTTCCTCTTCTTTGGATAGCCTGCTAAATGGTGTTCCCCAAATTTGTTTTTTAACTAGGCATTTTCCTTAACCCAGGGCTTCAGCTACCATTTTTATGCTGGTGATTTATAAGTCTTTACCTTCAGCCCTGATCACTGCTGAACTCCAAACCCAGATATCCATTTATCTGACATCTCCACTTGGATGTCTCCTAGACACACCAAATTCAATATGTCCCAAACTGAACACATCATCTTTCTGTTCCAATTCTGGCTTCTCTCTCAGTAAATGGCATCATCCAATCTCCAGATACCTAACCCAGAAGCCTGGGAATCTTTCTCTATTCCTCATTCTCACACATCCCTCACACTCAATTAGTCATCAGGTTCTCCCAAGTCTCTTTTTATTATCTCTTGTATTAGTCCCTCCCTCTCTCCCTGTCCTCCCTCAATTTCATTTCTACAGCCACGATCACTGCCTAAATTCAGACTCTCATCACCTCTATCAGGCACTACTGCAATAGTCTTCGAACTGGTTTCCCTACAATCTACTCAACCTCCTATGTGCCCTCAACATTACTGACAAAATGATCTTTCTAAAAAGCAAATTGTATCATCTGTTTCCCACTTAAAATCTTTCAAGAGCTTCCCATAGCTTTCAGGACCAAGTTCAAATCCAGTACACAAGGCCCTTCAAGATATGGCTTCTTCCTGCTTCTTAAGCTGTATTTCCCACTATTCCTTTATTTTTCATCTTTACGCTTTGTATCTGCTTTAAAGAATTACTTGAACTTCTCTAAAGAAAGATATTTCTAGCCTTGGGCCTTCAGACATGTCCTTTGGATGCCCATCCTTCCTCCCTCCTCCCTCCCCCCTCTGCCGCCCCCTTGCCCAAGTGCCCCCCTTTCAACTCTTTCCTTAAAGCTCAGCTCATGGGGCACTTCTCTGGAGAGCTTTTCCTTGATCTTGACTCTGGTGTTTCTTCTTAATGCCCCCATGACACCCATATATTGCTATGTAACAGTACTTTTCATACCACCCAACTGTTTCACTAGTTTGTAAACTGGACCCCAAAGTTTGTTCAATATAGGGTCCCCAGCACCTAACCCCTAGTACCTAGCTCATAACAGATGCAGACAGACTGTTGGTTTATGAAGGAATGAGTTCAGGAAGAGAGATTTCAACCCTTGGCTAAGTTGTATGTAAACTTAAGAAGCTAAAGAAAATTTGAGTTAAGATGCCACATTGCTGGAGATTCCTTAAATCTCATTTCTTTCTTCCCCATCCGGTCCTTTTTTCTCCATTTTACTTATGGCCAGGTTCTACCACTCACCCTAGGAACATTAAGACACAGCAGCTTTTAGATACACCGTATGGAACAAGCAATTAAGATGCAGAGTATTCCAGTTGGCAATCTAGGGAGATGAGATAGTGTGACTGGGACCTACCAAACCAACGCACACCCTGCCCTCTACAAACCTGAGCTTCAGTGCTCCTTTGTAAACCTGAACCAAGGCTGAGTCTTAAGGGGTTCTGTTTGGTTTTATTTTCACCAAAGAAACTGGATACTTTAAAAATTATTGTTATTACATTAATTGACCTCTTCACTTTCTTTTTCTTTCTCCCTTTTTTTTCAGACTTCTGTGAATGTTTTCTCCTTTTTAAGCTGTTTCTCACCTCTCTTTCTCCGAATGTAACAGATAAAAAGAGTTAAAAAGAAGAAAAGCAAAACCAACTAATTCAAATGGTCATCAAAATTTTTAAAAAGCCTCTTTACGGGGGAGAGTCTCTGAGTTGGAAAAGAGCATAGGAATCATATGGCTTACCCGACAACTTTATCTAGTAAATGGTGAAATGAAAGGAAAGAGGGAGTCAGTGTCTTGCCCAAAGACAGTTGACTTAACCAGTTGAGAGCAAGAGTTGTACTGTGGCTCTAAGTCCCCCAGATTCCGGTCTCGACAATCTTTTTCCTTGAAGACTCTCTCCACTTGTGCCCACAGGAAATACATTTGCTTATGCAAGAATATATATATATATATAATATAAACATATATATATATTTAACACACAGAGCAGAAAGAAGCCACGTGCTCGACGCTCAGGGCTTGGGTGTGGCTCCCTATATCTTGCCCTTGGGAGAGTAAGAAATGTCGCCAAGGGACTCCAGACTCGCGAATACCAGGAGCCTGGAGCTGGACAGAGCCACTGTTCGTCTGGGGCCTTTCACCAAAAAGTGAGGTGGGACACAGAGGGAAAGCCAGGGCCATGCCTGCGGGGGCAGCAGGACCGTCTTCGAAACCCGGAGGCACGCCCTTCTCCAGCGCCTGGTGCGAGACAACTTCCAGGTACTGGTCAATAGGAAAAGTCTGCGGAGAGCTGGGCTGGCCTTACCTTTGGGCGCCGGCTCTCAGCTTCGGGGCTCGGGATGCGCCTGGGTCAGGGCGCTCCCACCGCCCTGATGGCGGGACCCGTCTGCACGCCCTGCTCGACAATGCGGCATTTTAGGGGCCTGGACCCTTGTCCCCAGTTTCTCACTGCCCCGTGCGCCACAGGCAAGAGACAGCCCCGGCCCTGTCTTTGAGTCTCCAGAGCCTGGGCAGTGCCCAGGTCAGAGATGGATGGTCTTGTGTTTTAACCAACGTAAAACTCTCCGGTTTCATCGATGGAGAACAAGGACCTTCGACTTTTCCAACGGAGGAAAACTCCTGCGTGTGGAGATCCATTTCCTTTCCTTTTAAGAGATTATTCTATATTTATGCAGCGCCCCTTGTATACCAGAAACTGTACTGTAGTTAAAGGATGAAATTAGCCTCATATCCGGGGAGAGTTTACTTCCATATAAACTTAGAAACATTAGGTTATGAAAGGTGGTGAGTGCCAAATAGATCTAAGTGGGGGGCGCGGGAGGAGAGGACGCAGGCGAGAGCGGAAGTGGGGGGAAGAGGAGAGAGGGTCGGAAGAGGAGAGGGTTGCAGAGGGTATAAGGAGGGGGAGAGTGTTGGAGGGGAGGTGGGAGAGAGAGGAGGGAGGGGAGGTGGCGAAAGAGGAAGGAGAGAGAGGAAAGAGGGAGAGAAGGGTAAAAGGGCGGGGCAGGGAAGCACCTAGAGATCCCAGACGGACGGGTTGGGAGGGAGGCAGGCGGGGAGGGAGAGGCCTAGCCTGTGTCCAGGAGGCCTCTTCTCAGTGCCCTCTTCCTTTAGGAAAGTCTCTCAAGCCCCCGAAGACGCTTCCGGGATGCCTTCCCGCCTGGCCAAGCGCCGTCTGGCTGCGGCATCGCCGCTCACACCGCGCCCAGCGGTGCGCAAGCCTCCAGCTCGCCTGCCTACACCGAACAAGGGGCCCGACGGCCTCCGCCGGAACCAAGTGGTCACCCTCCTAGACAGCCCTCCAGTCCGCGCGCAGGCCGGAAGCCAGGTGGGCGCGACCCCGGCAAGGCTCCGCGCGCCCCTGGACCGCGGGTGTCCGTGTCTCGCGGCCCTGACCGCGGGCCGGAAGGTAAGCTTCTGCGGCGACCTAGGCGCTGGCCCAGATCTGGGAGAAACGCACGAACCTGCGGACGTGCCCAGCGGGAGACCAGGCCCGGGCGCGAGTCTCCTCGGTTAACGCTTGCTTGTGCTACTTCTGTGCTGACTCGTTGATAACCGCATTGGGGGAGTGAGAAGGGAATGCGCCCGGCAGGCCCTCGCGGGAGGTGGCGGGAAAGCAGAAGAACTAAGACTCGGGCGGGAATAGCGACTGCTCGCGGCAGCGAGGGCTCGCACCCCACGCCGGGAGCAAGCGGCGGCCGGGAACCGTGGGCACAGATGAGAGGCCGGTGCGCGGCCCAGGCAGGGCGGAAGCCCGGGGCCGGCAGCGGACGGTCAGCACGAGCGGACAGACCCTCGAGGGCCGCGGCTGAGGCGTCGGGTGTGGACTGCGTGGGGGCAGCCCTGGGCGGCGGGCCTGCCCTGGGTGCGCAATAGAGGCCACACCGAAGCCGCCGCATCCTGGATCCTCGCCCTAGACGGAGCGGAGGCCTGCCGGGGTCACCGGGGCGCACACAAGCGTTCAGGGCTCTGTTCCTTCCCCGGGTGGGCACTTGCTCCGGACCCTGGAGGCTGCCCGCGTTTTCCCGCCTTCTGTGCGCAGCAGGGTCGGAGCGCGCCCGGCTGGCCCGAGGGCGGAGGGCGGTGGAGCCCGGGAGGCAGCCCGGCCCCAGTCCTCCATCCCCGCGGCGAGCGGCGGCCTTCAGAACCGGCAGGAGGCGCTGTGCGGACGAATTAGAACAGAATAACAGGATTTTCGGGGTGGCGTTTTCGCATTCTAGGACTGGGCTTCTGTAGTTGAGTGACCCGATTCAGACCAGCTCCTTCTTCATCTTCTCCCTCTCCACTTTAAAATGGGTGTGTGTGTGTGTGTGTGTGTGTGTGTGTGTGTGTGTGTGTGTGTGTGTGTTGGGTTAGTCAAAAGGATGAAATGTCAGCCAAAGAGGTTGTAAGTAGAAAATCTTAAAATTTCAGATTCGCTGACGGTTTTAAAAGGAAGATGTAAGGCAGAAATTCTGATTCTTGACTATTTACAAAGGGCTCGCCTATCACTGCCAGTTGTTAAAGATCCTAGCGATCTAACACTCTTATAAGACAAACTCATTCATAGGGTTTGGTTCAAATTCTTTTCTGGAAATAAGGGTTTATACAGAACTATTTTAGCTTTTTGCTATCTGTAAGATCACATATCAGTAACAGGAACAAAAAGAAGTTAATTCCAATATATAATTGAAAATCAGTATAATTATAAAAATATTGTGTTTGGGATGGCCTTTATCAAACTATAAAAATCTTATTTGTGAATATGTAGTGATCTGTGAATCATTAGTGAATCCACTAGAATTGGAGCAGTTATGCAAAACAATGAAATGTATTATTTAATTTATCGTCATACGTGTAGGACCAAATCAAACCAGTGAATAATCTTCTGAAAACTCCGATCGGAAGTAAAAGGAAATCCCTGAACTCATCGTGTTTATGGCCGGTGTAAACTCTTGAGTTCTGTACGAATGATGGGGCTATGAAGGGATTGAATGGTGCTGCCTTAATCTGTATGTATTTTCAGTCTCAGATCTGCCTGTTGGTAGAAACTGGTACAACTGGAGTTTGGTTTTTAAAGTGTTTTATGCCATTTTGGAAATTATTCACCTGTGATTATAAATGCAAAATGGCTAAAATGCGTGGACTATAAAGAGACATTTTATTCTGTTAATGATTAGTCTAATATATGGAAGAACTAATTCCCAAACAAAGCCTCTATCATTTATTGTACATAGTGTGATTTGGAAGTGAACCTGTTCTAGTAACAAATAACTATTTCAGGACCTCAGGATATTACACTTAAAACCTGCATGAGTTTTTGGGAAAAGGAAGAGTTTATGGTTTAAACATCCTCTGTGAAGTTCTCTGATCTCTCCCATCTGTAAACTCTCCTGGTGCTTTGTAGGTCTCTCATTATTTACAGCTTTTATCTATTCCAGTTGCTTCCTATTTGTGTACATGTTTTTAATCTTGCCTCCTAGACTTTAAGCCTCTTGTGGGTAGAGACATCTTACCTAGCATAATGCCTTGTACCATGTATTCCATTAATGTTAACTAAATGAATAAAACCAAAACTGTATACATGTACTATTCAATATGAATTTACAAAACTTGATTATAAATTTTATGGTAAAATTTATAAGCAAATATATATTTGCCCTAACAAAATAAGTTGCATGCTCAGTATTGGTCATGATCATTTTCATTAGGGGTAGTTTATAATTTTTTACTTCATGATATAGAATTATATTTACTGCAACTTTCAACATTAACCTTATATCTAGAACAGAAGTTATAGGGATTTTCAGTATAACTTTTTATGGCTAACAGAATTCATTTACCAAATTACATACTACTTCTTCTCCAGACTACAAGGTGTACGATATAACAATACCATTGTATATATTTTCCAGAATGGAGGACTGATTAACATTTTGTGTTTTCTAGTTTTTTTTTTAACACTAGAAAAAATTAGCACTTGAATGGCAAGATTAAAAAAAACCTGAGTCATAAGCAACTATTTTTTTTTTTTACCCCTAAAACACGATTTGAGGCAAAGGGAGCTTCTTAAGTTCATTTATTCAGCTTCCAAAATTGGAAATGATTTAATCTCAGTGGGAGAATATGATTTGGTCTCAGTGGAAAATTCTTGCTCTTCACACCAGTAATTTTATGTATGCACTACTACCAGAAGTGTGCCAGGGACAGATATACTTATTGACTGAAATTTATGCCATACCCTTGCAGAATGAGCACTACAAGCTGGCTCTTCAGAATAGTATTGTATAGTAAGTTTGTTGTGACATTTGATTCTTACATTTAATTCAATTAACTCTGCATTGCAACTGGAGTAATCAGCAGCCAGTAATATCTTGATTTTCAAATTGCATGGAAGACTTGGTGTTCCTGAACCAAATGAATGGGTTTTGAGCTAGAGAATGCAGAAGCAAAGTTGTGATATAGTTTTGAAGTGGAAGGTTGGGAGAGGAGGGGATAGATGGTTTTTCTAGTCTAAGATTTAATATATAAAAGTACAAATTGTGAGTCCTTAAGAAGCAGTAATGTGATATGTTTACAGCTAAAATCGTACTGCTTTTAAAAAAAATTGAAGTGTAGTTGATTTACAATGTTGTGTTAGTTTCAGGTGTACAGCAAAGCGATTCAGTTATACATACACGTATCTATTCTTTTTCAGATTCTTTTCCCTTACAGATTATTACAAAGTATTGAATATAGCTCCCTGTGCTATATAGTAGGTGCTTGTTGGTTGGTACTGCTTTCTTAAAAAGGAAAAAAAAAAAAAAACACCCTATGAAGCTCAAAATTTAAAGTCACAATCCTAAAATGCCTTTTTTTGGGGTTAATTTAACTACATGAAAGCAACTTTTAAGAGTTATTTCCTTAAACTTTGGAATGTAATATATTTTGGCCAGGTGACCTGAAATAGAAAACAGGTAAAGATGACTTACTGGTTAGTGAAACACCAGTCTGAAACAGACAGCTTACTTTTTTTCCCTCTTCATTTCCCCTGGACCAGCTGTTAATGTTTAACCTTCATTTACTACTTCAAGAGTCATATTTACACTTCTCCAGCAACTCTTTATCCATATGTTCCTTGGCCTTATGCATTATATAAGGCTCTTTTGGGGCAACTTCCTAATCTTCTCATTAAGAAAATGTCACACTCACCCCAAATAACCCCATAGAAGATGTCATCTGATATCACTTATAGGCCTCCTTTCATTTTTGTAACAGTCTTTGCCAGGTTGTTCCTCCCATTTAGACAGCTAGGTAGGATGTTTCCTTTTCTTTATTCAGTTGATAGAAAAAAAATCTTCTAAAAATACTTCACAATTCACTTGATATCAGATAATGAATTCAGCTTCTTTAGGAGGATCATAATACAAAGGTAATTTTTCTTTGTCATAATCAATTGTCCTATCTGAAACAAGTGATCATTATTTGGCTTATAAATTTCAAACTGGAATGTTACTGCTGTAATGTTGCTGCTTTTTACTGTGTAGGGGATGTGACAAGAAAGAACAGAATGGACTTTACCTCTTGTCTGATAACCTGCTTATTCTAGTTCTTCTTTATTTGCCAGATATTGAAAGAATTGACACGTAAGGCTTAGGAAGTGTTTTTTATGAACAAATCAATTTCATTCTTTTGACTTCCTTGACCACTTAAGATAGTTATAGATATATTGGGGGAAAAGGTCAATAAATTTTCAAATTGCTTTGTCTAAGTTTGGTTATTGGTAGTTAGTGGTTAATTCAGTGAAGTTGGATTAAGATTCTTGTATTTAAAGCTTATTATAATGTACTGATTATCTAACTGAACTTTAGCCATTCAGTATCACCAGGTTCAAGGGTTTCATCTGTAAAATAGATATAATCATATTTATCACCTCTGAGGAATATTTAACATTTTGGTTTAAAAGATGCCAGATAAGTTCTATCATAAAAATAAATTTAATATATTACAACCAATATTAGATCACTTGTATCTTTTTTTTTTTTTTTTGATCACTTGTATCTTTGAAGTTGCTTAGAGATTTACAAATAATGTGTGATTTAAGTGAATGTGTCTCATTCCTGTCTGATTTTTTCTTGGCTTAAGAAGATACTAACTTTTACCAGAATCTACCACTCCTTTCAAGGTAGGCCCAATTGACCCAAAAAAACAGTTGAATTCAAACCTCATTTTGTCAAAAATAATTTCCCCTCTGCGCAGAATTAGGCTGTGTCATCTAGGGCAGTTCTGTGTAGTGATATGGTGCTGATTCTCCAGTCTTACCCTCCTTCATTTTTAAGTCTGTAGAGTCATCCTTATGCGTATCCATTCCTGGAATCAGTGTGAATGAAACTGTACCTGAAAATCCATATATCTAAAGCAAAAGTTACAGTGATTTTTATCTAGTCTTTAGTGACTAATAGAATTCTTCTACTATATTACATGGTACTTCCTCTCCAGACTACAAATCATGATGCCCACTTTGACAGTTGAGAGATATTGACAGCGCTTGTTAAAATAAATTACAATTTGCAAATTTAAACTTACTACTCCCAATTCTGACGTCCTTACTGCTGAATCAGTAATTTTGGCACTGATCACAGTCTTGCATTTTAACATTTGTTTTATCCTTTGTTCTCCTTGAGACTGTAATGCTTCTGAAGGCAGGTTCTAGGTATTGTTAGATTTTTTAATGCCTCATGACCCTTGAGTATAGTTTTGGCATGTGGTATGCTCTCAGTGAAGAATTCTTCAAACATGAACTCTTTTTATTGGGTGTTGTGTACTTTTCTAGAAATATGAGGAATTAAAAGACATAACCTCTACCTTTGTGATATATACAGTCATACTAAGGTTCACATAATTTATTAGATCACAACCTTTTATGTGTAATTCTGAAATCCCAGAAAACTTATTTTGTAACTTTTAAAAAATTAATTAATTTTATTTTTGGCTGTGTTGGGTCTTCGCTGCTGCACGTGGGCTTTCTCTAGTTGTGGCGAGCAGGGGCTACTCTTCGTTGCGGTGTGCGGTGGCTTCTCTTGTTGAGGAGCACAGGCTCTAGGCGCGCGGGCTTCAGTAGTTGTGGCACGTTGGCTTCAACAGTTGTGGCTCGTGGGCTTCAACAGTTGTGGCTCGTGGGCTTCAGAGCACAGGCTCAGCAGTTGCGGCGCATGGGCTTAGTTGCTCCGCGGCATGTGGGATCTTCCCAGACCAGGGCTCGAACCCGTGTTCCCTGCATTGGCAGGCGGATTCTTAACCACTGCGCCACCAGGGAAGCCCTTTTTTGTAACATATTTGGTAGTAAAATCTAACCCAAGGTTAACTCATTTGGTAGAAAACCTGACTTGAACTGATGTGAAGCTTTTTATATTCTTCATTTATTTCACTTAAGAGGAATATTCCTATGTTTAACTTCAAATATATTAATGATTTTAATTATGGTGGTGTTATGCTTTACATATGTGCTATATTACTTTTTGAAAGCTGAAAAATTCTGACTTCCAAAATGTATCTGACCTCAAGAGTTTGGGAATTGTGGATCTGTATAACATACAAAAATTTAAATGATAAAATATTTAAATACCAACTGATATAAAAATAGGAGAAATATCTCAAACCAGTACTTGGAAAGACACCTCAGACTTGGTACCTCTGTTGGGTGTCCCTGCAAATGGGCAGGTACTCAGTCTTGGATTCCAGGGGCCAGAGGCAGATGACGTAGGAGTATTTTCCTGACATGTTCAGGCATAAGAAGAACCAGAGGATCTGTACAAACCAAGTTCTTTAGAAAGCACTGAGGATTGGAACCAGGGAAAGAGAGTTTAGTCCTCAACGGGTAAGAGATAGCCTGAAAAAAGGAGCCAGAAAGCCACTGGATAGAAGGAGGAATTAAGGGTAAGGTGAGAGTCCTGGACAGTTACAACAACCTTAAAGTATAGAGTTGGGATGGGCTGGTACAGACAATTGTTGCTTGGATCTGAAAGGAGCCTTTAAAGCTCATTTACTTCTGCACCCTCTCCCTATTTTACAAATCAGTAACCTGAAGTTCAATAATTATTTTTCAAATATCTAGTTAGTGGTTGAGCCACAACACATATCCACGTTTCATATTGCCTATTTAGTGCTCTTTCTACTACCAAAGATAGTATTTCAGTCTGAAGTGGTTACGAATGATTTTTCAGAGGATATGAGATTTGAATTGAATTATTATAGTAGTTTGTGAAAACTTAATTCCCCATAAATCTAAGTATTTTTGTGTATATTTTGCATTTTTAAAGTACCTTGATACCAAGGACTGTCTTAATTTTTTAAATGCCTAGATGACTTAGGAAGTATTTTGCACATAGTATAGAAGAAAAAAAAATTGAAATGGAGCCAGACTGAAAATAAGTGTGTGTTAGAGTGGAAAGGATACCATTGGGCATCATAAGACCTGAGTTCTATTCTAGCCCTGAACAGATTATCTGGATGACTTTGTGCAAATCACTGAACCTCTCTAAGTTCTGATTTCCCCCTTGAGAAAGGGTAAGATCAATGACCTTGAAACTCTCTTCTTCTGTAATTTAGGTCTGTGTCTGTATTTGCTAGGACAAAATAATTCCCGCAACACGTACTGGATTTAATTGTTTAAGTGTTACAAAGGCATTGGTCATATGGATTTAGATTTTCCAGGGACTCTCTCTCAATGGAGAGAGATCTCTCAATATATCTGGAACATTGATTCAGATATTTTGGTAAAATGAAAATATAAAATAAATATCAACAATGCATTCAACAATAATCATTTAACATTCACTATGTGTATGCAACGCATTGTATAAGATGTGTTCTCTGACTTCAAGTTGTTTAGGATTTAGTCAGAGTTTCCTTTAAATAATTTAAAAAGTAAGTAAACATAACAAGCTCAGTGGAGCTCAGATATGTTTAGTTGGAATGAATAAGTCTCTAAAAGTGTGGTATGACTGGCCGTTCAACCTTTTGTTGGGACTGTTTAAATTACTTAGCATTTCATAATGTAAATATTTTGATACCGTGCACTCCTTGATTAGTATGAAAGTGGTTTACCATCTTTGAAGAAAACTTATAACTCTTGAAAATCAACTCAGAGAATAATGTTTCGGAGTATCATCTGGGATAATATAACTATGTCCCCAAACCCCCTTTTCTGAATCCCAAGCATGTTAGAGAAGGATCATATTCATTTCACTTTATGTTGTATTAACTAATGGTAAAAATATTTGGTTGGAACTGCATAGCATTGTGATTGACTGGTGAACATTTTAATAAAGGAGATCTAAATAAAGATAACATTTTTCAAAAGAAGAACATTGCTTGTGCTTGACTACCTCTTTGGTAAGACATTTATTCAGTCTTGTCAGTTAATATAGACTGGAACATTTGAAGTTACCAGCTTGTGAACATCTTTATAGGATGAACCATTCTGTGAAATTTTCTTGCAGGTATTTTCCTAAACAAAGGCTTTTTTTTTTTTCAAACTTTTGACTGTGATCCACAGTATGAAAAAAAATTTACATTATGACTCTACATACATACATATATACATAACTGAAACAAAACTTTCATGAAACAATACTTACCTCACTATGTGTGAAGTATAATGAGTTTTTAAATTCTGCTCTAATCTATTTTATTCTTTTGAAATAGTTGGTCCAAAACCCACTAAATTGATTCCTAACTCCCAAACGGTGACAATCTGAAGTTTGAAAAGCTTGAGCTAAACTCTGTTTTGAGAGCAGTTACTCTGTTCTATTTAACTTTTATTCCCCAGTGCCTAGGTCTGTGCTCAGCAGATGGATGGTGCTCAAATAATGTTGGTTGAGTGCTTTGTTCTCAGTCTAGTTTCAGAAATGTTACTGTATCAGTGAGGTTTGTCTACAGCAGTTGCATGGAACTGTTGAAGGAGTTAGAAGAAAATTATTAGTAATTAGAAGATGAAGGTAAAACATATATGAGAAGAGGCAAAAGTCACCATTTGCTTAAAAAAATAAAAAAACCACAATAACAATGTGTTAGTTCTCTTAGAAGTTATAGAATCACGTCCTGACTTGTCTTTTTATCAAATGCCACCATTTTAAACTCAGTATTGATTCCTCAAATAATTTTATCTTGAAATTGTCATCTCACAAACAGATAGTGACTTTCTCCTAACTGCTTTTATGTGCCTGTCTGCATGTATGAAGCTTAACTTTGATTAGGTGTTATTTTTCTAAAAAATAAGATCTATATCTTGTAAACTTTCTTTAACTTATTCTTTATCACCATTCTTCAAATAATACTCTGAGCCAAGTATTATTTGTATATACATCACATTTTTTTCTTTTTTTGTCTTCTAATAGTACAGAGTTTTTCTTCCCCATAGTAATGTTTGCTTAATTTTTATCTTAAGTATGGTCATTAATAATTTAAACTTTTCCATTCATACTCATTAATAACTTTTGGGGGCATTGATAAATACTTTGGTTCCTTACATGTTCAACTGAAATAACATTCTATTATAACAAATATTGTTAGAATTAAAATTTCTGAAAGATTGCCTGGTATATTCTAGCTGTTAATTTTTTTCTTTGTAGCAATAATTTGTATAATAGGGATTCTGTTTAGCAAAAGAATTAGGTTAGTACAATAAAATATTCTGAGATTTGATTAATCCACATAAATAAAAGATACGTAATTTATTACCATCAGATTTGAGCAGGGTTAAATTACGCCAATAGATCAGGTAATTTTTCACAACTGTTAATTTGCACTGAATGATATATTATTTTGTAATTATTCTAAAAATTAATGTGTTCTTCTCAGCCATATCTAAGTTCTTCAATGGAATCTTCTCTTTTCTCTTTTTCCAATTTTTCCTCTCTTTTTCTATTTCTTTTTTGTATCACACAAATACTTCAGTGTTTTATACAATGTAGAAACTCAGTGAGTGCTTGCTGATTAACTTTAAGCTGTTTCCTAAATCATTTAGGATCTCTAAGCCTCTCTGATATTATGTAGTAGATAATGATTCAGTATTAGAAGTTAGACAACTAAGTCCGTAATTCTGTTTTCTACTAACTCGGTGATTTTAATCTTTATGTCCTTTTATTTTCTTATGTGTAATCTACATAGGGCTAATAATTGCTTTTGCCTTTTGTCTATTTCATAGCATGATATGAAGATCATATGGGATAATTACAGAATGCTCTTTGAAAATTTCAGAGCACTCTACATGTATAAACGGTTCGTGAGGCCCTTCATGTAAGGTTTTGATTAAATGAAATGATGTAAAATGACCAGTACAGTACTTAACAGAGTAAGCAGTTAATAGTAACTGCTGCCATTGATGTTACTTAACTTGCATATGTACTGATAAATTTCAGTTACTTTATCTTTCACATTTTAAAAATTTAATAGAGTCTAATAATAACTTATTTTTTGTAAATCTATTTTTGAAGCTTCTCATTTTCTATGGTTCTCTTACTTGGAATCCTCCCCCTTCCCCAAATCCGGTCTATTGTTTTTTATACTTTTTTGCCTTTTTATAAGTTTTACATATAAAATAGTTAAAATTTATAACCGGATAATTGAAAATAAAAATTTCAAAGTAATTCTTTAAATTGACAATTAACCTATGAGATTGAATATTGTGAATTCCATATTTTGTATTATGACAATTTGAATTATTCAATATGTAATCATATAATAAGGGGACATTTGAGTAATGGCAAGTGCTTTGAATTATATAATTTTGATTAATTATATTTTGCCCTATAGCAGATAAATAAAATGTATATTGCATTTTTTTTTTTTTTTTCGGTACGCGGGCCTCTCACTGTTGTGGCCTCTCCCGTTGCAGAGCACAGGCTCCGGACACGCAGGCTCAGCGGCCATGGCTTACGGGCCCAGCCGCTCCGCTGCATGTGGGATCTTCCCGGACCGGGGCACGAACCCGTGTCCCCTGCATCAGCAGGCGGACTCTCAACCACTGCGCCACCAGGGAAGCCCTGCATTATTTTTTATAAGCAACAGATATTTTACCCAAAAGAGGAATTTTAGCCAGTTGAAGATAAAAAAGTACAAAAGCAATTTAAATTTAACAATTTAGATCACATTCAGGTAATTATATTTTACTTATTTATAATATCACTATAGATTCCTTCATATTTTTTTAAAATTATCATTTGTTTTATTGTTTTCCTTATCAAAAAAAAAGTGATCCCATTATAGTGACTGGAGCCTTCTTTCTTTAAGCATTAAAGATAATTCATGTTTTTTGTGATTCAAAATTATATAAGTGGGAGTTATTCAAGTAGTTTAACTCTTCCTAAAGAGGGAAAAAAGTGTGCTCCTGTGTGTGTGTGTGTGTGTGTGTGTGTGTGTGTGTGTGTGTGATTTAATTAAATTGAGTCTTTTTTTTCCTTTCAGGAACCTTTCCCAAAATGTTAGAAGAGGGATAGAAAAACATTTACAGCTTTTGTTTCACTTGGTGAACGAGTCAGGACCTGTTTGCACACAATAATCCAACATCAGCTTAAGTTTTTTGGCTCTGTTTTGCAAGAGCAAGAAAAGATTTTGCTGCCAATTCCTGCAGTATTCTTTTTTTTTTTTGGTTGTTTGGATTTCCTATTCAGCACCACTTTGCTTTGATTCTTTTGGTCATTAATCTGTTCATTTTGGAAGAATAAGTAATTAAAACAGTTTTGTAAAGTACTTTTTGGTGTGTGTATGTGATATTTTGTTGGAGCATCTACAAAAGCAATAAAAATACCTGTCCAAACCCTCAAAGATGCAGATGGTGTCATGAATGTTTTGAAGACAGGAAACCATGCAGTCCTATTTTAAGAAATTCTATTTATTTTAAAGTCAAATAAAAATTTTTCCCTCCTCTTTAAAGTGCCTGACTGGCAATAGAATTTTTATGGCATCCATTTACAGAAAAAAAATCTAGTAGATTGAGGTTTGAATACCACATCTCTTGGAGATACAGAGATCTTTGCAGTTAACTTATGTTTTCACCTACTTACTGGCTGACTTCTTAAAAATGTGTCATTTTTCATCTGTTTTTCTATTTCCTTCAGTATAATTACATCATCTCCTTAACCAGGAGGATTGCTGTCTACTCCTCAGCTCTGTATCATTAATGAAGATCTTTGACTGTGTGTTGGGTTTCCTTGGTACAGGTTAGCACTTGACTTTTGGTTGGCTCAGATTCATTATCAGGATTTTTGTGACTGTACTATCAGTGCTTTCTTTCTTTATTTTCCATGTGGTAAATTCTTTCCTCAAATTTTTGTATTTTCTCATTTCTGTTCTCTAATTACTTTATCTTTCATAGGAGTTGTAATAAAACTGACTAACCAAACAAAACCAAAAAAACCTAACCTTCCTGCTTTCTGAAACCTTGACTCTCTCCCTATTGAGTTTCATTTTTATTTCATTCTTCAATTATTATTACTTTTGAAAATTACATGGAATCTCTTTTAATCCCACTAGGTCATGCTCTCTTTATTCCTAACATTTCTCAAAACTGCCCCTTCTATATCAGTGTCAGTATGGTTTCCAGAGTCAACAAAGTCATCTATTTAAAACACAAACATCAACAGATTACTTCTCCCTAAATAAACATTTAATAACTCCCGATCACCTACAGAAGAAAATTAATCTTAGCATTGAATATAATAATCTATCCCCTGCCTACCTCCCTGACACTTATTTTGGAAATATGAGACTACACATAACTCCCAGAATTTACTATGATGTTTTCTTGCCTCTGTGCTTAGCTCATGTTTTCCTTTGCGTAAAACTTTTTCTCACCCCTTCTTTACCTGGCTAGGAAGGAAGATTTTCATCTTTCGAGACTCTGCTTGGATAACAATACTTCCAGGAGATCTTACTGGCTGCTCGTGTAACCTTTTCTCCTTTGATTTTCCGTTGGAGTCCTTACCCATCTCTCTGATAGCACTTATCTGTTCATCTATTGCTATCATTCATTAGGGAATGGGCTCGTTGAAGGCAGGGGCCAAACTGTAGTTACCTTTGTGACCAATCTGTTGAACTGAGCTTTTCTCCACTCTGTGTAAAAGAAGTTCAGTGTGCTGTGAAAGGTGTTGATAAAAGAGAAAACTATGCCAAACACACAAACACATTATAGGTTTCTGATAGCTTTACTGATACAAGGTAACTGATCCAATATCCTACAGTTTTAACTTTTTCCTACTCTGAATCCATTCATGGTGAGGGAATGAGACACAGCATTACATCTTGAAAATTCTGGATCAAGGGAATTTTCTCTGTTTGCTTTGTGAAACTGTCTGACTTGGACAGTTTTTGACAAGAGTAATAAGCTCTCAGATTATTTTAGAAATGATGAGCTCTGTGTAGCAGGTGTCCTTCCCACTGTAGGCTAACAACAGAAAGAAAAATACAGCTAACTGATTCCAGGTCTGAAACAGTCTCAGTCTGTAGCCATTCTCCAAAAGCCTTTGGCAGGAGATATATTGGAATGCTATGATTGTCCACGTTCTTGGAAAGATGGAAATAGGAAAAAAGTTGCTTTCATCAGTCCAGTTTTCTACATGTCTACAGTTCATGAAGTTTAACCTCTCAAAGAACTTTTAAAAGAAAATAGAATTTTAAAACATTAAAGAAAGAGTACTAATATTAATCTCTACTTCTGTCCATTCTCACAGAATTTGATTCATTCCTCACATATTTCTGGGAGAAGAATTACCCTAGAATTCATGGGGAATAAGCTTTTTAAAACTGATCATATATGTTTTGAAAGGTACACATGTACTTGTCAATTTATAAGTAAGAGGTGTTCTATAGTTTATGTTAATTAAAACAGTTCTCTATTGCATTTTTGTTAAATTGTTCAATTAACACTGTTTTTTTCAGCTACTTAAGTAGATTATATGAAGTCATGACATTACTAAAAAAGAGAAACAATTACCTTTTCAGATATAATTAAAATTTATTTACAACTGGCTAATAATTATACTGATTAGTACCTGATGCTATATTTAATTTATCTAGACCAGTGTTGTCCAATAAAACTTCCTGAGATGTTGTAGATGTTCTGTCTGTGCTGTCCAAGAGGGTAGCTAATAGCTACATATGGCTATTGAGCATTTGAAATGTGGCTAGTGTGGCAGAGGAACTAAATTTATAAGTTAATTTAATTTTAATTAATTAAAAATTAAATTTAAATTCATGAGGTAAGTGACTACCACGTTGGACAGGGCAGATCTAGGCTATACAATGTTATCAGTAAAGTTCCATAATTAGCTGATCCATAATCTATAATGCTGGTTATATGTCTTCCTACTAGACAGATGCACATTTTTGTATCAAAAATATCTTCATGGCCTAAAAAACTCAATGTATTTGATATTTTTCAGAGAACTAGAAATCTTAAAAGGTTACTATCATTGTTCTCAAGGGATCTATAATTTTGGTACGGAAAAGACAATGAATGGTGCTAGCTCTATATTAAGAATTTTAGTACAGACTAACTGGCACCTTTTATAAGATTCTTCCATCATATTTGCTGAGGACCTCTAAGATCTGGTTAACATTTTTAGAAAACTGAAAACCAGAAATTTTATATACTAGTCACCATCTAAGAATTTCACCATTATGAGGATATAATCAAACACTTTTGTTAATTGAAGTTTGTGAACTGGATTTCCTGGTAGAGGGCATTACCAAAGGGAGGAAGTTGAAAGGCAAGGGCAAAGGAAGGAATGAGGTAAATAAACTAATTTGACTTAGGAACTCTGAAATGATCTAGAACATGTGCACAGATTTTTAACTCCTCTCTTGTGATCCCCGGTTACTTCAGAGTTCTGGGAAGATGGATATTATAAAAGTGAGAAGACAAGGGAAAATTGCCTGGAATATATTGTTGCTGAGTGGGTGGAGATGAGATTAATGGATAGCCCGAGAAGTCCAGAATAAATCAGGAAGTGTAGTCTAACCCCACTTATGCTTCTGTTACATTGGAATAAGTTCACCTTTATTTCAACTGGTTGTTTATTACCCTATTTTCTAGAAGATTACCATCTTCAATTAAAGTATATAATATGTTCACTATATAACATTTTAATGTTTCTTGGTTTCTGCCTAAAGAAATTTTGCTATGTGAAAAGCCATTATTATTTCTTATCTGTAGCACTTTCCTCCAAGGGGAATCAAATAAGGAAATCAATTACAGTGAATTTTCCACCAACCATTGAGGCGGTAGTTCCACCAATCTGAAACTGTTAGCCATTTAAAATAGTAGGAATGAATTATCAGAGAGTAAATAAAAACTGATTCAAGTCTTTACCGTTAATTAAAATAAAACTAATCTAAGATTTGATTAACTTTCTCTTGGAGTCATATTAAATTTTGATGATGTGCGTGTACCTCTGAGCAGGCAGGTTCTATTTAGATTTTCAATTGGAAAAGCCGAATAAAACGTCTCAGTACATTCTTGGCACATTTAGAAGCATGAAGTGCCAAAAACTTTCATGAGAAAAAGACAACCAATTTTCTCAAGATTTCTAGTCCAGCTAGGGAATTTCAACAAAGAGGAGATTCTTAACTCCTAAAACTATCTTTAGCTTGTGGAAGAGAAATCAAAGACCAGAAGTTAAGTAACAGAAAGCAGAATAGTAAAAGGGTGCTGCCACCTGCATCTTTGCTTGATAAAAGGGAAAGATAAAGTGTGTGCACGTGTGCGAGCACAGGTATAAAGTGCAGTCCTTCAGCGGCTCAAGGTCAGTCAAAATAATGAGTATTGAAGCTGATTTGCTCTCAACTTTCAATTTGTTTCCAACTTTAAAAATGGTTTAATGAATATAAAGTACTCCAAATCAAAATCTCCTTTTTACTCATCAGCAACTTTATTTTTCTTCAAACTACAACAATTTTATTAAGCAGTAATACCAGGATTAAAAAAAAAGTCTTTTGCAAATATTTTGAGTCAACATTTGATTTTTTTTAGATCTGACATTCTTTTTTTTTTAAACATCTTTATTGGAGTATAATTGGTTTACATTGCTGTGTTAGTTGATGCTGTATAACAAAGTGAATCAGCTATACGTATACATACATCCCCATATCCCCTCCCTCTTGCGTCTCCCTCCCACCCTCCCTATCCCACCCCTCTAGGTGGTCACAAAGCACTGAGCTGATCTCCCTGTGCTATGCAGCTGCTTCCCACTAGCTATTTTACATTTGGTAGTGTATATATGTCCATGCCACTCTCTCACTTCTTCCCAGCTTATCCTTCCCCCTCCCTGTGTCCTCAAGTCCATTCTCTACGTCTGCAGAGGTCTGACATTCTTTTTCTTTGTTTTCACGTATTAATCTACTTTTCTCTTTTCATAAGCAAATTTTCATTCCTTTCAAGTCACACACTCATGTATGGCTTTGGTTTCTTTCTCTATTTCATCCTTATATGATACATCAGAACATTATACAAAAGTAGCAACTTGTGAAATGAAATTTGATTTTTCATTGTTTTGTTTTTCCGTACATTCAATTATTTTTTCATTTCCATTTCCTTCCCCCCCACCTCTGCCTCTCCCCAATTTTTATTCCATTTCCTCAGAAGGAAACAAACATTTATTAGCCAAGCTCTTTGCCTTTCACCTTTACACAGAAGAAAATGCTGGCCTAGAGAAGTTATGTAATTTGCCTAAGGTCACATTGATAATGGATGAGCTGTTTTAAATACACCATCTGCCTGACTCTAAAACCTTCTCTTCTTCCGTATGCCTTGTTTATCCCTTTGTAGGCATTCTTCAATTCTGTTCATGCTTCCCACTCTTCTTCCCTTCTCTTGCCTCTTCTTTTTTTCTTTTTCTTCCCTCTTCTTTGGCAGCAGTTTTTCTCTATGAGTTTTCCTTCCAACATATGCTTTCCCAGCTTTCTCTCACAACCTCTCAAACTCTCTACCTTTTCTCCTCAGTTGCAGAGTTGTTTTTCTTCTAGTGAGAAAGCAGGAGTGGTACCAAAAAATGATTGCATTTTTTGATTAAATGTCTTAAAATTGTTTATATCTCCTGGCCTTGTAATTTTTAATTTATTCTAAGGAAATCACTGGAGTTGTATGCAAAATGTACGTACAAGAAAGAAAACCCAAGCATTATTTGTAGTTTTTAAAAATTAGAATAATTTTAACGCCTAACAGTAGGGTTAAACATGGGTTAAATAAACCCTAGAAGATATATAATGGACTATTACAGAGTTAAGTGAGGTAATGAATACGTAATGACATAGAAAAATGGTCATCATATATTATTTTAAAAAATTAATTTATTATGAAAGCTCATTTATTATAAAGTTATCCTTCATACAAAAGAGATTTAAAATGTACATATTTATGGCTTCCCTGGTGGGGCAGTGGCTAAGAAACCTCCTGCCAATGCAGGGGACACGGGTTTGATCCCTGGTCCAGGAAGATCCCACATGCCGCGGAGCAACTAAGCCCGTGTGCCACAACTACTGAGCCTGTGCACCCAGAGCCCGTGTTCCGCAGCAAGAGAAGCCACCGCAATGAGAAGCCCGAGGGCACCGCAACAATGAGTAGCCCCTGCTAGCTGAAACTAGAGAAAGCCCGTGCACAGCAACGAAGACCCAATGCAGCCAAAAATAAATAAATACATTTATAAAATGTACATATTTAATTTAAAGAAAAAAATGAATACCTATGTGTCTACCACTCACTTATTAAAATGAACATTACCAGTTTCTTTAAATCCCCCTATACGACACTATATGATGGTAAGTACAAGAAACAAAATAGCATCTTAGAAATAGTATATAAAAATGCTAATAGTCGGGGCTTCCCTGGTGGCGCAGTGGTTGAGAGTCCGCCTGCCGATGCAGGGTACACGGGTTAAAAAAAAAAAAAAAAAAAAAAGCTAATAGTATGTTCAGTATAACTTAAGTTTAGTGAAAAAAATATATGTATAGTAGAAGACTGAAGAGATACATATACACTAAAACATTAGCAATTGTTACCTCAGTCTAATGGCATTGTGGCTGAATTTAATTTTTTAAATTTCTAATATTTTATTTCATTCTTTTTTAATGAAAATTATCAGATTTATAATAAAAATACATAATAAATGTTATATATACATATAAATTTATTATCATATGTTATTTGGTGAAAAGGGTAGACTGAAAAGTCAAGATAATTCTTTTTCCCTTTGAGGCTGGGAAGACAATATCAGAGACTGGAAAGTAAAAGGATTGTTTATAATTCACCATTAAACACAAAGGTTTTTAAATATCATTCTTTATCAGTATAACAATACTAATTCCTTTTAGGCACAAGTTCTGTACTATGTGACTGGTGTAAAAGAAGCACAAGTGTGTAAGTGCCCCAGGTATTTGGAGTAGACAGAGGAGAAGTTCTTCTCCAGTTGCTCTGGTCAAAGAGCTTATCAAGCAGGAAGGCGTTTTTTGGACTTTAAAGGGTGCAGAAGATTTAGATCAGCATTGTCAAACTCTTTGGCCTTAGGACTCCTTAATAATACTCTACAAAATTATTGAGGACCTCAATGAGCTTTTGTTTATGTGAGATGTATCTATCCATATTTCTCATATTACAAATTAAAATCAAGAAAATTTAAAATATTTATCAATATACTTTAATATAAATTACACATTAATATAAATAATATAACTTTTATGAAAAATAACTATATTTTCCCAAAAAAACCATTTAGTGAGGAAAATGGTAATGTTTTACATTTTGCATTTTAATATTTGGCTTAATAGAAGATAGCTGGATTCTCTTATCTGCTCTATTGTGATATCACATGTCATGGCCTCTGGAAAACTCCACCGTACACTTGTGAGAGAATGAGAGTGGAAAGGGAAACAGCGTCTTAGTATTATTATGAACATAGTGTTGATGTCTTGGCCCCCCTGGGAACCATTCTGAGAATTATTGATTAATATAAACTGAGGGCAAAATAGAGGGATGGCATAATCTCAGAGGTGGGAAAGCATAAAGCATATCAGAGGGAGTAAACAGACCAATCTGTTTGCTGTGAAAGATTATATGGTGGGGAGTGCGAGAGATAGGGTTAGAAATGTAGGCTGGGGGAATCATGTTATGTCAATTTAAAAATACCAACTTTCTTATTTATGACTGTAGTTGCTGACTTCTACTTTTGGCTTCAGAAAGCTTCAGGAGGGACTTCCCTGGTGGTGCAGTGGGTAAGACTCCGTGCTCCCAGTGCAGGGGACCCGGGTTCTATCCCTGGTCAGGGAACTAGATCCCACATGCATGCCGCAACTAAGAGTTCACATGCCACAACTAAGGAGTCGTGTGCTGCAACTAAGGAGCTGGCGAGCTGCAACTAAGGAGCTGGTGAGCCGCAACTAAGGAGCCCTGGAGCAGCAAGTAAGGAGCCTGCCTGCCACAACTAAGGAGCCCATGAGCCGCAACTAAGACCTGGTGCAACGAAATAAATCTTAAAAAAGAAAGAAAGCTTCAGGAGAGGGGTGATAAAAGAGAAAAGTATAATGGCAGTATTCCTATTGAATTACTGGTTGCTTTTTCATTCAATTTATTTAGTGTCTGCTACATTTCAAGCATCAAGTTAAGAACTAGTGATACAAAGATGATAATGACACAATCTCTACTCTTTAAAAGCTCTCAATTAAGTGGGAAATTCAGATATTAAAAATAAATAATCCATTCTTTAAACTGGAGGAACACAGAAAAGAGGGCAGGTGACTCTAGGAGATGTGATGAACAGGTTGTGAGATGGACAGGAAGTCTTAAAGATTGAAGCTCAAGATACCAACAACCAGTCATATCTAACCACAGTGAAAAATACTAGGAGTATAGCATTGACAAATACAGAACTAGAATTAATACAGTAGATATGAGGAGATGGTCAAATAGTAGTATAGAATAACTTCCTGAATATACCTTCTCTTTTGGAAAGTACAAGTGTACAAAATCTTTTTCCCCTAAATCCCTACAGAATCTTTCCACTGCCAGACCTGGGAGACACCATCAACAGTAAGACAGTAAGACACCATCTTACTGTCTCTCTTCTCTTCATTTGCATCACGTTTTTCAGTATTTTTGCTCTCCTCTGTGACCAGTAACTAGAGTGAAGGGGAGGAAGAAATTTAGATAATTACAACAGCTTTAAACCAAGTACTGGAGAACACCTTTGCTTGCCCATATAAGTATGATTAAATAAATAAGTAAAGAACCTGTCTCCCAGCACCACCTGCAGGGGATGAAGAAGTCTGCAACAGGATTTAGTACTTCTCTGCCAGAGTATCTTCAATCCAACATTCCTTTATTGAGCATCTACTAAGAGACTGATTTTAGTAGCTGAGGAGAACACAAAGATCAATAAGAGACCATCCACTCACATTCTAAGGAACATTATTAGAACTTTTCGTGGTGACCAGAGTAGCTTGGAAAAAACTGATTAAATTTAAGAGAATCAGGTTTCTTTTGTGCAAATTGAATAGTAAAGCAACTACTACATTGCCTTTTTATACCCTCCATTGATAGAAACGGAGAACGAAGGTGATTTCACAGGTTTAAGTAGTGAAGTAATAAAGTCTGTTTTTGAGGCTTCAAGGCTGTTGAGCTTGTAATATGATGAGAAAGGCCTGTGTTGTATACCATTTTATGTGGGCCAGTTAAGGTTGTTCATTTTCTGATTTAAGGCTATCCCCAGACAACTGTCTTATAGGATGGTTCTCTGCTGGTCATAAGAGAGATCAGATGGAAGAAGATACGTGGCTTAATAGAAATCCATAAGCACCTATTTGAAATAAACTCAGAGTGTATACTAGTAAGAGCCTTTTACTTTCCTTATCAAATCATGTCCTAGAAGCTAGGAAGAATGAGGTTTCCAAAAGTTCCTAGCCTTCGATAGTCTTACAAACAAGTACAGAATGTTTTTCTGATTTCTGGCATTTAAAATAGAAGCAGAATGCACCGTATACACAAGGGGCAAAATAGATGAAAGAGTTCATTACACTTGTAGAGCAAAGAAAGACCTCTGTTGGGTGAGTGATATAGAATATCATCCTGCTGATCTGCAGGATGGCTTTCAGTGTTTTTGTCTAGATTTGGAGTCTTCCTATATATACAGACAGGACTTTTAGGGGGAGCAGCCAGTCAGCTATGACTCCTATCACCCGTCCCACAGCCCTAGGAAAGTGCATACGTGACTTTGGGTAGTCATATTCTGGTCTTTTCAGCTTCTTTGGACCAGGCATTTGAACCAATGCAGATTAAGTCCTGAATCAACTCTCCCAATTATACCTCTTTCTAAAACCACACCACAAGTTATAAAAGCAATGGCATGGTCTGGTAAGTAAGATAATAAGTGTCAGAGGTAAGGGGAATATTGGTATCATACAGTCCAGTATTTCTCAGAGTGTGAGTCCTCCATCTGCTGAAGAATTTCTTGCTTATTACAAATGCAGATTTGGGCTCTACATTAAACCTAATCAATTTCAGTCCTTAAGGATGATTAATGTTTGGGAGCCACTCATCTAGTCAAAACTCTTCATATGACAGGTGGGGAAATAATATCAGAGAAGTGAAGTGATTTAATCAAAGTGACAGAGCCAGTCAAAGGCAGAAACTGGATTCAAACTCAAATCTTTTGACTCCCATGTTAGAAGTCTTTCAAATATAAGTAGTTTGTATTTATTTGTAAATTCCCAATAGTCCTCAGTGAAAAGGGAATTTGAGTCCTTTATTCCTTGATATCCCCCCAAATTTAATAATTTATCATTAGTGGGTTCCCAGTACTTGATAAGCAAGCTGTTGCCTTGAAATTTTGGGAATATCAATTATAGAAGCTTGTGGACAAAAGTAATTTATCTTGTTACCATTCCATTCACCATCACAATAAAATAAGCAAGATAATTTATCAACAAGGACATATACTCATTTTTCTCAAATCACAGGAGACAACAATAAAAAGTAAACGGAAAACCCTGCTACTAGTGTTAAATAAGAATATCCCACTCTCTGTAACAACATACCATATGGTATTTCCCTACCTTGTTCAGTATTTAACCTAACAATTTATTGCTAGGAGTCTTGGCAGCAAGCTGTGCAAGTTGAAGTGGAATCTGATTGAGGTGAGTTAATTAATGTGGTGGCAGCTTGGAATGTTGTCCAGCTGCCAGTGAGAATTATGTATGTTTGCCTTTGGCCCAAGTGTGAAATGGCTGGCTATTGATTTCAGAAGTGTGAGTGTGATTTTTATATCTCACACGAATGAATACATTTTTTGTATCCTACACATTTGGGGAAATGCTAAAATTTATTGGGTAATGTTATTTACCACTTGTGTGGCAGGAAGAGAAAGGTGGGATTTTGCCCCAGAGTTGACTCTGCATCTGTAGAAAAAGCAAAAGCAGGTGACAAATAAATCTATGAGCAGGTAAATAAGCCATCTGAAATTAGCTCATCTGGGCTAATGTTTTCAGGAATAACTTTAAAAAGGAGGTAAGCAAGATTTGAACCAGAAAATAATAGCTCTTGTAATGATGAAAGGATCCTGAAAGTAGAAAACACAATGTTAAACTTCCCTTGAAAGAAATGGTTTTTGGATTTACTATTGAATTACATTTAGAATTTTAATTTTCTCTTCACCAAACACAACCCTCTAATGAAGACATCACCTCTCTATGCAGTCTTCCGTCCTATCAATAACTGATGATAGTGATTCCTGTGAAGTGTTTTTTTTTTTTTGTGGTACGCGGGCCTCTCACCGCTGTGGCCTCTCCCGTTGCGGAGCACAGGCTCCGGATGCGCAGGCCCAGTGGCCACGGCCCACGGGTCCAGCCGCCCCGCGGCATGCGGGATCCTCCCGGACCGGGACACGAACCCGCGTCCCCTGCATCGGCAAGCGGACTCTCAACCACTGCGCCACCAGGGAAGCCCCCCTGTGCAGTGGTTTTGATGTTAAAGGTACTATGTAGTTTTGAACTAGTTGTTACTGATATGGGCAGGGGTTCTCCAGATCAAGTAGTCAGTAACTAACACTAAACAAACACAGTTCAAAATACATTTGAAGGGAGTCAAATATTATTGTTTCCCTACTATTTTTTTTAATGTAAAAATAGCATTAAGATAAAAGGTCTTGACAAAAGTTTACTTTAGTAGATTAAGGTAATGGATACTTAAAAATTTAATGTATACACACATTTCTTTCTTTTATGCCACCATTTGGAACAAATCTAAAATACACTGAAACTGGGGCTTTCCTGGTGGCGCAGTGGTTAAGAATCCGCCTGCCAATGCAGGGGACACGGGTTCGAGCCCTGGTCCGGGAAGATCCCACATGCCACAGAGCAACTAAGCCCGTGCACCACAACTACTGAACCTGTGCTCTAGAGCCCGTGAGCCACAACTACTGAGCCCACATGCCACAACTACTGAAGTCCATGCGCCTAGAGCCTGTGCTCCACAACAAGAGAAGCCACTGCAATGAGAAGCCCGTGCACCGCAAGGAAGAGTAACCCCCACCCGCCTCAGCCAGAGAAAAGCCCGTGCGCAGCAACAAAGACTCAATGCAGCCTAAATAAATAAATAAATAAAAATAAAATACACTAAAGCTAAAGGAAACGGCAGGCGGAGATGTAAGAGCAAATAATATGAAGAAAAGGTTGCAAACCTAACAAAACAAGTAATACCAGAACTCCTTTTTGATGATAAAATATTTCCTTAAATTTTGATGTTGCCATGAGAATATTAATAAAACTTAAAAATGAAAGTGTTCACACTTTGGAAGATACTAAATGAAATTAGTTTATCAGGTAAAAATCTAGCAAAAATAGTATTTTAAAGGTAGAAATGTATAGAAAAAAATACAATGCAGTTCTTACCTCCTAAAAGCTTTAAGAAAATATGATGATAGCTTTCAAAACTTTTATTCAGATAACTGAGAGGTACTGGAGGTTTGGACTTCATTTTATTGGAAGTTGGAGAAAGGTAATTTTTTTGGTCCCATGCTAAATAATAGAATATGATGTTTCCTTTTTCCTCAAGGGTATTTAATGTCATATTATTTATGATGTGTTTTTTTCTATGCTGAAAATTTTTAGTAATAGAAGAAATTATTATAATTATATATAAAGCTATAGTTATTGCCTGGTTACTTAATTTTTTTCTTTATTAGATATGGCAGTTTCAAATATGTGAAAGACATTTTATGCCTACCTTTCACATAAAAAGTCATAAAGAAAACGCTGGTAAGTATTGTACTCTTCAGATTATAGGTTTATCATATCCTTGACTTTTCAGGCTAAAGTAATCCTCAGAATCTTGTTTTAGATTATATTGCTTTCAGAGTGAATAAGAAATCAAACATTTTAATCTAATGTACACCTACTGGCCATCTCATAAAGTCGGACTTATCACAGATAACTGGCCTGAGAATGAACTTTTATAAATTATTTAGTTGTTATTGAAAACATTTTTTTAATTCAGCTTGGCATAGGTTTTTTCAGACAAAATGTTTTCCCCTTAAAATTTTCTGATGTTTATGGTATGCTTACAAGTACGTAATGACTGTGAAAGATGCCCTTACACAAAATTACCCTAAATTTGATGATTATTCTCATATAAACTTTACATTAACATAGCTAATGTGTTAAATAATTTTGGTGAAAAGCTAAGTTTTTTTAAATGTGGGGTTTTTTTTAAAAGAAAAATCAGGACCATTTAATATTAATGAAAGATCCTCAAATAATTCTAACATCAGGAGATTAAAATAACACTACATTATATGTTTTCAAAATACTACAGCAAAAATTATGCACCTTCTGTGTACAAAATGATACATCAATGGGGGATGATATAAGTTTAAATAAAATTTATTCTGTGGCATAGTGAGGTAATTTATAAGAAGCTTTCATTGTCTCTAGGTAATGAGTCCTGCCTTCACTTTGCACAACTTCATAAGTTCTGTGTGATAACATTTGAGTTACTATAATGAAATGGTCAGTTTTTAAAAAATTATTTTAATTTTAGTGAACTTGATGTTTTCTTAAGCATTACAAAGTCATTTGAATGCTTCTTCATTTTCCCATGTGCTCTTTTCAGATATAACTGGGTTAGTACAGTAATAGAATCATGGGTTCATAGAACTTTAGACTCTAAAGAGACTTAAATGTCCCTCAGTCTGTGAAATATAAGGTGAGTTAACTAATGTTCAGAGATTTAAAGTGACTTACTGCAATCATGAAGCAGATCATGGGTAGAGTCAGGCTAGGGACTCAGATCTGTAAGTTTGATATGCTTCCATCTGCATTAATTACTGTCCTAAGTAAGAATATGACTATAACTATATATGTGTATAATTTTAAGAACAGTTTTAGGTTTATAAGAAAATTCTGAAGATAGTTCAGAGGGTGCTCATACCTCACACCCAGTCTCTCTATTATTAATATCATACATTAGTATGGTTACATTTGTTACAATCAATGAACAATCATTATCATTAATTAAAGTCCATACATTTTCCAATTTCCTTACTTTTTACCTGATGTCCTTTTCCTGTTTCAGTATCCCATCCAGGATTCCACATTACATTTTGTTGTCACGTCTCCTAATGCTCCTCTTGGCTATGAGTTCCTCAGACTTTCCTTGTTTTCAATGACCTTGACGGTTTTGAGGAGTATTGTCAGGTATTTTGTAGAATGCCCCTCAGTTGGGATTTGTCCGATGTTTTCTCATGATTACATTGGTTATGGGTTTTCAGAAGAAAGACTACAGAGGTAAAATGCCATTTTCATCAGTCTTATCAAGGGTACATACTATCAACATGACCTATCACTGTTGGTGTTGACCTTAATCAGCTGGTAGTGGCTTTCAGGTTTTTCCACCGTAAAGTTACTCTCCCCCACCCTTTTTCACCTTTTCATACTGTACTCTTTGAAAGAATTCACTATGTTCAGCCCTCACTTAAGGAGTGAGAAGTTATGCTCCATCTCCTTGGGTATGTGCATAAATTGTTTGGAATTCTTCTGCAAGTGAGATTTGTCTTTTCTCCCTCCTTAATTTACTCATTCATTCAATTATTTATTAAAGTCAGTATGTTGTATAGGATATTTATTTTATGCTTTAGTTTATAATTCCATACTATAGATTTTTGTTCATATTTTCCAGATTTGGCCATTGGGAGCTCTTGTAGTTGGCTCCTATGTCCTTTTGACATACCCCTATTACTCTGTGTGTGTGCGTGTGTGTGTGTGTGTGTGTGTATCACTTCCTTAATATCTGGCACTACAGGATGCTCCAGGCTCATCTTGTATATTCCCTGCCAGAGTCCTAAAACTAGCCAGGTCTCCAAGGAGCTCTGGGTCCTTTTATCGGAGAATGGTGTTAGAGAGTAAGAGGTAGGCACTAGGTGTGATCATTGCTACTGGTGTGTCATTGCATCTATATCCTCTCAACTGGCAAAGCAAGGAAGTAATTGTACACGTACATACACATATCTATAAATACTTATTTGTGTAACCAACTGCATCTATATTAAGGTAAACGTGGGTACATATTGATGTCTTTAATTCAGTATATATTTTTAAAAGGTCTTTTATTAGTCTTATATTATAAATGTAAAGTATATTCTTTTTTGAGGTGAAATTTACATAGCATAAAATTAACCATTTTAAAGTGTACAGTTTAGTGACACAGGCTTGCAACCACCACCTCTATTCAGTTCAGCAACTTTTTCATCATTCTGAAGGAAAACCTCATACTTATTGAGCAGTGCCTTCTCATTCCTCTCTCTCTCAGCCCGTCAACCACTAGTCTGCTTTCTGTCTCTACAGATGTACCTATTCTGAATATTTATTATAAACCAAACCATATAATATGTGACCTTTTGTGTTCTTTCACTTAGCATAATGTTTTTGAGGCCCAACCATGTTGTAGCATGTATCAGAACATCATTCTTTCTTATGACTGAATAATATTTCATTGTATGTATATACCACATTTTGTTTATTCATTCATACATTGATGGGCATTTGGGTTGCTTCCATCTTTTGGCTATTGTGAATAATACTGCTATGATATATCGTAGTAGCAGAATATAGTTTCTGTTTGAATCTCTGTTTTAAATTCTTTGGGGATATCTACCTAGAGGTGGAATTAATGAATCATATGGTAATTCTATGTTTAATTTTTTGAAAAAGTTACCATACTCTTTTCTACAGCAACTGCACCATTTTACATTACCACCAGCAATGTGTGAGTGTTCCAATTTCTCCATATCCTCATCAATACTTATTTTCCCTTTTTAAAATTATAGCTATCCTAATTGGCATGAAGTGGCATCTGATTATTTTTTTGATTTATATTTCCCTAATGACTAATGATATTGAACATCTTTTCATGTGCTTATCGACCATTTGTATGTCTTCTTTGGAGAAATGTCTTTTCAATTTCTTTGCACATTTACAAATTGACTTGTTGGTCTTTTTGTTATGTTGTAAGAGTTCTTTATACATTCTGGATATTAAATCCTATCAGATATATTATTTGCAAATATTTTCACCTAGTCTATAGGTTGCCTTTTGACTCTCTATAGTGTTCTTTTCTGCACAAAAGTTTTAAATTTTAATGAAATTCCATTTACTTTTTTTTTTTTTTTTGCCTGTGCTTTTGGTGTCATTTAAGAAACCCTTGTCAATTCCAAGGCCATGTAGATTTGCCTCTGTGTTTTCTATGAGTTTTATAGTTTAGCTCTTAAATTTAAATCTTTGATCCATTTTGAGCTAATGTTTGTTGTGTGAGATAAGGGGCTAAAGCCATTCATTTGCATGTGGATATTGAGTTTTCCCAGCATCATTTGTTGAAGAGATGATTCTTTCTCCATTGAGTGGTCTTGACATGCTTGTCAAAAATCAATTAACCACAGATGTGAGAGTTTATTTCTGGGCTCTCTGGTCTATGTGTCGTCCTACTGCCAGTACCACACTGTTTTGATTACTTGTAGCTTTGAAATCAGGAAGTGAGAGACCTCCAACTATTTTTTTCAAGATTGCTTTGGCTGTTTGGGGTAACTTGAAATTTCTTATGAATTTTAGGATGGGATTTTCATTTCTGCAAAAATGCCATGGAATTTTGATAGGTATTACATTGAATCTGTATATTGCTTTGGGTGGTATTATCATCTTAATAATATTAACAATATTAAGTCTTTCCATTCATGAACACCTGCTTTTGCTTTCTTACAGGATGTAATTATTCTATCTTCTTGATCAACTGACCCTTGTATCAATATATACTGTTCATCTTTGTCTCATAACAATTTTTGACATAAAGTCTATTTTGTCTGATGTTAATCCAGCCATCCAAGCTCTCTTTTAGTTACCATTTGCGTATAATATTTTTTCCCACCTTTTCATTTTTCAATCTATTTGTGTCCGTGGATCTAAGGTGAGTTTCTTGTAGACAACAAATGGTTGGATCACTCTTTTCTTTTTGAAACACATTCTGCCAATCTCTGTCTTTTAATTGGTGAATTTAATCCATTTACATTTAAGGTAATACTGATAAGGATGGATTTACTTCTCTCATTTTCCTATTTGTTTCCTTTATGTTTTATATATATTTTTTGTTCGTTAAAACACAAATACTGCCTTCATTTGTGTCTAAGTGAATTTTTTCTATTGTATCTTTTCATGCCCTTCTTTTTTTTTTCAGTATATTTTTTGGTTATTTTCATAGTAGTTATCTTGGAGCTTCCAATTAACATCTAAAAGTTTTAACAGTCTAGTTTGAATTTATACCCACTTAGCTTCAACAGCATAAAAAATCTCGGTTACTGAACAGCTTTGTCTCCCCATTTTACTTTGTTATTGTCACAGATTATGTCATTATACATTATTGCCTATTAACATATATTTACAAATAGTATATAAATAAATAATTTTATGTATTTGTATTTTAAATCATATAAGAAACAAAAGAAGAGTAACAAACCAAAAATATTATAATACTGACTTCTACACTTACTTATGTAGTTACCTCTACTGGCATTCTTGCTTTCTTTATATGGCTTTCAGTTATTGTCCAGTGTCCTTTCATTTCCCTGAAGGAGTCCCTTTATTCTTAAAATTTTTTAACATCTTTATTGGAGTATAATTGCTGTACAATGGTGTGTTAGTTTCTGCTGTATAACAAAGTGAATCAGCTATACATATACATATATCCTCATATCTCCTCTCTCTTGCGTCTCCCTCCCACCGTCCCTATTCCACCCCTCTAGGTGGACACAAAGCACTGAGCTGATCTCCCTGTGCTATGAGGCTGCTTCCCACTAGCTATCTATTTGACATTTGGTAGTGTATATATGTCCATGCCACTCTCTCACTCGAGGGAGTCCCTTTAGCATTTCTTTTTCTTTTTTAAAAAATATTTATTTATTTATTTTTGGCTACATTGGGTCTTTGTTGCTGCGCATGGGCTTTTCTCTAGTTGCGGTGAGTGGGGACTACTCTTCGTTGTGGTGTGCAGGCTTCTCATTGCGGTGGCTTCTCTTGTTGCGGAGCATGGGCTCTAGGCACGTGGGCTTCAATACTTGTGGCATGCAGGCTCTAGAGTGCAGGCTTGGTAGTTGTGGCGTATGGGCTTAGTTGTTCTGTGGCATGTGGGATCTTCCTGGACCAGGGCTCAAACCCACATCTCCTGTATTGGCAGGCAGATTCTTAACCACTGTGCCAACAGGGAAGCCCCCTTTAGCATTTCTTAAAGGGCTGGTTTGCTAGCAGTGAACTCCCTCAGCTTTTTTTAAAATCTAGAATGTCTTAATTCCTCCCTAATTTTTGAAGAATAGCTTTGCCAGGTATAGAATTTTTGGGTGACAGTTTTTTTTCTCTTTGAACATTTAAAATATGTTATTCCACTGCCTTCTGGCTACCATGATTTCTGATGACAAATAGGCTGTTAATCTTTTTAAGAAGCTCTTGAACATGTCAAGTCACTTTTCTCTTGCTGCTTGCTGAATCTCTCAGCAAGTTTTTGACAGTTTTATTATAATGTGTTCTGGTGTGAATCTCTTTGACTTTATCCTACTTGTAGTCTGTTGAGCTTCATGGATGTATAGATTCATGTCTTTCATTAAATTTGGGCAGTCTTTGGCCATTATTTCTTCAAAGATTCTTTCTGTCCCTTTTTCTCTTCTGGGACTCTTATGTGATGAGATATTTAATGGTGTCCCACAGTCCCTTTGGCTCTGTTAATTTTATTTTTTTCATTCTTTTTCTTTCTGCTCCACAGACTGGATAATTTCCATTGTCCTATCTTCAAGTTTGCTGATCTTTATTCTGCCTATTCAAGTCTGCTCTTAACCCTTCTAATGAATTTCATTTTAGCTATTGTACTTTTTAGCTCCAGAGTTTCTATTTGGTTTCTTTTTATAGTTTCTGTCTCCTTATTGATATTCTCTATCCATATATTGTTCTTCTGCTTTTTTTGTTAGTTCTTTGCCCATGGTTTCCTTTAGCTTTTGAGTATATTTAAGATAGCTGACTTAAAGTCTCTGCCTAGTATGCCTGGGCTGCCTCAGGGAATGTTTCTGTTACCTTTTTCCTTTGAATGGGCCATACTTTACTGTTTCTTTATATACCCTGTGATTTTTTTTTTGGTCAAAAAGTGAACATTTTGATATTATAACTCTGGAAAGCAGATTCTCCTCCCTCCCCAGAGTTTGCTGTTGTGGCTTGTTGATGACTACAATCATCCATTTCTCTAGTGACATTCCCATACTCTTTTTGCAAAGACTATATTTCTTATTTGTGTGTGGTTACTGAATCTCTGTTGCATTATATCAGTGGTCATTTAGTGACCTGACAGAGATTTCCCTAAGTGCCTGGAGCCAAAAAGAAAAAAAACCCCACCACACTCTCCTTATTTTCTCAGATTGGCTCTGAGCAGAGGCAGTCCTTCAGTGCTTGGACAGGCCACCTAATTCTGTCTTAGCTTTTTACTTCCTGCTTGTGCAGACCCTAAAGATCAGCCTTAGAGTGCAAGCTTAGGGTCCACTCAGGTCTTTTTCTGAGCATGCATTGAGCTCTAGGAATGCATGTTGCATAAAAGAAGTATCAGTACTTCTTTTATTGCTAAATAGTATAACTTTTATTGCTAAATAATACTCCACTATATGGATATAACATATTTTATTTATTTATCCATCAATTGATGGACATCTGGATTGTTTCCACTTTTTGGCTGTTATGAATAATGCTGCCCTGACATTGTGGACTCTTTCTAGTCTAGTATAGGTAGATCTAACTCATTTATATTTTGAAAACAGACTTATTTATTAGATATAATTGATATACAATGTACTGCATATATTTAAAATTCATAATCTGATGATGTATAAGTCTGTGAATTCATCACCATAATGAAGAAAACAATCATTGCTTTCATTTCAAAAGTTCCACACGCCACTTTGTAGTCCTATGCAACTCTACAGCCCTATCTGACTGCACCCACTGATCTAATTTCTGTCATGAAGTATTAGTTTGCATTTTCTAGAATTTTATGTTAGTGGAATAGTACAATATGGCACTTTTTGTCTAGTTTGTTTCACTCGGCATAATTATTTTGATTTTTTCCCATGTTGTTGCATGTATCAATAGTTAATTTATTGCTGAATGGTATTCCATTATATCACAACTTGCTTATCCATTACAATTACAAATGATCTTTCAAATGATCTGAGATATTACAAATGATCCTGTTTAAGCATTTTTGTACAAATCTTTTTGTGGACTAATTCTTTCATTTCTGTTTGGTAACTACCTAGAAGTAGAATAGCTGGGTTGTATGGTAGGTGAATATTTAACTTTTTAAGAAAATGCCAAACTGTTTCCAACAAGGAAAAACAATGGCCATTTGGACAACAGCCAACAGTTGTATCATTTTACATTCTTAATAGCAGTGTATGAGCATTCCAGTTGCTCTATATCCTCACCAACACTTGGTATGGTCAGCCTTTTAAATTTCAGCCATTTTAGTATGTGTGTAGTGGTATTTAATTGTAGTTTTATATTATATTTTACTAATGATTAATGATATTGAGCATCTTTTTATGTATACCTGTTTGCCATCCATTTTTCTTCTATGGAGAAGTGCATGTTCAAATATTTTGCCTATTTTAAATTGGTTTTTGCTTTTCATTATTACAGAGATTGAGGGATACGAGTTCTTAGCATAATCTGGATAAAACTCCTTTGATGGATATGTGTTTTAAAATTATTTCAGTCTGTGGCTTGCCTTTTTATTTTCTTGGCAGTATCTCTATTGAATTAAAGGCCAGCATGTAGATAAAGAAGGAAATCTTCATATGGTCACAGTTCATGTGGAAGACTTGCAAGTTTTAATTGATCATGGTCTTAATACAAGTCTAGGGTGTGATGTAGCTAGTGAACTCAGGCTTTATCTATGAGTACATTTTGTAAATAATGAGAAGTAATAATCTTATGATACTTTGTACTGATCATATCACATTATTATTTTCAATTCTGGGGACTAAATGTTAAACGGAACATCGTCAAACTTAAGTGCATTCAGAGGAAGTAGATTAGGATAGTAAGAAGACAAAGAGAAAAGATCAAAGGAACTTGAGATAGTCTAGAAATAAAAGAAATAAACAGAGACAAAGTTTTCAAAAATTTGAAGGTCTTGCCGAGTAAGAGAATAGTTAAGTGCGTGGGATGTGTACTTAGAGGGACATGAATTCAAAAGCTAGTTACTCTTAATAGATTAGGCATAGTACTCAAAGGCTAAGTTTTTTCACTGGTAAAATTCATAGTACATATTAAATACTCAACAAATAATATTATTCTTAAGCTTACTATGTGACAATAGTATTGTTATGAACTATTTATTACATAACTACTTCTGGAAAATCATAGGATAATTGGGATATTCATTTTATTAATTTATTCTGAACAAAATTGGCATTTTATTTGGAAGGTCTGTCAGTGTTTTAGTTACCTATTGTTATGTAAGAAATTGCCCCCAAATCTAGAAGATTAAATAATAAACACTTATCTCACAATTTCTGCTGTGGTTTAGGAAATAAGGAGCAGCCTAGCTGGGTAATTCTGGCTCAGGGTCTCTCGTGAAGTTACAGTTAAGATGTCAGCAAAGGCTGTGATCATCTTAAGGCTGACTGTTGACAGAAAACCCCAGTTTCATCCTTGCCCCTTGGCAGGATGCCTCAGGTTCTTGCCATGTTAACTTTCCCCTAGTGAAGCTTGAGCATTCTCATGTCATGGCAGCCGGCTTCTCCTAGAGGAAATAATACAAAGAGTAAGGAAGAAGTCACAATGCCTTTTATGTCCTACTTTCAGAAATCACATATTGTCACTTCTGCCTCCTTGAATTCCTTAAAAGTGAGTCACTAAATACAACCCATACTCAAAGAAAGGGGAATTAGGCTCCCCTTTTTAAAAGGGTTATTATTAAAGAATTTATGGACATATTTTTAAAAACCAATGCAACCAAAAAGGAAATTTGTGCACAAAAATATGTTAAGGATGTTTCTGATGTTGACTTAGGAAAGAAAAGTGTTCAGCCCTCATCTCCGTAATCAAGTTTCTGGATATAGATTTCCTATAAAATCACCATACCAAATATATTTCCCTTTAAGTTTGCTTCCTAAAATATTGGGTCCACCTCAGGTAAAGAAATATTTCAATTATTTAATTATCATAAAACCCTGACCTCATGGAGAGATATCCAGTCTTTCCCTGTAAAATGGTCCTCACTGAGTTTCTGTCTGAAGTCTTTTGGCCATTCAAGATAAGAATCTTAATTTATGTTCTTCTGCTAGCTCAGGGTTAATATCTTCATATTATATGAAGACTATCTCCCCTGTCAATCTGACCTAGTATATTAGTTTCCTGCGGCTGCTGTAACGAATTACTGCAAACTGGGTGGCCTAAAACAGCACAATTTATTCTCTTGTAGTTCCAGAGGCCAGAAGTCCAAAATCAAGGTGTCAGCAGGGCTGCACTCCCTCTGGAGGCTGTGGGGGAAGAAGATTCTTCTTCTTCTATTTCTACTTCTTTTAGCTTCTGGTGGCTCTTGGCATTCCTCGGCTCAGAGCTGCATCACTCCAGACTCTGTGGTCACACTGCCTCCTCCTTTTCTGCCTGTTATCTTCCTTTGTCTCATTCTTATAAGGACACTTGTTACTGGATTTAGGGCCCACGGTAAAATCTAGAAGCTCCTCTTCTCCAAATTCTTAATCACATATTTTGCTATATAAGGTAATATTCAATCTTTTACTATATTACCAAGGTAATATTCACAGGTTCTGAGAATTAGGATGTGGTCATATCTTTTGTGGGGCTGCCATTCAGCCCACTACCCCTATTATCATTATTAATTAGCCTGGCAAAATAGGATATCCTTAAGATAGTCCCTAAAATATGACTAAAACTTTTGTTTCTGTAAAATTTACTCTGTTATTAATATAATCAAATGTCTGAAAATATATAATTTCTTAGAAAAGGTGGGATTTATGGTTTTTTGAAGGCGTGATATAAACTTGAGAAATGTTGGTCTAATTGATTAATCTTTTGTTATCAAGTATTTTGTACATATATAAACATACAAAAACACCTATGTACTTACCACCTAACTCTCAAATATTAATATTTTGCATTATTTTAAAAAACATTATAGATACAGTTGAAGTACCCTGTATTCCCTTCCCTTGTTTTATTCTTCCATCTCTTCTTCTTTACAGGTAATTACTATCCTGAATTTGGTGGTTTTCTTTGTCATGAAAATATTTAATACTATTTATAAATATGTAGCTATCATAATATAGAGCCATTTATATCTTGGAATGCCATATATATGTCTATATATATTATAAATATGATATGCTATACTTATTGTTATTTTTTCTCAATGTTATATTTTTCAGGTTTAATAATGTTGTTAAATATATAATTTTGTTCAGTGTTTGTTTCATAGACTGAGTTGCAAACCATTAGTAGCGCAATCAATTTAGTAGGTCATGAACTACTTTAGAAAAAAAGAAATAGAATAACAGAGAAAATAGAATGCACCACAGGCACATGTGCACCACATGCAATTAAAATATAGTTGTGTGAAAGTTCTCTCTTTTTCTCTCTCTTTTTACATATAAATTGAGTCATGGTGTAAACTATATTTCTAACTGTAGGTAAAACATTTGAAAGACATAGCTCTAACTCATTTATTTTCATTACTATAAATTTCATTATATGAATGTACCACATTTTTCCTGTTGATATTCAATTGTTTGCACTATTTTACTATTAAAATTAATGCTGCAAAATACTGTTAAACAAGACTCCTTGTTCATGTATGTAAGACTTTCTCTATATTATTTACAAGTGGAAGTGCTACAGTATATGTATGTTCAGCTCTGCTGGATATTTCTAAATTCCTCTTCACTGTGGAGTTTTCATTAGCAGTGTACAACATCCATAGAATGTATTTACAACATCAAGAGTGAACCCTACTGTAAACTATGGACTTTGGGTAATAATGATGCGTCAACATGGGTTCATCAATTTTAAAAAATGTCACTGCGGTGGGGAATGTCAATAATGGAGAAGGTTTTATGTGTGTGGGGACAGAGATTATATGGGAACTCTCTGTACTTTCAGCTCAATTTTTCCGTGAACCTACAACTGCTCTAAAATAAATAAGGTTTATTAATTAAGAAAAGCAAAAAACTTCACCTGACTCTGGAGAACTATTGCCTATATAACCAACATGGCTTAAAGGCTTATTGAGACTTAAAAAATATATTTTTTGTAGGGGGAATATCTCAATAAAAAATATAATAGTAGGACATTTGGGAAGGGCTACTTATTTGACGTTAAAAAAAAGCATGAGCAATGAAGGAAACATATTAGTGAAAAGGAATGAAATGTATCTTGACTACTTATGGAACAGGGCACAACAGAACACAGGTCGAAAACCACTACTTTTTGATTCTTAAAACCAAAGAAAAAAAGTCAGTGCCCAGATAATTTTTCCAAGGCAGGAATTCGGCAATTTTTTTCTTGGCTCCAAGAGAAAAATAGCACAAAAAATGTTTAGTATTCCATGATTAGTTATTATTTTGTTTATACATCATAGTAAAAGATCTATTTTAAATACCTGGCTAGGAGACACTCAAGATGGCAGAAGAGTAAGACATGGAGATCACCTTCCTCCCCACAAATACATCAGAAATACATCTACATGTGGAACAACTACAACAGAACACCTATTGGATGCTGGCAGAAGACCTCAGACTTCCCAAAAGGCAAGAAATTCCCCACGTACCTGGCCGTGTGGCTGACAGGGTCTTGGTGCTCCGGCCAGGTGTCAGGCTTGGCCTCTGAGGTGGGAGAGCCGAGTTCAGGACATTGGTCCACCAGAGACCTCCCAGCTCCATGTAATATCAAGTGGGGAAAGCTCTCTCAGAGATCTCCATCTCAATGCTAAGACCCAGCTCCACTCAACGAGCAGGAAATAACAAGATGGACTTAATTGATATTTATAGGACATTCCATCCAAAAACAACTGAATATACATTCATCTCAAGTGCTCATGGAACATTCTCCAGGATAGACCATACCATGGATCACAAATCAAGCATTGGTAAATTTAAGAAAATTGAAATCGTATCAAGCATCTTTTCTGAGCACAACACTATGAGACTAGATATCAATTACAGGAAAAAAATCTGTAAAAAATACAAACACATGGAGGCTAAACAATACACTACTTAACAACCAAGAGATCACAGAAGCAATCAAAGAAGAAATCAAAAAATACCTAGAAACAAATGACAATGAAAACACGACACCCCAAAACCTATGGGATGCAGCAAAAAAAGTTCCTAGAGAGAAGTTTATAGCAATACAATCCTACCTTAAAAAACAAGGAACAGGGCTTCCCTGGTGGCTCAGTGGTTGAGAGTCCGTCTGCCGATGCAGGGGACATGGGTTTGTGCCCCGGTCCAGGAAGATCCCACATGTCGCGAGTGGCTGGGCCCGTGAGCCATGGCCGCTGAGGCTGCGCGTCCGGAGCCTGTGCTCTGCAACGGGAGAGGCCACAACAGTGAGAGGCCCGCGTACTGCAAAAACAAAAACAAAAGAAACAAGGAACATCTCAAATAAAAAATCTAACCTTACACCTAAAGCGATTAGAGAAAGAAGAACAAAAAACCCCAAACTTAGCAGAAGGAAAGAAATCATAAAGATCAAATCAGAAATAAATGAAAAAGAAATGAAGGAAACAATAGCAAAGATCAATAAAACTAAAAGCTGGTTCTTTGAGAAGATAAACAAAATTGATAAACCATTAGCCAGACTCATCAAGAAAAAAAGAGAGAAGACTCAATTCAATAGAATTAGAAATGAAGATGGAGAAGTAACAATTGACACTGGAGAAATACAAAAGATCATGAGAGATTACTACAGGCAACTCTATGCCAATAAAATGGACAACCTGGAAGAAATGGACAAATTCTTAGAAATGTACAACATTCTGAGACTGAACCAGGAAGAAATAGAAAATATGAACAGACCAATCACAAGCACTGAAATTGAAACTGTGATTAAAAATCTTCCAACAAACAAAACCCCAGGACCAGACGGCTTCACAGGCGAATTCTATCAAACATTTAGAGAAGAGATAACACCTATCCTTCTCAAACTCTTCCAAAATATAGCAGAGGGAGGATCACTCCCAAACACATTCTACAAGGCCACCATCACCCTGATACCAAAACCAGACAAAGATGTCACGAAGAAAGAAAACTACAGGCCAATATCACTGATGAATATAGATGCAAAAATCCTCGACAAAATACTAGCAAACAGAATCCGACAGCACGTTAAAAGGATCATACACCATGATTAAGTGGGGTTTACCCCAGTAATGCAAAGATTCTTCAATATACGCAAATCAACCAATGTGATACACCATATTAACAAATTGAAGGAGAAAAACCATATGATCATCTCAATAGATGCAGAGAAAGCTTTTGACAAAATTCAACACCCGTTTATGATAAAAATCCTCCAGAAAGTAGGCATAGAGGGAACTTTTTTCAACATAATAAAGGCCATATATGACAAACCCACAGCCAACATCGTCTTCAACAGTGAAAAACTGAAAGCATTTCCAACTAAGATCAGGAAGAAGACAAGGTTGCTCACTCTCACCTCTATTATTCAACATAGTTTTGGAAGTTTTAGCCACAGCAATCAGAGAAGAAAAAGAAATAAAAGGAATAAAAATCGGAAATGAAGAAGTAAAGCTGTTACTGTTTGCAGATAACATGATACTATCTATAGAGAATCCTAAAGATGCTACCAGAAAACTACTAGAGCTAATCAATGAATTTGGTAAAGTAGCAGGATACAAAATTAATTCACAGAAATCTCTAGCATTCATATACACTAATGGTGAACAATCTGAAAGTGAAATGAACAAAACACTCCCATTTACCATTGCAACAAAAAGAATAAAATATCTAGGAATAAATCTACCTAAGGAGACAAAAAACCTGTATGCAGAAAATTTAAAGAAAGCCTCTTCAATAAGTGGTGCTGGGAAAACTGGACAGCTACATATAAAAGAATGAAATTAGAACACTCCCTAACACCATACACAAAAATAAACTCAAAATGGATTAAAGACCTAAATGTAAGGCCAGACACTAGCAAACTCTTAGAGGAAAACATAGGCAGAACACTCTATGACATAACTCACACCAAGATCCTTTTTGACCCACCTCCTAGATAAATGGAAATAAAAACAAAAATAAACAAATGGGAACTAATGAAACTTAAAGCTTTTGCACAGCAAAGGAAACCATAAACAAGACCAAAAGACAACCCTCAGAATGGGAGAAAATATTTGCAAATGAAGCAACTGACAAAGGATTAATCTCCAAAATTTACAAGCAGCTCATGCAGCTCAATATCAAAAAAACAAACAACCCAATCCAAAATTGGACAGAAGATCTAAACAGACATTTCTCCAAAGAAGATATACAGTTTGCCAATAAACACATGAAAGAATGCTCAACATCATTAATCATTAGAGAAATGCAAATCAAAACTACAATGAGATATCATTTCATACCGGTCAGAATGGCCATCACCAAAAAATCTACAAACCATAAATGCTGGAGGGTGTGTGGAGAAAAGGGAACCCTCTTGCACTGTTGGTGGGACTGTAAATTGATACGGCCACTATGGAGAACAGTATGGAGGTTCCTTAAAAAACTAAAGATAGAAGTACCATACGACCCAGCAATCCCACTACTGGACATATATCCTGAGAAAACCATAAGTCAAAAAGAGTCAGGTACCACAATGTTCATTGCAGCTCTATTTTCAATAGCCAGGTCATGGAAGCAACCTAAGTGTCCATCAACAGATGAATGGATAAAGAAGATGTGGCTCATATATACAATGGAATATTACTCAGTCATAAAAAGCAACGGAATTGAGTTATTTGTAGTGAGGTGGATGGACCTAGAGTCTGTCATACACAGTGAAATAAGTCAGAAAGAGAAAAACAAATCCGTATGCTAACACATATATATGGAAGCTAAGAAAAAAAAGTCATGAAGAACCTAGGGGCAAGATAGGAATAAAGGCACTGACCTACTAGAGAATGGACTTTAGGAAATGGGCTGGAGGAAGGGTAAGCTGTGACAAAGTGAGAGAGTGGCATGGACATATATACACTACCAAATGTAAAATAGATAGCTAGTGGGAAGTAGCCACATAGCACAGGGAGATCAACTAGGTGATTTGTGACCACCTAGAGGGGTGGGATAGGGAGGTTGGGAGGGAGGGAGCTGGAAGAGGGAAGAGATATGGGAACATATGTATATGTATAACTGATTCACTTTGTTATAAAGCAGAAACTAACACACCATTGTAAAGCAATTATACTCCAATAAAGATGTTAAAAAAAACCTCCCAAAAAACACATTCATGTACCAAAGTGTTCACTGCAGCTCAATTTACAATAGCCAGGACATGGAAGCAACCTAAGTGTACATCGACAGATGAATGGATAAAGAAGATGTGGCATATATATATACAATGGAATATTACTCAGCCATAAAAAGCAACGAAATTGAGTTATTTGTAGTGAGGTGGATGGGGCTAGAGTCTGTTATCAGAGTGAAGTAAGTCAGAAAGTGAAATACAAATCCGTATGCTAACACATATATATGGAATCTAAAAAAAAATGACTATGGAGAACCTAGGGGCAGGACAGGAATAAAGACGTAGACGTTGAGAATGGACTTGAGGACACGGGGAGGCTGAAGGATAAGCTGGGGTGAAGTGAGAGACTGGCATGGATTTTTGTATTCTACCATATGTAAAATAGCTAGTGGGAAGCAGTCGCTTAGCACAGGGAGGACAGGTCAGTGCTTTGTGACCACCTAGTGGGGTGGGATAGGGAGGGTGGGACGGAGTTGCAAGAGAGAGGGGATACGGGGATATATGTATACGTATAGCTGTTTCAGTTTGTTATAAAGCAGAAATTAACACACTATTGTAAACAGTTATAGTCCAGTAAAGTTGTTAAAAATATCTGGCTAATTTATCTTAATATATTGGCAATTTAATAAATTGGTCATTTATTAAATTGCCACACAAATAAGACTAGGCCCTTTTTCTTCCCTAGCAGAATAACAGGACTTGGAGCTCCTGCTCTAGACCACCTAGGGCTTTCAAACAATTAGTGCAACCATTTATATTAAAACTTCTGAGCCATGGCTTCAACCTCTTCACTTTTCAAGTGAAGCAGATAACTAATTACTTGGATAATTTACTTGGCTGATTTAGTAGGCTTTAATAAGACCCAAGTTACTTGGGTTATTCATCAAGGCTTTTTGTGAGAGGACAGCTGCTCTGAATTAGCCATTAGCTGCTTCTCTTTCCTTTTTTTTTTCCTTCCTTCCTTCCTCTTTCTCCAACCCCCCCACCTTCTTTCTTTTTGAAACTTAGTTCCTTATTTTCATTAACAAAACAGATCTGAACACCTTGGCATCCTCACTTATGCCTCTTTCCTATGGCAGTTTCTAAAACTCTTTCAAGAAACCTCAACTTCATCATATCACCAGTGAATTGGGAGACTGGGATTGACATACATACACTAATATGTATAAAATGGATAACTAATAAGAACCTGCTGTATAAAAAAATAAAATTCAAAAATTAAAAAGAAAAGAAATCTTAAATCGAATTCCAATAAAGAGTTTTAGGAATTTACTTAGGAAGTGTTTTCAATTAAATGCAACGACAACATGGGTGGATATTTTAATAACCTTATAAGGAAAGTCTATTTTCAAAATGCAGTGGTAGGTGTCTTCTTCAGAGGTTACCAAAAATAGTAAATACTGGTTAATAATTAGGCAGCACGTCCTATGCTATCCCTTTAAGCCCAGTATATAGGTGTTTATCCAGTGTTGGGTGTTTGAGTTTCTTGACTTCGTAAGCTTGCAAAGTACTAGAAGGAAAGGTAGTATTTTATACATTCATTTCAGCCTAATAAAACCAATACTGACTTTTAAAGAACTTTGAATTCATTATCTATCAGCTATTTCTTTTCACTTTCTCTAAGAGTCTTATTTCCTTCTGCTATTCCTACCGCTTTTCTGAAGTTCCATATATCGGACTGCAATCCAATGGACCTCCCCGATTTTCTCTTTATTCCTTCCCCGCACAAATTTAAACATACTAAACCACTCCTTCGCCAAAGTAAAAGAACGCGAGAGCTCGTCTACACGTTTGGTCAAAACGCATTCTTGTAATCCTGATCCCTTCACCTTCTCCTTTCCCCCCCGCGAATGAAGCTCTCGATCTAAATTTACCCCCCACTCCACCTGCAGCCTTATTGCTACTGCTCTGCGCACTGTTGAACCCAAGTTCTTTCCAGGTCTTCCATTTCCTAAGAAAAACAAAAGCCACTTGGTTTTCAGGGCTTTAAACACTAGGACCCGCTTTCTTCCTCCTCATCGGACCTATTGGCCCTCCGTGCTTCCTCACTCGGACTCGATATCCACCTCAGCTGCTCTCTTGCCGCAGCACCACTTCCGGATCTCCGGTGTCTCCGCTTTACTGGTCCGCCCACCTCCCCCGCGCACTTCTAGAGCTTTGTGCGAACCACTAGCTGGGTAGGAGCGGAGACGCAGGCTGGCCGAGGGCCAGCGGTCTCCTCCTAGAAGACGCACTGAATGGCTTCTCCAGCCTGAGAACTCCGGCCCTGCTGCGGAGTCGAGTGGTGGCGGTGGAAGGTTCGTTTGTTTCGAGCACCGAACGGGGCACACCCGGAAGTGCGCTGTACGGGAGCTGCGCCGCCTCAGCAGGCGGGTGCCGGGTACCGGGAGGGGAAGGAGACGCCACGGTACTCTTCGGCGTGTCACCCGAGGGTGCGATACGGCGAGTGGCGTACGGCCTGCTTCTGGCTCTGTTTCTACGGTGGTAGATCCGGCCGGGTTCCGGGGGGCGAGGGCCTCCTGGGGCGGCTGGGCTGGCTAAGGGAGGGGTGCGGCGGCCAAAGGCGAGCCTGCCTCTCCTCATTTTCCCACTCCAGGGGACCCGCTTTCTTTAGGTCACCATCTCTTCCTCTCACTTCTCGCCAGGCGAGTTGAGGGGAGTTGTACTAGTGAGGCAGTCGCGGCTGGAGCAGAGTCCATTTGAGTTTTCTCTGCTTTTGGGAGAAGGCGAGCGGCCGCTTTGGTGGGGACTGTTGCTTTTCGGCCTTTTCAGCCTTTCCTGAGAAATGTCTTTTCCTTAAGGAATGCACCACAGACTCAGTTACCTCTAATGTTTCTGTCTTTATCCCTTTCAGCTTCTGACTTTGACTCCTCTGTACCTTAAAGAATGCTGGAGTCATATGTGACTCCAATTTTAATGAGCTATGTGAATCGCTACATCAAAAACTTAAAGCCGTCAGATCTACAGCTTTCACTATGGGGCGGAGACGTGGTTCTCAGCAAGCTGGAGTTAAAATTGGATGTGCTGGAGCAGGTAAGCGGTGTAGCTGTCACTGGAAACATTTTCAGCCTGCTTGGAAGTAATGTGTGCTTTCCTACACTGACTATGCTTTAAAAGCTTAGTTTTTCTGCTAATGTATTTTGGGCTATCTTGAACTAGAGACCTTGCTTTACAGAATTTTTTTTTTTATGGTTTGTTACTAGTGATGGATTATTAGAATCATAATCCCCCAAATTGCCGCAACAGATAGAAAAAAAATTTCATTGTTCTTGTCAGAATTGTTCACTCTTACTCAGTTCTTAAGCTTTACCGAGTAAGCTAATTTACATTGCTAGGATTCTGTATGACGCTGGAAAATATTCTCTTTTTCCTTTTTGGGGAACGAAGGGGTGCGAAAGACAGCAAGGTCACATCTTGAGGAAAGTTCTCTCAGTGGGAAAAATGACATTACCCATGACATCTTCAGAATATTGAATAGACAGATTGAGAATGCCAGCATAGTTGAAAACTTCTTTCTTAATCACTTTTTTAGTTTCTTTTTTTTTAACATGGGAATGGTCTGATGTAAATGAACTGTAACTTCAAAGTTCATATATTTATTAATTCACTTAGTACACTTATTATTAACATATGCCAGGCAATTCTTTTAGGCTTGAGAATACAAAAATTACCTCTGGGAACTCAGTGCCGCTCCGCGGCATGTGGGATCTTCCTGGACCGGGGCACGAACCCTTGTCCCCTGCATTGGCAGGCGGACTCTCAACCACTGCGCCACCAGGGAAGCCCCCCAACTGCTTTTTAGGAGATAAGGGAAGACAATCTGATGGTGATGTTATTAGTAACTTTTAGTTATATTCCACTGCTTTCTGTACTATGGAATAACGTGGAGTTAACGCCGAGAAATAATATTCTTGGTTTCTTCCCCTTCCACTCTCCAAGGTTGATTATCTTAATATTTTCATTGTTTTTTAATGAGCACAAATCCTAAGTATACAGCTCAAATTTTGCATATGCATACACCTGTGTAACCACTATCCAGATCAAGAAATAAAATACTTCCTGCACCCCAAAACGCTCTCCTTGCCTTTTTGTAATTAGTACCCCACCCCTAAAACAAGTGACTGCTATTCTGACTTCTATCAACACAGATAAATTTCTTGAACCTGTTCTTGAAACTTAAATGAGAATCACTTGTGTTTGAATTCTTTTGTTCGACATTATGGCCAAGATTAACCCAGGTTATTGAATGAATGACAGTTTATTCTTTGTATTGCCTTGTGGTATTCCGTTGTATAAAGATTCACAGTTTATATATTTATTTTCCCTTTGAGGTACATTTGGATTTTTTCTGCTTTTGACAATTATGAAGAAAGCTCTTAAGAACATTCTTGTATTGGACAGAGGTGTTGATTTCCTTTAGATGCATACCTAGGAGGCAGGCATATATTTAGCTTTAATGGATACTGCCAAATAGTTTTCCAGGGTGGTTGTACCAATTTACATTCTCACCAGTAATGTGTGGGAGTTCCAGTTACTTCACATTTTTTGCTGTTACTCGGTAAGTTTGTTATTTTTAGCCTTTCCCTGTGCTATTGGCTGTTTGTGTATCTTCTTTGGAGAAATGTCTGTTAAAGTCCTTTGCCCATTTTAAAAAGTTTTTTTGTTACTGAGTTGTAGGAATTATTTATATATTCTGGGTATCAATCCCTTATCAGATATGATGTGCAAGTATCATCTCCCATTGTGGGTTGCCTTTTGACTCTGTTGATATATCCTTTGAAGAACCAAAGTTTTAAATTTTGATGAAGTCCAACTTACAACTTTTTCTTTTGATGCCTGGGCTTTTGGTGTTATATCCAAGAAATCATTGCCAAATCCAGTGTCATGAAGCTTTTCCCCTATATTTTCTTCTAAGAGTTTTATAGTTTTAGCTCTCACATTTAGTTATTTGATCACTTTTCAGTTAATTTTTGTATGTGGTACAAGGATCCAACTTCATATTTTTTTGCATATGGCTATTCAGTTTTTCTAACATCGTTTGTCAAAGACTGTCCTTTCGCTACTGAATGATCTTGGCACCCTTCTTGAAAATCAAATGGTCATTGATAGGAGGGTTTATTTCTGGGCCCTCCATATGATTCCATTGATCTGTATGTCTGTCTTTATGTCAGTATCACATTGTTTTGATTACCATGACTTTGTAGTAAGTTTTGAAATCAGGAAATGTGAAATCTCCAACTTTTTACCTTTATTAGTTTTAACATTTTTTAAATTTAATTAAAAAATTTTTATCGGAGTCTAGTTGATTTACAATGTTGTGTTATGCTGTACAGCAAAGTGAATCAGTTATACATATATCCACTCTTTTTTAGATTCTTCCCCCATATAGGTCATTACAGAGTACTGAGTAGAGTTCCCTGTGCTACACAGTAGGCCCTTATTAGTTATCTGTTTTACATATAGTAGTGTGTATATGTCAAGCCCAGTCTCCCAATTTATCCCTCCGCTGCCCCTTACCAGTTTTTTAAATGTTAGGAAAAATTAATCATGAAGTCATACTAGTTAGGAGTTTTCTTAGTTGGAGAGTTTTAATTCCTGATTTAATTGCTTTAACAGATATAGGACTGTTTAGATTTCTGTTTCTCCTTTTGTTAGTTTTGGTTAGTTACGCTTTTCAAGGAATTTCTCCATTTCCTCAAAATCAGCAAACAATGGTGTGGGCCTAACTTTGTAAATAAAATTTTATTGGAGCCCAGCTATTCTCATTTGTTTACATGTTGTCTGTGGCTGCTTTTGAAAGCTAAAACGACAGGGTTAAGTGCTGGAACAGAGTCTGAATGGCTTGCAAAAGCCTGAAATATTTACTATCTGCTCCTTACTGAAAAAGTTTGCTTGCCTCTGCTCTAAGTTGTCATATTTAAGCCATAAAGTTGGTTTTTTTGGTTTGTTTTTCATTTTAAAGTTGCCTTAAAAAATCTAGGAACTGTTATGATATCCTCTTTTCAATGCTTATATTAGTAATTTGTATTTTCATTAGTATTGCTAGGGCTTTATTAAAATTAGTCGAAACCCAACTTTGTTGATTTTTTTTCTATTGTATTCCTGCTTTCTTTGTAATGTATTTCTTTTCTTTTTTTAAATAAATTTATTTATTTATTTACTTATTTTTGTCTGTGTTGGGTCGTCTTTGCTGTGCACGGGCTTTCTTTAGTTGAGGTGAGCAGGGGCTACTCTTTGTTGCGGCGCGCAGGCTTCTCATTGTGGTGGCTTCTCTTGTTGCGGAGCACGGGCTCTAGGCACGTGGGCTTCAGTAGTTGTGGCATGAGGGCTCAGTAGTTGTGGCTCACGGGCTCTAGAGCACAGGCTCAGTAGTTGTGGCACACAGGCTTTGTTGCTCCGTGGCATGTGGGATCTTCCTGGACCAGGGCTCAAACCTGTGTGCCCTGCATTAGCAGGTGGATTCTCAGCCACTGCGCCACCAGGGAAGTTCCCGTAATGTATTTCTGCTCTTATTTTTTTTAATCATTTCTTTTTTTTCCTGTTTCTTTGGATTTGATTTGCCATTGTTTTCTCTAGCTTCTTGAGGTGGAAGCTTAGGTTATTGATTTTCTTCAGCCCTTTTCTACTCTAATGTGTGCATTGAATACTGTACATTTTTCTTTAACCGTCTATTGCAGGCTCAGTGGCCATGGCTCATGGGCCCAGCTGCTCCGCGGCACGTGGGATCTTCCCGGACTGGGGCACGAACCTGTGTTCCCTGCATCGGCAGGCGGACTCTCAACCACTGCGCCACCAGGGAAGCCCTATCACCACAATTTTATATGTTGTCTTTTCATTATTATTCAGCTTAAAAAATTTCATTTTGATTTCTTATGTAATCCATGGGTTATTTAGAAGTGTGTTGCTCAATTTCCAAACATTTAGTGAATAATTATCTTTCTGTTAGTGATTTCTAATTTAACTGTATTGTGGTCAGCACATTCTCTATAATTTTGATCCATTATAATTTATGACTTAGTACATGGTCAAAATTTTATTTTTGTAAATATTCCATGTGTAATTGATGAGACGTGTATCCTACAGTTGTTGCTTTATTCTTCCATAAATGTCAGTTGCTTCAAATTGGTTATTAGAGTTCTTCAAATCTTATAAATCCATATGGATTTTCATTGTCTGCTTGTTCTGTCAGTTACTAAGAGAGGTATGTTAATGGTTAACATCTCCAACTATGATTGTGGATTTGTCTACTTCCCTTTTATAGTTTTGCCAACCTTCACTTTATGTACCTTGAAGTTACATTGTTAAGTGCATACAGATTCAGTACGGTGATACCTTATTGTTGAATATACTTTAAAAAAAATCATTCTGAAATATGTCCCTCTTTCATTCACGCTAGTAATTCTTTTTGCCTTAAAGTCTTTTTAATTATACTCTTTCAGAAGTTATTTCAGTTGCTTCTCTAAAGATTACAAAATGGATATTTGACTTATTGGCATCTACCTTAAATCAGCATTCTTACCATTTCCTGAATAATCTTACAATAGTTTAACTGCATTTGCCCTCTTCCTCTCCTGCCTTTTTTGGTATTGTGGTCCTTGTTTTTGTTTGTTCAGTTTGGGTTAGCTTGTTTAGTTTGGTTTAGTTTGTTTTTCTGCTGCCTGCAGGTAGAAGCCTAGGTTATTGATTTGAGATAGTTCTCTTTTTCTACTATAGACATTTACCATTTACAGCTCTACGTTTCTTTAGCTGCATCCTATGAATTTTGGTATGTTGTGTTCTTATTTTCATTCAGTTCAAACGTTTTCTGATTTTGCTTGAGATAGCAGTGTATTTTTGCAGATGTTGGATGGAATGGTTTATAGATGTAAGGTCTAAATTGGTTGATAGTGTTTTTCAGGTCTTCTATATCTTTGTTGATTTTCTGTCTGTTCTGTTTATTATTGTAAGTTATTGAATTATTTCTCTTCTCACTTTTGTCAGTTTTTGATTTATGTATTTTGGGGCTCTGTTGCTATGCTCATATATGTTTTATATTTTCTTTTTAAAAAAAATTTTATTGGAGTATAGTTGATTTACAATGTTGTGTTAGTTTCAGGTGTAGAGCAAAGTGATTCAGTTATACATACACATATGCTCATTCTTTTTCAGATTCTTTACCCATGTAGGTTATTACAGAATATTGAGAATGTTGAGTAGAGTTCCCTGTGCCATACAGTAGGTCCTTGTTGGTTATCTATTTTATATATGGTAGTGTGTGTATGTTAATCCCAAACTCCTAATTTATCTCTCCCCACCACGTTTCCCCTTTGGTAACCATAGGTTTGTTTTCGAAATCTGTGAGTCTGTTTCTATTTTGTAAATAAGTTCATTTGTATATATTTTCTTCTTGAATTTACCCATCATTATAAAGTTATGTTATCTTTAGTAACAGTTTTTTTTCTTAAAGTCTATTTTATCTGATAATAGGGTAATTACCTCTCTTATGGTTACTGGTTGCATGATACATGTTCTTTTCTTTTTCCCCTCAGTACACTGCATTTTAAACTATCTTACCACTTTTGCCTTGTGTTGTATTTCTTCAAGCCTGGTACCACACTGTTTGAAAGTTTTACAGACATGTTATTTGGCTTCAACAATTCCTTAAAATTTCATCTGCTGTATTTTCAACCTATGACTGGGATAAACTGTTTTTAATTGTTACTTATTTGCAATGGAGAACACTCATATGAAAACCAGGGGAAAATACTGCTGGAAATTAAGATCATAGAAATTAAAATTCTTTATATGCCTAAAATAGAATACCATACCATTTCCCTACATAGCAAGAAAATATGGTGATTTGATGTATTCAAGGCAAGAAACTGGATCACATGACTTCCTGGGATCTTGTTTAATTTTTTTATTACAGTGTAAAAGACATACAGTGTTATATTGTTTCAGGTGTACAATGTAATGATTTGATATTTGTATATATTGCAAAATGATCACCAAAGTAAGCCCAGTTAACACCTGTCACCATACATAGTTAAAAAAGTTTTGTTTCTTGTGATGAGAACTTTCAAGATTTACTCTCTTAGCACCTTTCAAATATGGAATACAGTGTTATTAACTGTACTCACCATGCTGTACATTATATCCCAGGACTATTTAAATTTTATAACTAGAAGCTTGTATCTTTTGATCACCTTTACCCATTTCGTTCACTTTCCACCCCATTGCCTCTGGCAACCACCAATCTGTTATCTGTATCTATACAGAAAAATGAAAAAAAAACACAGCTTTTTCTTATTTTCAACCTATTTGTGTTTTTGAATCTAAAGTATGTCTCTTGTGGAGAGCATATAGTTGGATCTTACTAGTTTTTAAAATCCAGTCTGACAATCTTTGCCTTTTTTTTTAAATTAATTTTTGTTGGAGTATAGTTACTTTACACTGTTGTGTTAGTTTCTGCTGTATAGCAAAATGAATCAGCTATACATATACATGTATCCCCTCTTTTTTGGATTTTCTTCCCATTTAGGTCACCATGGAGCACTGAGTAGAGTTCCCTGTGCTATATAGTATATTCTCGTTAGTTACCTATTTTATACATAGTATCACTATCCCAATCTCCCAGTTCATTCCACCCCGCCACCCTTCACCCTTGGCATCATTTGTTCTCTATGTCTGTGTCTCTATTTCTGTTTTGCAAAGAAGATCATCTATACCATTTTTCTAGATTCCACATATATGTGTTAATATACGATATTTGTTTTTCTCTTTCTGACTTACTTCACTCTCTATGACCGTCTCTAGGTCCATCCACATCTCTGCAAATGACCCAATTTCATTACTTTTTTATGGCTGAGTAATATTCCACTGTATATATGTACCACATCTTCTTTATCCATTCCTCTGTTGATGAAAAGACAGCCCTCAGATTGGGAGAAAATATTTGCAAACGAAGCAACTGACAAAGGATTAGTCTCCAAAATATACAAAAAGCTCATTTAGCTCAATGTCAAAAAAAAAAACCCAACCCAATCAAAAAATGGGTGGAAGACCTAAGTAGACATTTCTCCAAAGAAGACATACAGACGGCCAACAAACACATGAAAAGATGCTCAACATCACTAATTATTAGAGAAGTGCAAATCAAAACTACAGTGAGGTATCACCTCACACCAGTCAGAATGGTCATCATCAAAAAATCTACAAACAACAAATGCTGGAGAGGGTGTGGAGAAAAGGGAACCCTCTTACACTGTTGGTGGGAATGTAAATTGATACAGCCACTATGGAGAACAGTATGGAGGTTGCTTAAAAAACTAAAAATAGAACTGCCATATGACCCAGCAGTCCTACTACTGGCAGTATACCCAGAGAAAACCATATTTCAGAAAGACACATGCATCCCAGTGTTCATTGCAGCACTATTTACAATAGCCATGACATGGAAGGAATCTTTGCCTTTTGATTGGAATATTTAATCCATTCACATTTTGTTTTTATTCATATGGTTGGATTTCTGTCTACCATTTTGCTATTTTCTGAGTGTCTCATGTCTTTTTTGTTTCTCTCATAATCCTTTGCTACTTTCTTTACTATTAAGTAGATATTTTTTAGTATTGCATTTTAATTCCTTTGATTTTTAATTTATTTTGAGTTATTTTCTTAGTGGTTGCTTAGAGGATTACAATATGCATCTAATTTATCACAGTCTATTTGAGATTAATGCTGACTTTATTCCATTAAAGTACAGAAACTTTCTCTACTATAGCTTCATTTCTTCTCCCTCCTTTGTGGTACTATTTTCACATATATTGCATTTCTTTGTTATAAACCTAATATATCAACGTTATAATTGTTTTTTGTGATTGCCTTTTGAATCAGAAGAAAAAAGAAGAAAACATTTATACTGTCTTAATAATTATCTACATATATACATTTATTAGTGCTGTTTGTGTGGCTTTGAGTTACAATCTGGTATTGCTTCCTTTCTGTCCAAAGAACTTCTTTTAGTATTCTGTTGCAAAGAATTACCTGAGACTTTATTTTGGTATGCCTTTATTTCACCTTCATTTTTGAAGTATACTTTTGCTGGATATAGGATTTTTGGTTGATGGTTATTTTCTTTTGTTATTTAAATATATCATCTCACTGCCTTTTTGCCCTTATTGTTTGTAATGACAAGTTAGCTTTTAATCTACTAAGAGTTTTCTTGTATGTGACAAGTTGATTTTCTGTTTCTGCTTTCAAGATTTTCTTCTTGTCCTAGGCTTTCAAAGTTTTTGCTTTGATATGTCTGGGTGTGGATTTGCTGATTCTTTCTTCTGCCAGCTCAAATCTGATGTTGAGTTCTTTCAGTGAATTTTTAATTTTGTTTATTGTATTTTTAAACTCAAAAATTTCTATTTGGTTTTTTTTTTATAATTTCTATCTCATCCTTGGTATTCTCTACTTGATGAATCGTTGTGGTCATATATTCCTTTAATTATTTAAATATAGCTTCCTTTATTTCTTTGAACATATTTATAATAGATGTTTTGAAGTCCTTGTGTAATAAGTCCTACATTTGTGCATCCTCAGAGATAGTTTCTATTGACTACTTTGCATGCTTTTCATGTTTCACAATTTTTAGTTGAAAACTGGGCATTTTGGATAATATGCTTTAGCAACTCTGCATTCTGATTTCTTCTCTCTGGGGATATTTGTTGTTGCTGTTGGTTTATGTATTTGTTTAGTGCCTTGCCTGGGCTAAATTTGTGGTGTCTGTTTCCTCTGCAGTGTGGCCTCTGATGACTGTGCTCATTTTTTTTTTTTTCCTCCCCCAATTCTTTCTGTTTTTAGGCTTGGCTTTCTAGGGATTACCCCTGGATCACTATAATTGAGTCATCAGCCAGTGATTGGCTAGAGGTTGTTTAAACTTTTGAACCAATAAGGCTTCTGCTCTTTGGCATGGGACATATACATGTACTAGATAATGCTTTCAAAGTTCAAGGAGTTTACAAGTCTGATCCATGTTTTTACTTACTCTGTTTACAAGGCTTCTTGGTCAACCAAGGATGAGTAGATTGTTAGGGGTCTCTCCAGTGTCCTGTCGTCTAAGTAAGTACAGCCTGGCACATACATATAGCTTTCCAGGTTACCAGGGATACCGAGGTCATAGCAAGGCCATCTTTGGCTGTCTTGTTCTCTGGATTTCTCTGTTAATTTTCTGGCTGGTCTTCTGTTTAGTTTCTTGCACCAACTGCTGTTGTGACCTCAGGGTAGCCTTCCCTTATTGCCCCTGAGATTTCTGTTGTTTTTAATAACTTTGTTCAGTTTTGTCACTGCTTTCTGGGGAGAGGATTTGCCAACCTTCTAACTTAGAATTCTTGAAGTCCTGTCTTACATTCATTTTTATTTTGTGGTAAAAAGCATATAGCATAAAATTTACCATCTTAACCATTTTTAAGTGGATAGTTATGTTAATTATATATATTGGGGTGGCCAAAAAGTTTCTTTGGGTTTTTCCATAATGTATTACAGAAAAACCTGAATGCACTTTTTGGCCAACCCAATACATTGTTGTTCAACAGATCTCTAGAACTTTTCATCTTCCAAAACTTAAATTCTGTACCCACTGAAAAACTACTTCCCTTTTCTCTTCCCCCAGCCCCTGGCAACCACTGTTCTACTTATGTGTCTAAGAATTTGACTAATTTAGGTACATTATAGAAGTGGAATCAAACAATATTTGTCTTTGTGTGACTGGCTTATTTCATTTAGTACAATGTCCTTGAGGTTCATTATATGTTGTAGCATATGACAGAATTTCCTTTTTAAAGACTGAATAATATTTCATCATGTGTATATACCACATTTTCTTTATACATTTATCTTTCAATGGACATTAGGTTGTATCCACCTCTTGACTATTGTGAATAATGCTGCAAAAAATATGGTTGTACAAATATGTTTTCAGGATCCTGGTTTCAGTTCTTTTTAGTTTGTGCTCAGAACTGAGATTGCTGGATCATATGGTAATTCTGTTTTTAATTGTTTGAAGAATCTCCATACTGTTTTCCGTAGAGGCTGCACTACTTTACATTTTCATCAACAGTGCACAAGGGTTCTACGTTCTTCATATACTCACCACACTTATCACTTCCTGTGGTGGGTTTTTTTTTTTTTGGGGGATAGGTGCCATTATAACAGGTGTGAGATGATATATCATTATGGTTTTGATTTGCATTTCTCTGACAATTAATGATGGTGAGCATGTTTTCCACTATTTGTTGGCCATTTGTATATGCTTTTTGAAAATGTCTATTCAAGTCATTTCCCCGTTTTTAAAATTGGATTATTTGTTTTTTTGTTGTTGAGTTGTCATAGTTCTTTATATATACTAGATTTTAACCCCTTATCAGATAATATGGTTTACAAATAATTTCTCTCATATGGGTTGCCTTTCCACTTTGCTGAGTGTTTTCTTTGCTCTGTGGAGGTTTTTAGGTTTGATGTAGTCCTTTTCATCTATTTTTGCTTTTGTGGCCTGCTATATTCATTTTTCAAGTATCCCTTTTTTCTGTGTGAGAATATTTTTAAATTGCTTACCTAGAATTATATTTATGAGAGCTAGTCAATCCTCTAAATTTTTCATTACTATATCCTTTGTGCAGCCATAGATATTCTGGTTCTAGGGATGTATTTTTCACAATGTATTTCTGAGTAGTTACAAGTAAATAGAATATTTTTAAGTTGTACAATATATTTTGAGAAGGAAAAGGAATGAAAAGAAAATCATTTCTTTGTGGTTACCTCAGGATGATCCATTTATTATAACAGTCAGCATTTTCTTTTGCCTTTTACAAGGCATAAATGTGTTCTTATTTGTTTATCACAACAACTCTGTGATGAGGAAATGGAAATGATCTTGCTTTATAGTCAGATAATAAGTGTTGAACTTCAGTTGGATCTCCAACATGGGCCATATGGTTCAAAATTCCATGTTTTAATGTAGAATGCTGCCTCTTGTGTTAGTGTTTTGTTAGTTATTCAGATGATTAGTAGCATTCTGGTGATACCAAGGTCTTGAGTTTGGTTCAGGTGTCTTTTAACTTCTCCCTAAGAAAAGCCAATTTGTGCCCATAGACTGCGGTTTTGGTAGCCATTTCACAAATGTATCATTGTTACACAAGTCAAGGGTAGAGATGGAGATGTCATTGGAACATTATCCAAATGGACGTATAACCAACGGAAATGTACTCAGTGCTCATAATGAAAGTTAGGTGCAGTATAGTTGTTGATAAGAGGAAGGGCTCTGGCATCATAGTTTCTGGTTTTGAGTCACAGAGCTCCTAGCTGAGTCATTTTTGAAAGTTAGTTGACCTTTCCATGCCTCAGATTTTTTATCTTTAAAGTGGGTATAATAGTATTTACTTTTTGGGGTACTTACAAAGATTAAATTTTGCATTCTGGTAAAGTGCTTAAAACAGTGTGTGGTACACAGTAAGTGCTCAGTAAACATTGTCTTCATTATGCACACCGATCAAAATCTAATCTGTTCCATTGATTAATGCTGGGAGAAAGTACTGCATCTTTAAAATTAATGAAATAATGAGAACTGTTTAAAAATTGTGGCATTCCATTAGAATAGTAGAAATAGATTTTTAGTATTCTGCCCTTTAAAAAAGCTTGTGAAGACATAAAGGAGGCTTATACGTTTGTAATAATAAATAGTTAGCATCTTTATATTGATTGCTCTTTGAGGAAGACAGTGTCCTAAGTGCTTTATATAAATTAATTCATTTAATCCTCAAACACACTACTATTATCCAGTTTTACAGATAAAGAAACTGAGACACACATACTTTAATACAACTTGCCTATTGTCATTGTGCTAGTAAGTAGCAGAGGTAGGATTAAATCCACTTGTGCTGGCTCTAGAGTTATTGGTCTTAACCACTTTGCTGTACTATCTGTATATATTTAGTTATATTGCTACTATGTTGCTAAACCAAGTAAGGGACAATTCTTAGATGAATGAATAGCTTAATATTTATCTTAACTTTCACAAATAGAGTTACAAGAATGTGATTGAGATATAGTCCAAATACAAATTTGTTTTTTTCTTTTGTTGGTTTGTAACATTTTATCTGAAGGTGAAACAATTTAGTATAAAGTGATTGTGGTAACATTTACGTTTTCATTTCTAACTTTTTTTTCTTTTTTTTTGAGAGGAAGTGCCTTTTTTTTCATCTTTACTGGGGTATAATTGCTTTACAATGTTGTGTTAGTTTCTGCTGTACAACAGAGTGAATCAGAGCTATATGTATACATATATCCCCATATCCCCTCCCTCTTGAGCCTCCCTCCCACCCTCTATCCCACCCTTCTAGGTCATCACAGAGCACTGAGCTAATCTCCCTGTGCTATGTAGCAGCTTCCCACTAGCCATCCATTTTACATTTGGTAGTGTGTATATGTCAATGCTACTTTCACTTTGTCCCAGCTTTCCCTTCCCCTGCTGTATCCTCAAGTCCGTTCTCTACGTCTGTATCTTTATTTCTGCCCTGCCACTAGGTTCATCAGTACCGTTTTTTTAGATTCCATATACATGCGTTAGCATATGTCTAACCTTTTTAATAATAATGGAAACCAGTCAGAAAACACTTAGAATTTATGACCAAATAGTATCCAGGTACAATCTTTAATTAGGTAAAGCTCAATAAATTTTTTTTCTAAGTTGGTCCGTTTTTATTTTGTCAGGTCATTCTCCTATCTTTAATTCCGTTCTCTTTAAACTTGCCTTACAATCATATTCTGTTATTATTTCCATTTAGCAAAATAAGAAATGGAGGCCTACACAGGTTAAGTAGCTTATTCAATGTAACTTGTACAATAAGTTTTTCATTAACTATAGTTTAACAAGTTATTTGATGCTGCTTTTTTAAAAAAATAAATTTATTTATTTATTTTTGGCTGTGCTGGGTCTTTGTTGCTGTGCGTGGGCTTTCTCCAGCTGCGAGAGTGGGGGCTACTTTTTGTTGCTGTGCGCGGGCTTCTCATTGCAGTGGCTTCTCTTGTTGCGGAGCACGGGCTCTAGGTGCGCGGGCTTCAGTAGTTCTGGCTCGTGGGCTCTAGAGCACAGGCTCAGTAGTTGTGGTGCATGGGCTTAGTTGCTCTGAGGCATGTGGGATCTTCCCGGATCAGGGATCGAACTTGTGTCCCCTGCATTGGCAGGTGGATTCTCAACCACTGTGCCACCAGGGAAGTCCATTGATGCTGCCTTTTTTTTTTTTTAAAGACATTTATTCAGTGTCATGATCAAGCAATCAGCATGGGTGAAAAAAAAATCTACATTAAAACTCTTTGTTGGAATGCTTTATACTTTCCACAGAACAGAAACTAAAATAACCTGTTATACAGTTAGTCACAATTACAGTCCTTGAGTTTTTTTGCCCATACACATGAGTATTGTCTAAAATGTGTTCTTTGTAGCAGCTAGGCCCTGCCACCACTGTGCTTGGCTGAGCTCACAAATCTTTTGTAACCTGTAGCTTCCCTGTCACTTCTCTGGCTCTCCTCTCCTGCTAAGCTTTGTTTCCTGTCAGTAATTAAAACCTTCTGCCACTGCCATAGCTACTGCTGCTGCTGGAACCTCCATAGCCACCTTGGTTTCGTGGTTCGGCAAAGTATTGGCTTCCACCACCACAGGGGCCAGAAGTTCTGCCTCCAAAGTTTCCTCCTTTCATGGGTCCATAGAGCACTGAGCTAATCTCCCTGTGCTATGTAGCAGCTTCCCACTAGCCATCCATTTTACATTTGGTAGTGTGTATATGTCAATGCTACTTTCACTTTGTCCCAGCTTTCCCTTCCCCTGCTGTATCCTCAAGTCCGTTCTCTACGTCTGTATCTTTATTTCTGCCCTGCCACTAGGTTCATCAGTACCGTTTTTTTAGATTCCATATACATGCGTTAGCATATGTCTAACCTTTTTAATAATAATGGAAACCAGTCAGAAAACACTTAGAATTTATGACCAAATAGTATCCAGGTACAATCTTTAATTAGGTAAAGCTCAATAAATTTTTTTTCTAAGTTGGTCCGTTTTTATTTTGTCAGGTCATTCTCCTATCTTTAATTCCGTTCTCTTTAAACTTGCCTTACAATCATATTCTGTTATTATTTCCATTTAGCAAAATAAGAAATGGAGGCCTACACAGGTTAAGTAGCTTATTAAATGTAACTTGTACAATAAGTTTTTCATTAACTATAGTTTAACAAGTTATTTGATGCTGCTTTTTTAAAAAAATAAATTTATTTATTTATTTTTGGCTGTGCTGGGTCTTTGTTGCTGTGCGTGGGCTTTCTCCAGCTGCGAGAGTGGGGGCTACTTTTTGTTGCTGTGCGCGGGCTTCTCATTGCAGTGGCTTCTCTTGTTGCGGAGCACGGGCTCTAGGTGCGCGGGCTTCAGTAGTTCTGGCTCGTGGGCTCTAGAGCACAGGCTCAGTAGTTGTGGTGCATGGGCTTAGTTGCTCTGAGGCATGTGGGATCTTCCCGGATCAGGGATCGAACTTGTGTCCCCTGCATTGGCAGGTGGATTCTCAACCACTGTGCCACCAGGGAAGTCCATTGATGCTGCCTTTTTTTTTTTTTAAAGACATTTATTCAGTGTCATGATCAAGCAATCAGCATGGGTGAAAAAAAAATCTACATTAAAACTCTTTGTTGGAATGCTTTATACTTTCCACAGAACAGAAACTAAAATAACCTGTTATACAGTTAGTCACAATTACAGTCCTTGAGTTTTTTTGCCCATACACATGAGTATTGTCTAAAATGTGTTCTTTGTAGCAGCTAGGCCCTGCCACCACTGTGCTTGGCTGAGCTCACAAATCTTTTGTAACCTGTAGCTTCCCTGTCACTTCTCTGGCTCTCCTCTCCTGCTAAGCTTTGTTTCCTGTCAGTAATTAAAACCTTCTGCCACTGCCATAGCTACTGCTGCTGCTGGAACCTCCATAGCCACCTTGGTTTCGTGGTTCGGCAAAGTATTGGCTTCCACCACCACAGGGGCCAGAAGTTCTGCCTCCAAAGTTTCCTCCTTTCATGGGTCCAAAATTTGAAGATTGGTTGTTGTAATTGACAAAATCATTGTAGCTTCTACCACCTCCAAAATTGCTTCCATCATTACCAAATCCATTACTGCCATCCCCGCTGCCACCATATCCACCACCACCGCCGCTGCCACCAAAGCCACCTCAACCACTGAAGTTTCCTCCATGACCAAAGCTGTCATTCCCATCAAAACCCCCTCCACGACCACCACCAAAGTTTCCAGAACCACTTCGACCTCTTTGGCTGGATGAGGCGCTAGCCATCTCTTGCTGAGATAGGGCTTTCCTTACTTCACAGTTGTGGCCATTCACAGCGTGATGTTTCTGAATGACAGTCTTGTCTGCGGAGTCATGGTCATCAAAGGTTAAACTGAAAGCAAAGCCTCCCTTTTTACCACTGCCTCAGTCAGTCATGATTTCAATCACTTCAGTTTTCCCATACTGTTCGAAACAATCTCTTAGGTGATGTTCTTCAGTGTCTTCTTTAAGGCCACCAACAAAAATCTTTTTCACAGTTAAGTGGGCACCAGGTCTTTGAGAATCTTCTCTTGAGATGGCCCTCTTTGGTTCCCCAACTCTTCCATCCCTTATGTGGCCTTGCATTCATGGCTGCATCCACCTTCTCCACAGTGGCATATGTGACAAACCGGAAGCCTCTGGAGTGCTTGGTGTTTGGATCCCTCATTACCACACAATCTGTGAGCGTTCCCCATTGCTTAAAATGGCTCCTCAGACACTCATTGGTTGTTTCAAAGCTCAAACCTCTGATGAAGAGCTGCCTCAGCTGTTCGGGCTCTTTGGGAGACTCTGACTTAGATGTGACGGCAGTGGAGGAGGGAGATGTCAACGATGCTTGCTTGGCGGCGTCCACGGGCAGAAAGGAGTAATGTACCGAACGTATCTCGATGCTCTTTTTTGATGAAAAGTAATTTCCAGAATATTTTTGTGTTGGAAATTTTATTTTTCTTTTCAGAAAGTATTTTGGATATTAGAATGAAAAAAATATTAAGCACTTACTAAATTTTCTTTAATATTTTGTATTTTAAGGAATTGAAATTACCATTCACTTTTTTAAGTGGACATATTCACGAACTGAGGATCCATGTACCGTGGACAAAACTGGGTTCAGAACCAGTGGTAATTACCATCAATACAATGGAATGTATTTTGAAACTTAAAGATGGGATACAGGTAAGAAATTATTAAACCTAGTTGTTTATGTTAACCAATTTTAATAGTTATTAGTATTTGATTTTTTTTTAACTTTTGGGATGTGTCAGGTTTTACATAAACAAATCTTAGCTCATACACTTAATTTTTTTTTTACATACCTATTAAAGTAACATAATTAATTGCAAAAGGGTTTTCTTTTTTTTTTTAACATCTTTATTGGGGTATAATTGCTTTACAATGGTGTGTTAGTTTCTGCTTTATAACAAAGTGAATCAGTTATACATATACATATGTTCCCATATCTCTTCCCTCTTGCGTCTCCCTCCCTCCCACCCTCCCTATCCCACCCCTCCAGGCGGTCACAAAGCACCGAGCCGATATCCCTGTGCCATGCGGCTGCTTCCCACTAGCTATCTACCTTACGTTTGTTAGGCAAAAGGGTTTTCTTAAATTTGGATAAAATATATCCTAATGGTTATTTTCATACTCATTTTACTTAATCTGATCATAGCCTTAATAGGGATTATGCATATTGCTTATTACCTATATCTGCCAGAAATGGGGCCTGATTGTGTCCAATTTTTAGGTGAAGGTTTTTGAATTTTTGCAAAGTGACATTTCTAAATGAGATAGAAATTTCTCAGGTTATTTTTTGAGAAGATGAAAATATATTGAATTTCCCTTCATACCTAATTTCATTGTGTCTTTGAGGTTTTGTCATCAGAAACTGATTTTTTTCTGACTTCTTTCTTTGACCCATGTTACATTTCTTTTTAGTGTTTTTGTTAAGGTATAATAGTGATTTTAAGGAGTTTCTACCAAAAATTTTCTAATCTAAGAAGCAAACAGGTCTGGGCAGCAGCATATTGTGATGAATTCTTCCACTTTTATCCTGTATAAAAGTAGTATCTCTGTCTTTCATTTTTATTACTTTTTCCTTACCCCGTATTTAATTTTCAGTTTTAAGGAAGCCTTTCTAGATCAAGTGAATTGATGAGTATTATTAAGTTTCAATTTCTGTGAAATGAGTAAAGGTTATTTATAAATTGCTAAAATCATTTCCTATTTGCAGTAGATACTTTGAGTGTCATATGAACCTACTGGGCTCAAAACTGTTTTTCTTTCTGTGAAATCTCTAATTCCAAACCTTTATTATGCAATTTAACTTAACTAATGTAGTTCCTGGAAGTGAGTAGACCAATGCTATACTCTCATTAAAATTTATTTTGGGAACTTTAAATATCTGGGAGATTGATTTAGGAATCTGTAGATAGTTATGTGCAACAAAGTTTTATTTTACATTTATATTTGGTAATACTTAAATGTTTCTTAATCATCATCTGTTCCTGGAATTTAATTTTTTTTTAAGAAGTCTGGACTTGGTTATGCCACCCATGCAGTGCTCCATATTAAGTGAAAAAAAAAAAAATCCAGACATTAAGTGTTTTTTCAATGGGAAGGTGGAAGTTTCAAGGCCAGATGTCCCATAAGAAACACATTTTAAAAGAGGCAAATTACAATTAATTATAGAGGCTGCAGAAAAAGATTTGTAACACATGACTTAGTGTAACCTAGAACTAATATTTGATATTGGACCATGCAGATGGCTACTGCAGGAATGATCAGGTTTCCTGCTTATACGGTATTTGAGACTTGAATTTTGTGGTGTGTACAGCAAAAGGTCAAGTGTCATGAATGTAAACCACTCTCAAAACAAGTATTTTTTACAGATGTTTAAAATTTTGAGGTAGAAAGGATTTTTGAAAATTGCAGTTGACATTTGGACAAATTATTCAGCATTGTACACCTCTGGAGAGTTATACTTGAGTTTATGCTAGTGATTGGAATTAATTTCTTAGTGAAAACATTATAGATGAAACATATTTTAAAATAGTTTATTTTCCTATTTTAAGCTTTGATTAGTATAATAGGAAATTAACTTAAAAAACTATATATGTGTTAGTAAAATTGAGTAAGCCCATATTTGATTTATATTATTTCAAATTATTATAGACGCACAATGAAGAAAAGACTTATTTTCTAAATAAAATTAGTGTGGATGGTAGGTTAAATGAAGGGGCTTTTAGAGTTATAGGTATGAATCTGTTAAAAATAATATTGTATGAGAATGTAATAAAATGAAATTTAAAAGTTAGAAATCTGAGGTTTATTCAGAAATCATTATAAAAAAACAATATTGCTGAATTTCTTGATAAGAAGGCATGTGTAGTTTGTAAAGTTCAATTAAATTCTAACATTTGTTGATTTTTATTTTACTCGTCAGTGCACTGTAAAGCATTGCAAGATATTTATATAATTTCCACAAAAGCTACTTAGAAAATGAGATTTATAATGATTGTGACTCTTTTGATAATAGTTATAGTATACTTCCTTAACATGTCTTTGTGATCATTTTTAATTATAGAGACTTTTTTTGATGCACAGGTGACCAAGTTGTTGTGTTAGGTAAGATAAAGTCACCTTGATGTCCAGTCTGAATTAGTTTAATATATTGATATTTCACTTAGTAAATATGCTATTTACTCTGAGAGACATATGTGTGTCAGTCATACCTACCTTTAGATCCTGTAGATTTGAACTGTTTTCTTTTTCTTTTTTGGACTTGAGACACAGAATTTGATTCATGACGCATTATCAGTAGTGGTCCAGGTCTGACTTGTTTATTTAGCTAGTTTTGTCCACTCTAGGCTAATCTAATAAATACTTGTGGACCCAGCATACGGCTGAAGAATGAAAACCTTACCAGTAACTTACATTTAACTATGTGCTCCTCTCCTTTTGCATATTTTTGTCTATCCTCTGTGGGCCTCACCTGTAAACTAGGGCAAGACTTGCTACATAGTTCTTTTATTCTTTGATTGTTTATGCTTTCTCTGCTCACTGTGTTAATAATAAGTCTTGCAAAAAGCTTCTTCAACCTAAAGAGAGTAGTAAATTTATTTTTAAAGTACTAATTTATTCTGGCCTTTGTGCCACCTAGAAAGTAAACTTTCAAAATCTTTTGACCTAATAAATGTAACCATTTGTAAGGCTCTTTATAGAAGTGATACTTGTTATTCATAAAAACAAACAAACAAAAAAACTTTAAAAAATCTTTTGAACCTAAACCAGAACTATAAGTACCATTCAAAACTTGAGATAAAAAACTAAGCTTTTTGTTAATGTATTGGGTTGGCCAAAAAGTTCATTTGGTTTTAAGTAAAAACACTTTTCATTTTCACCCGGAACTTTATTGAACAGCGTATTCATTAACTGAACAAACTCTTTGGCCAACACAATATGTGCTTTTTTTTGTTTTTTGTTTCTTTTTTGGTGCGCGGACCCCTCACCGCTATGGCCTCTCCCATTGCGGAGCACAGGCCCCGGACGCGCAGGCCCAGCAGCCATGGCTCACGGGCCCAGCTGCTCCACGGCATGCGGGATCCTGCCGGACCGGGGCACGAACCCGCGTCCGCTGCATCGGCAGGTGGGCCCTCAACCACTGCGCCACCAGGGATGCCCACAATATGTGCTTTTAAATCCTGGTTAGTGCTCAGAGTTACATAGCAATCTTGCCTGTCCTCTTTCCTTGCATGTTTTGATGCGGTGGAAATTGGTTATTGGAAGTTTTGCTAAGGCTATTAACAATATTTACATGGCCTTTTATTTATTTTCTTAATGCTTTAATTCTCTTATCTGAGACTGGATTAATCTGGTTGACTGCTGCTGTGGTTTGAGTATGTCCCTCCAAAATTCATATGTTGAAGCCCTAACCCCCAGAGATAATGGTATTAGGAAGTAGGCCTTGGGAAGATGCTTGTCATGAGAGTGGAGACCTCATGAATGAGATCAGTGCCTTTTATTTGTTTTTTAAATTTTAAAATAAATTTATTTTATTTATTTATTTTTGGCTGTGTTGGGTCTTTGTTGCTGCACGCGGGCTTTCTCTAGTTGTGGAGGGGGGGGCTACTCTTTGTTGTGGTGTGCGGGCTTCTCATTGCGGTGGCTTCTCTTGTTGTGGAGCACAGGCTCTAGGCGCTCGGGCTTCTGTAGTTGTGGCACATGGGCTCAGTAGTGCCTTTTAAAAGAGGCTCCAGAGAGATTCCTAACCCCTTCTGCCAAGTGAGGATGCAATGAAAAGGCATTGGCTGTGAACCAGAAAAAGGGCCCTCGCCAGACCAGGTTGGCACCTTGACCTTGGACTTCCTAGCCTCCAGAACTATGAGAAATAAATTTCCGTTGTTTATTAGCTACCCAGTCTGTGGTGTTTTGTTATAGCAGCCCAAATGGCCTAAAGCAACTACCTTTTCGCACATTGAGTAAGGGCTCAGAATTGCTGACTTAGGTTATGGAATTTATTGTACTATTATTGATTCCCTCACTTGCACTACTACAGGTTAGTGATGGTGGTGATGATACTAGCAGCGTAGTTTAGGTTCTGTCTGTAGATTCCTTCTATGAAAAATGAGACTTAAGCGTTCCCTATAAATTATGAGTAGCGTCTTTACTTCACCTAGGGAATCCTTTTATATTGGGTGCATAAATATTTACAAATGTTACATCCTCTTGTTGGATTGATCCCTTTATCATTATGTAATGCCCTTCTTTTTCTCTTACTACCATCTTTCTTTTGAAGTCTATTTTGTCTAAGTATAGCTACCCCAGCTTTCTTTTAAATGTTTCTATTTAAATGGAATATCTTTTTCCATCCTTTCACTTTCAGTCTGTCCTTGTATCTGAAGTGAGTCTCTGGTAGGCAACATATAGTTAGGTCTTATTTTTTATCCTTTCACCACTCTATTTCTTGTGATTGGAGAATGTAGTCCATTTACATTTGAAGTATTTATTGATAGGTAGGTACTTAATGCCATTTTGTTAACTGTTTTCTGGCTGTTTTGTAGTTCCTTTCTTCTTTCTCTCTTCATTTGTGATTTGATGACTGTCTTAGTGGTAAGCTTAGAATCCTTCCTTTATCTTTTGCATATCTGCTGTAGGTTTTTGCTTTGTGGTTACCATGATGCTTATATATAACAGCATATATTTATAACAGCCTATTTTAAGTTGATAACAACATGTGTTTGAATGCATTCTAAAGCTCTACATTTTTATCCACCACAATGTGTTATGTTTTTGATGTCACATTTTACATCTTTTTATCTTGTGTATCCTTCAACTAATTATTGTAGTTATAGTTCTTTTTACTGCTTTTGTCTTTTAACCTTCACATATCATAGCTTTATAAGTAATTAATCTACTGCATTTACTGTATATTTACCTTTACCAGTGAGATTTATATTTACTTTCATATGTATTTTTCTTTTTAAAATTTAATTATTTTTAATTGAAGTATAATTATTATATTACTTTCAGGTGGGCAACATAGTGATTCTATATTTTTGTATATTACAGAATGATCACAGGATGAGTCTAGTTACTGTCACCATACAAATTGTTACAGTATTACTGCCTATGTTGCCTAGGCTGTACATTATATCCCCTTGATTTATTTATTTTATAACTGGAAATTTGTACCTCTTAATCTGCCTCACCTTCATTCTTTCTCCCACACCCTTCCCCTCTGGCAATCACCTGTTTGTTCTCTGTATCTATGCGTCTGTTTCAATTTTGTTATAATTTGTTAATTTGTTTTGTTTTTGAATTCCACATGTAAGTGAAACCATATGGTATTTGTTTCTCTGATTTATTCATTTAGCATAATGCCCTCTAGGTCCATCCATGGTGTTGCATGTGGCAGGATTTCATTGTTTTTTATGGCTGAGTACTATTTCATTTTGTGTATGTGGGTATATACTACATTTTCTCCATTCATTTATTGATGGACACTTAGGTTGCTTCCATATTTTGGTTGTTGCAAATAATGCTGCAATGAACATAGTGGTGCATATATCCTTTCAAATTAGTGTTTTGTTTTCTTTGGAAAAGTGGGATTCCTGGATCATATGGTAGTTTAATTTTTTGAGGAACTTCCTCATTGTTTTCCATGGTGGCTGTACCAACTAACATTCCCAGCAACTGTACCTGAGGGTTCCCTTTTCTCCACATCCTTACCAACTCGTGTTATTTGTTGTCTTTTTGATAATAGCCGTTCTGACAGGTGTGAGGTGATATCTCATTGTGGTTTTGATAATTTCATTCCCCTGATGATTAATGATGCTGAGCATTCCTTCATGTGTCTGTTGGCAATCTTTATATCTTCTTTGGAAAAATGTCTGTTCAGGTCCTCTGCCTATTTTTTTAATTGGGTTGTTTGTTGTTTTTGATGTTGCGTTACATAAATTCTTTGTATGTTTTGGGTATTAACCCTTTATTGGATATATTGTTTGCAAATACAGTTGTTTGGCTGCCTTTTCGTTTTGTTTTTGTGTTTCATCATGCGTAGTTTTGTGAAACCACCACCACCATGATCGAGATATAAAAGTATATCACCATAACAAGGCTTCCTTGTGCTACTCCTTTTAACTGTACTATCACTTTCCCTACCTCCTGATCCCTGGCAACCACTAACCTGTCCTCATTTTATATAATTTTATTTCAAAAATAACAAATATAAATGGAATCATACAGTATGTAATATTTTGAGCATAGATTTTTTTCACTTAATATAAATCCCTCGAAGTTCAGCCAAGTTGGTATGTGTATCAATGGTTTGTTCCTTTTCATTACTGAGTAGTATTCTACTGTATGGATATATATATATATATATATGTGTGTGT